>NC_133455.1:29824458-30141792 GCF_048565385.1 Saimiri boliviensis | reverse complement strand
ACATGGAATTTTAAAAAGACATAGAGACTATTTTGGGGATACTGGTTTAAGTTGGGTGCTGAGGGAAGATGTATTCAACAAGGTAATGTTTGAGCTGAGCACTGAATAATGGAAAGGCTCCAAATGCAAAGAACTGGGAGAAGGGATTTCTGGTGAAGGGAACACCTATACAAAACTTCTGATATACGAGTAAATGGGACTTTGTTGAAGAGCATGCATAAGCCAGTTGTGGCTGGGGTAGAGAGAGTGAAAAGGTGAGAGGTATAAGCTGAGTCTGGAGAAGTAGGCAGGACAAATTCATGTAAGTGGTTCATAGCCAGTTGTGAGCTAAAAGGATTAGATTGGTGCAAAAGTAATTGTAGCTTTTGCCATTAAAAAATGCAAAAACCACAATTACTTTTGCATCAACCTGAGAGCTCACGTAGACACTCCAGAGACTATTTCTCAAAAACTTATCAATCATTTTGTGAGCATATTTCTAAACAGAGCCACAATTAAAAACTAAATTATGTAAATTCATGATTAACTTAATTGTATTTAAAACAAAAGGGCACAATCGGCAATGTAAGGTAATAAATACTCCAAGAAGATTACTTCTAGTTACTTTACTGCATTTTTCAATGTCTATGCTTTTAAGGTTTATTTTATACCCATTGTACCTATGTAGTAGAAATATGATATAATACATACACTACTGCACATCTCTTCCCAATTCTATGTTCAGTGACATGAGGTTGGTAGCTTGAAGTCAGTCACAGAGTAAATCTTTACATCATGAAAGTTAGCAAACACTGTTTGTTTGGGTGGACGGGTTGCTAAACATTTACCACAAGTCCACTGACTATAACTAAGGTAGCAGAGTCACAGGTTTGACTGGATTGAAGTCAGATGGCTCAGGCAGCAGAGCAACAACGTCATTAGGAACAGAAGACACCTAGGGGCAGATCAGCCTCAGCCATTGATAACAGAGAAGGGGACATCAAATCCAGGCTTATCGGGGTATGCTTGGTCTGAAGAAAAATTCAAGGGTGAAAGCTAGAAGAGGCTGCCAAAATGGAAGGCTTAGGAGGAAGGATCGACACTCACCTGGTCAATTCATACACTACATCTTCCAAAAGGATTTTTTCTGACTCACTGCTCCTAGTCAGAGGTGGACACCCTTCCTTGGCCCAGATAGCGCCTGGCAATTTTCTCTGTAAACTCACACACTCTCTTGTGGTCTGGTTTTCACTCTTCTGCCTCCTCTCCTGGACTAGGAACTCTCAGGACAGAGACAAGATATTATTATTTCTAAATTCCCAGGACTAAGCATGGTGCCTGATGCATGTTAAGTGTTCAATGCTTAATAGTATAAGAAATGTAGAAAAATATATACAAATATGTTCAGGGCAACATGATTCCAGAAAATGTGGGGAGAAATGAAATCTTCAGCACAGGGGAAATAATTAAATTAATTGCACTTCATTCAAATAATAGCTGCAGCCACAAAAATATTTAAGATCATAAAAAGTGTGACATTTTAAAATTTATATAATTAAACTATTAATAGTTGCTGATAAAAGATATAAAGCCTTGTATTCCTCATTATGTAGATATATCAAGAAGCATACACCCCAGCCCCATGCAAAATTAAAAAATAAAATAAAATAAATAAAAACCTAGGAAGAGGCTGAGTTTTATTTAGATTGTGGAATCAGGAGTGATATTTTGTTTGTCACATTTATACTTTCCCACTTGCATGTATGTAAGGAAGTGCAAGAGAAAATATAGTTTTCCTAAAACTGTATTGGATTTCCTGTTGAACATAAATGAAATATCTGTCAGCTTTATTCTTTCTATTTTATTCCTTCTGGGAAGAGAGAGAAGCAAAAATTAATTTAGCACTTAGTTATTCAGTACTAGGCACATTCAAGAGGTTATATCACTTGATATTTTCTACAGTCCAATGAGATAAGTTTTTATTTTATATTTTTTATTTTTAACTTTTGTAAGTACATGATAGTTTTATATTTTTGTGGGATACACGAGATATTTTAATATAGGCATACAATGTATCATAATCACATCAGGGTATATGGGGTATTCATCACCTCAAGCATTTATCCTTTCTTTGTGTTACAGTCCAGTTATACTTTTAGTTATTTTTAAATGTAGAATGAATTACTGTTGACTGATGGGCTTTTAGTATTCCCAATGTGTGGATGAGGAGTCTGAGGTATTGTAGTCTTGTGGGATCGAAAGCAAAATATCAAGTATGATGATGTTAGGGCTGGAAAAAGTCCCCATTATCTTTTCCCTCTGGTTCTCAAGGGAAGCAAAGTGTTTAGTGGAAAGAGAGGGTGGTCCAAACACCCCTGTCCACTCAGAGACCCCTGACTCCTGCAGGGAATTGCTAGGTTTGACCGTTTGAAAGCTTGAGTTTGGTGACTGCAGTCATTACTCATCTAATCAAATTTTTTGGAGGTGCATATACTCAGGTACACAGTCCATCAAACCATGGGGTGCTGTTTCTTGATAAGACGCAGACCTGATTATGAGTATGAATTAATTCTTTAATTCCTCCACATTTGCCTCACCAGAGGAAAAATCTGGCTGAACTCTAGGACTAAGGAGACACTTGGGGGACTAGAAATGAGATTCATCCACCCAATCTAATCCACCCAATCTAAAATATTTATTCAGCTCTTGCTACAAAACAGCCACTGTTCTAGGTTCCAGGCATTTAACTGCCTTCCTCAGTTTGTTTCTTTTAGGAAATAGACATTGATATGGTTTGGTTGTGTCACCACCCAAATTGGGGCATTCTCATGCCTCCGTACTGCTGTTCTCATGATAATAAATGAGTTCTCAGGATATCTGATGGCTTTATAAGGGGCTATTTTTTTTTCTTGACACTTCTCCTTCGTGCTGCCATGTGAAGAAGGATGTGTTTGCTTCCCCTTCCACCATGATTGTAAGTTTCCTGAGGCCACCCAGCCCCGCGAAACTGTGGGTCAATTAAACCTCTTTCCTTTACAAATTACCCAATCTCGGCTGTGTCTTTATCAGAAACATGAGAACAGACTAATAAAGACACTAGTCAAAACACAGGAATAAATTCAAATTTGTAATCATAATAAGTGACGTGAAGGAGATGTACACAATAGTCTGACAGTTCTGAGAAGTTTGCCCTAGGAAGTTTTCTCAGCCTAAGAATGCAAACTAGAGAATATCTAGATGAAAAGGGAAGGGAAGAATCTGGAACCTTCCAGGCAGAAGTAATAGCATGAGCAAAGGTCATGTGGTAGAAACAATGGAGAAGTTGTTTGAAGATGCTAGTGGAAAGCTAAGGAGAGCCAGACCATGTAGGGTAGACCATATCAACTATGACAAGGGACTTTTATCTTTATCCTGAGAGTTGGAGAGCCCTTGAAGTATGTAATCAGCGGTGGCTCCATGAAATGTGCATTTTGACAAGACCATTCTGGCTACAAGGTGGAGAGTGGAATGGAGGGGATCAAAAACAGTTAAGAGATGATTGGATTTGTCCAGGTGATAAATGACATGATGTCTTAGACTAAGGTGAAACTGAGGGTGGTGATGAAGAAAATAGGATGAATTTGAGAAAAATTTAGAAAGTTTAAAAGGAGGAGTCAGTTTAGATATGAGCCAGCATGAGAAAATGTTGCTAAGTAGATGGAGGAAATGTCATTCTCAGAGATAGCTCCATCTCTGCTTTTGAAAGAAGAAAGAGATCCATTGAGTTGTGCTCTTCAAGCTAATCATTAAGAAGATTGTTGTGGAACTGAGACTCATTGAGATATTAAGTTAGGGACTTTCTATTATGTGTAATGTTTCTAAAAACAATTTTTCTGCTGGTATTTTACATTTTGATTTACAGAGCATTTTCAAATACATTATCTGTAAAGTATAGATTGCTATCCCCATTTTGAAAATAAGGAAATAAACTGAGTAGTTAAGTAACTTGTTCAAAGTCACACAGGCTATCTGAGCCCAAATTCAATGCTCTTTTTACTCTATTTCTGCCATTCATTCATTCATTCATTCATTCAGTATGTGTTTACCACCTACTCACAGGCACCAGAGGAAAATTTATCATGGAGCCAATAAACTAAAGCTTAGAGCTTCACATCTACATAAGCTCTGAGGTTCTTAGAGGAACCCTAGAAATGAGTTTGTCTGGTAACATATGGTCATCATTTTTTTTAACTTGCAAAAGTAAGATAGTTAAACTACAATCATATATGACTGCCATCTCTTTCACATTAACATCCTCTCCATCACACTTCTCCTCATGGCCAGTGGCCACAGACATCTTTGAGATCCAGATAAGAATAAGGTAGGATAAAAACAAATTTAGTATGTAGTTAGTGGTTATGTTGACATCATTTGGAGTTGTTTTCCTGGCTAAGTGTAAGAAGAGGTTCCAGGACCACTCTGGTGTCCACCGTACTGAGTCACTGGGTCTTAAGGTCTTGAGAAGAAGTTTGGAGAGCATGTTATATGGGGTCTAGTTCTCTCTAATCCCTGATCAAAACAGAATTTATCTCACTGTCAGGAATATACTTGATAATAAAGCAAAAACACACACCCTTTCCCCACATTTCTGTTAAGAATTGTGTGAAATCAATTTATGAGAATTCCTGATCTGTATGGCACAAATCTATAGTAGTTCTACAACTACACATTCCAGTATATCACCGTGATGAGGGCTGAGTACATGAAAGGAGGCAAAGAAGATTTTTCACTCTTATGGAACTTCAAAGGCAGTTGGTTCTTTTTAAAATTTTTTATTATACTGTAAGTTTGGGGTTACATGTGCAGAATGTGCAGGTTTGTTACATAGGTATACACGTGGCAGGGTGGTTTGCTGCACCCATCAACTCGTCATCTATATTAGATATTTCTCCTAATGCTATCCCTTCCATAGCCCATCATGCCGTGACAGGCCCTGGTGTGTGATGTTCCCCTCCATGGGTCTGTGTGTTCTCATATTGTTTAACCCCCATTTATGAGTGAGAACATGCAGTGTTTAGTTTTCTGTTCTTGTGTCAGTTTGCTGAGGATGATGGTTTCCAGCTTCATCCATGTTCTTGCAAAGGACGTGAACTCATCCTTTTTAATGGCTGCATAGTATTCCGTGGTGTATATGTGCCACATTTTCTTTATCCAGTCTATCATTGATGGGCATTTGGGTTGGTTCCAAGTCTTTGCTATTGTGAACAGTGCCACAAGAAATGTATATATGCATGTGTCTTTATAGTAGAATGATTTATAATCCTTTGAGTGTATGTCCAGTAATGGGATTGCTGGGTCAAATGGTATTTCTAGTGCTAGTGCTAGATTCTTGAGGAATTGCCACACTGCCTTCTACAATGGTTGAACTAATTTACACTCCAACCAACAGTGTAAAAGCATTTCTATTTCTCCACATCCTCTCCAACATCTGTTTCCTGACTCTTTAATGATCATCATTCTAACTGGTGTGAGATGATATTTCCTTGTGGCTTTGATTTGCATTTCTCTAATGACCAGTGATGATGAGATTTTGTGTGTGTTTATTGACCACATGTCTTTTTTTAGAAGAGTCTTCATGTCCTTTGCCCACTTTTTGATGGGGTTCTTTGTAGATTCTGGATATTAGCCCTTTGACAGATAGATTGCAAAAATTTTCTCCCAATTTGTAGGTTGCCTGTTCACTCTAATGATCATTTCTTTTACCGTGCAGCAGCTCTTTAGTTTAATTAGATTCCACTTGTCAATTCTGGCTATTGTTGCCATTGCTTTTGGTGTTTTAGTCATGAAGTCTTTGCCCATGCCTATGTCCTGGATGGTATTGCCTCAGTTTTCTTCTAGGGTTTTTATGGTTTTAGGTCTTATGTTTAAATCTTTAATCCATCTTGAGTTAATTTTTGTATAAGGTGTAAAGAAGGGATCCAGTTTCAGTTTTCTGCAGATGGCTAACCAGTTTTTCCAGCATCATTTATTAAATAGGAAATCCTTTCCCCATTGCTTGTTTTTGTCATGTTTGTCAAGGAGCAGATGGTTATAGATGTGTGGTGTTATTTCTAAGGCCTATGTTCTGTTCCATTGGTCTATATATCTGTTTTGGTACCAGTACCATGCTGTTTTGATTACTATAGCCTTGTAGTATAGTTTGAAGTCAGGTAGCATGATAACTCTAGTTTTGTTCTTTTTGCTTAGGATTGATTGTCTTGGCCATGAGGGCTCTTTTTTGGTTCCATATAAAATTTAAAGTAATTTTTTCTAATTCTGTGAAGAAAGTTAATGGCAGCTTGTTGGGGATATCATTGAATTTATAAATTACTTTGGGCAGTATAGCCATTTTCATAATACTGATTCTTCCTATCCATGAGCATGAAATGTTTTTCCATTTGTTTGTGTACTCTCTTATTTCCTTGAGCAGTGATGTGTAGTTCTCCCTGAAGAGGTCCTTCACATCCCTTGTGAGTTGTATTTCTAGATATTTTATTCTCTTTGTAGCAATTTTGAATGGGAGTTCACTCATGATCTGGCTCTCCATTTGTCCTTTACTGGTGTAGAGGAATGCTTGTCTTTTGCATATTAATTTTTTCTCCTGAGACTTTGCTGAAATTGCTTATCAACTTAAGAAGATTTTGGGCTGAGATGGTGGGGTTCTCTAAATACATAATCATGTCATCTGTAGACAGAGACAAGTCGATTTTCTCTCTTCCTATTTCAATACTCTTTATTTCTTTCTCTTGCCTGATTGCCCTGGCCAGAACTTCCAATACTATGTTGAATAGGAGTGGTGAGAGAGGGCATCCTTGTGCTGGTTTTCAAAGGGAGTGCCTCCAGTTTTTGCAGATTCAGTATGATATTGGTTGTGGTTTTGTCATAAATAGTTCTTATTATTTTGAGATACATTCCATCAATACTTAGTTTGTTGAGAGTTTTTAGCGTGAAGGGGTGTTGAATTTTATTGAAGGCCTTTTTGGCATCTATTGAGATAATGATGTGGTTTTTGTCATTGATTCTGTTTATGTGGTGGATTATGTTTATTGATTTGCATATGTTGAACCAGCCTTGCATCCCAGGGATGAAGCTGACTTGATCATGGTGGATAAGCTTTTTGATATGCTTCTGGATTCCACTTGCCAGTATTTTATTGAGGATTTTTGCATTGATGTTCATCAGGGTTATTGGCCTGAAATTTTACTCTTTTATTCTGTCTTTGCCAGATTTTGATAAGAGGATGATGCTGGCCTCATAAAAGTTAGGGAGTTAGGGAGGCATCTCTTTTTCTATTGTTTGGAATAGTGTCAGGAGGAATAGTACCAACTTCTCTTTGTAACCTCTGGTAGAATTCGGCTGTGAATCTGCCTGGTCCTGGGCTTTTCTTGATTGGTAAGCTATTAATTACTGCCTCAATTTCAGAACTTGTTATTGGACTATTCAGGGATTCAACTTCTTCCTGGTTCAAACTTGGGAGGGTGTATGGGTCCAGGAATTTATCCATTTCTTTAGATTTTCTCGTTTATTTACGTAGAGGTGTTTATAGTATTCTCTGGTGGTAGTTTGTATTTCTGTGGGATCAGTGGTGATAGCTCCTTTATCATTTTTTATTGTCTCTATTTGATTCTTCTCTTTTTTTTTAATATATTAGTCTTGCTAGCAGTCTATCCATTTTGTTGATCTTTTCAGAAAATCAGCTCCTAGATTCATTGTTGTTTTGAAGGGTTTTCTTGTCTCTATCTTCCTCAGCTCTGCTCTAATCTTAGTTATTTCCTATCTTCTGCCAAATTTTGAATTTGTTTGCTCTTGCTTCTCTAGTTCTTTTAATTGTGATATTAGGGTGTCGATTTTAGGTCTATCCTGCTTTCTCTTGTGGGCATTTAGTGCTATAAATTTTTCTCTAAACACTGCGTTAGCTGTCTTCCAGAGATTCTGGAACATTGTATCATTGTTGTCATTGATTTAAAAGAACTTACTTATTTTTGCATTCATTTCGTTATTTACCCAGCAATCGTTCAGGAGCAGGTTGTTCAGTTTCCATGTAGCTGTGCAATTTTGAGTAAGTTTCTTAATCCTGAATTCCAATTTGATTGCACTGTTGTCTGAGAGACTGCTATGATTTCCATTCTTTTGCATTTGCTGAGGAGTGTTTTACTTCCAATTATGTGTCTGATTTTAGAATAAGTGCAATGTGGTGCTGAGAGGAATGTATATTCTGTTGCTTTAGGGTGGATAATTCTGTAGATGTCTATTAGGTCTGCTTGGTTCAGAACTGAGTTCAAGTCCTGAATATACTTGTTAATTTTCTGTCTCATTGATCTGTCTAATATTGACAGTGGGGTGTTAAAGTCTCCCACTATTATTGTGTGAGAATCTAAGTCTCTTTGTAGGTCATTAAGAACTTGCTTTATGAATCTGGGTGCTCCTGTATTTAGTGCACATATATTTAGGATAGTTAGCTCTTCTTGTTGCATTGATCCCTTTACCATTATGTAATGCCCATCTTTGTCTCTTTTGATCTTCGTTGGTTTAAAATCTGTTTTATCAGAGACTAGGATTGCAACTCCTGCTTATTTTTGCTTTCCATTTGCTTGGTAAATACTGGCTTTGAAGATGGCCAAATAGGAACAGCTCAGGTCTGCAACTCCCAGACAGATCAATGCAGATCTTGCTGAATTGTGATTTCTGAATTTCCAACTGAGGTGCCCAACTCATCTCTTTGGGACTGATTAGACAGTGGGTAATCAGTCTAATTAGAGGGCAAGCCAAAGCAGGGTGGGGCATAGTCTCACCCAAGAATGATAAGGGGTTGGGGAATTCCCTACCTTAGCCAAAGGAAGCCTGGAGGAACACTGCCATGAGGAACGGTGCACCCCAGCTCAGATATTATGCTTTTCCTATAGTCTTTGCAACCCACAGACCAGGAGATTCCCTCTGGTGCTTACAACATCAGGGCCTGGGCTTCAAGCACAAAACTGGGTGCCTGTTTCGGCAGACATTGAGCTAGCTGCAGGAGTGTTTTTTTTTTTTTTTTTAATACCCCAGTGGCACCTGGAATGCCAACAAGACAGAACCATTCACTCCCCTGGAAAGGGGACTGAAACCAGGAAGCCAAGTGGTCTAGCTCAGCGGATCCCAACCCCATGGAGCCCAGCAAGCAAAGATTCACTCTCTTGAAATTCTTGCTGCCAGCACAGCTCTCTGAAATCAACCTGGGGTGCTGGAGCTTGGTATGGGGAGGAACGTCTGCCATCACTGAGGCTTGAGTAGGCAGTTTTCCCCTCACAGTGTAAACAAAGACACAGGGAAGTTCCAACTCGGTGGAGCCCTCTGCAGCTCAGTAAAGCAGCTGTATCTAGGCTGCCTCTAGATTCCGCCTCTCTGGGCAAGACATCGCTGAAAAAATGGCAGCAGCCCCAGTCAGAGGCTTATAGATAATACTGCCATCTCCCTCAGACACAGCACCTGGGGGAAGGGGTGGCTGTGGGTGCAGCTTCAGCATGCTTACATGTTCCTGCCTGCAAGCTCTGTGCAGCAGATTTCCTAACACCAGCGTTCAGGCTCTGCTAAGGGTCAGACTGCTTCCTCAAGTGGGTCCCTGAACCCCATGTCTCCTGACTGGGAGACACCTCCTAGCGGGGGCTGACAAACATCTCATGCAGGAGAACTCCAGCTGGCATCTGGTGGGTGCCCCTCTGGGATGAAGCTTCCAGAAGAAGGAAGAGGCAGCAATCTTTGATGTTTTGCAGCCTCTGCTGGTGATACCCAGGAAACAGGATCTGGAGTGGACCTCCAGAAAACTCCAGCAGACCTGAAGCAAAGGGCTCTGACTGTTAGAAGGAAAACTAACAGAAAGGAATAATATCAACATCAACAAAAAGGATGACCACACAAAACCTCCATCTGATGGTCACTAACATCAAAACCCAAAGGTTGATCTAATCCATGAAGATTGGGAGAAGCCAGCACAAAAAGGATGAAAATTCCAAAAACCAGAATGCCTCTTCTTCTCCAAAGGATCACAACTCCTTGACAGCATGGGAACAAAACTGGATGAATAATGAGTTTGACGAATTGACAGAAGAAGGCTTCAGAAGGTGGGTAATAACAAACTCCTCTGAGCCAAAGGAGCACATTATAACCAAATGCAAGGAAGCTAAGAACCTTGAAAAAAAGGTTAGAGGAATTGCTAACTAGAATAACCAGTTTACAGAAGAACATAAATGTCCTGGTGGAGCTGAAAAACAGCATGAGAACTTTGTGAAGCATACACAAGTATCAATAGCTGAATCAATCCAGCAGAAGAAAGGATATCAGAGATTGAAGATCAACTTCATGAAATAAAGCATGAAGACAAAATTACAGAAAAAAAAATGAAAAAGAATGAACAAAGCCTCCAAAAAGTATGGGACTATGTGAAAAGATCCAACTTATGTTTGATTGTTATACCTGAAAGTGATGGGGAGAATGGACCCAAGTTGGAAAACACCCTTCAGGATATTATCTAGAAGAACCTCTCCAACTTTGCAAGACAGGCCAACATTCAAATTCAGGAAACACAGAGAACACCACAAAGATACTCCTCGAGAAGAGCAATCCCAAAGCACATAAACCTCAGATTCACCAAAGTTGAAATGAAGGAAAAAATATTAAGAGCCACCAGAGAGAAAGGTCAGGTTACTCACAAAGAGAAGCCCATCAGACTAAATGCATATCTCTCTGCAGAAACCCTACAAGCCAGAGGAGAGTGGGGGCCAATATTCAACATCTTAAAGAAAAGAATTTTCAACCCAGAATGTCATATCCAGCCAAATTATGCTTCATAAGCTAAGGAGAAATAAAATTCTATATAGACAAGCAAATGCTGAGAGATTTTGTCACGACCAGGCCTGCCTTACAAGAGCTCCTGAAGGAAGCACTAAACACGGAAAGGAACATTGCAAAAACATATCAAATTGTGAAGACAATCGACAGTATGAAGAAATTGCATCAACTAACGGACAAAATAACCAGCTAGCATCCTAATGGCAAGATCAAATTCACACGTAACAGTAGTAACTTTCAATGTAAATGGGCTAAATGTACCAATTAAAAGATACAAACTGGCAAACTAGATAGAGGCAAAACCTATTGGTGTGCTGTATTCAGGAGAGCCATCTCACGTGCAAAGATACACATAGGCTCAAAATAAAGGGTGGTAGTGGGTTATCATAAGAACAATGGAAGGCTACTAAAAGGTTTTTCATTTTTTAAAATTTTTGTGAGTACATAGTAGATGTACATTTATGGAGTACATGAGATATTTTGATATAAGCATGTAATGCTTAATAATCACATTACACAGTGCATGCTTATAGTAACAGAAAGTAGGGTATCCTGTCCCTCAAGCATTTATTCTTTGTGTTACAAACAATCCAATTATGTAATTTTATTTTAAATTGAACAAGAAATTATCGTTGACTATGTTCACCCTGCTGTGCTGTCAAACACTAGATATTACTCATATTATCTAATTATATTTTTGTAGCATTAACCATACTCCCTTTCACCACCACACTATCCTTCCCAGCCTCTGGTACCCATTGTTCTACTCTCTGTCTCCAAAAATTCAATTGCTTTTATTTTTAGCCTCCATGAGTAAGTGAGAACATGCAAAGTTTGTCTTTTTGTGTCTGGCTTATTTCACTTAACATAATGACCTCCGGTTCTATTCATGTTTTTTGTTTTGTTTTTTTTTTTAAACAATAGGATCTCATTATTTTTATGGCTGAATAGTACTCCATTGTGTATACTATCACATTTTGTTTATCTGTTTAATTGTTAGTAGGCATAGGTTGCTTGCAAATCTTGCCTATTGTGCATAGTGCTGCAATAAACATGGGAGTGCGGATATCTCTTTAACATACTAATTTCCTCTATTTGGGATATATACCCAGCAGGGGGATTGCTGGGTCATATTGTAGCTATTTTTAGTTTTTGAGGAACCTCCAAACTGCTCTACATAGTGGTTGTACTAATTTACACTCTCACCAACAGCATACAAGGGTTCCCTTTGCCTGTCTTTTGGATATAAGCCATTTTAACTTGGGTGAGATGATATCTCATTGCAGTTTTGATTCGTGTTTCTCTGATGATCAGTGATGTCAAGCATTTTTTCATATACCTGTTTTCCATTTATGTTTTCTTTTTACAATGTCTATTCAGATTTTTTGCCCATTTTTCAATTGAATTATTAGAATTTGTCCCATACAGTTGTTTGACCCCTTACATATTTTGGTTATTAATCAGTTGTTAGATGTAGCATTTGCAAATATTTTCTCCCATTCTGTGGATTGTCTCTTCACTTTGTTGTTTCTTTTGTGGTGCAAAAGCATTTTTTAACCTGATGTGATCCCATTTGTTTATTTTTGCTTTGGTTGACTCTGCTTGTGGGATATTATTACTCAAGAGATATTTTCCCAGTTGAATGTTCTGATCGTTTTGCTCACAGCTCCACCATGAAGCTTCCATACAGACAGGAACCGAGTCGCCCCTAACTCCCTGCTCTTCTTCGCCACTCAGGGTCCCCAATTTGGGCCTACAAAGCAGCCACCTCACCCCTAGCTGATTATTCCAATTGGCAGTGATTCTGTGTTTCTCTGGGGTGGAGCTCCCAGATACAAGTGACAGGCCTTCTACCATTGCCACTGCCAAGGTCCCTGCCTTTACCAGCCTTAAGCTAGGGAGGAAACAAAAGCCCAAGCTTTCCCCAGGGCTGCGGTGTGCAGCCTGGGAGTGCCAAGCCAAGACCTGTGGCCAGCACTTGACTGAGAGAGAAGCCCACACTGTCAGTGCACTGAGAGGATGGAGGTAAACAGGAGGAAATACAGAAGAGCCGTGCAACTGAGCGAGAGCCTATCTAGTGGCCCTTATGTTTAAGTGCCATCTACTGAATTGCAGCTGAAACTACAACACCAAAAATACTTTGCTAATGCACCCCACTATGAAACCATGGGCAATAATTCAGCCACAAAGACAGACCCTGCACAAAGCCTGGCCCCCTGAAAACATCCAGAAATGAAGCCAACTGACTGCTCAAATTCTACCACAGTTAAAGAATGTCATCCCACACAGATGAGAAAGAACCAGTATGACACCTCTGACAGTTCTAAAAGCCAAAACTTCTTAACTCCAAAAGATTACATTAGCTCTCCAGCAATGGTTCTTAACAAGAATGAAATGGATGAAATGACAGACATAGAATTCGCAATGAATATCATAGAGAATCAGGAGAAAGCTGAAACCCAGTCCAAGGAATCTAAGGAATCCAGTAAAATGATTCAAAAGGTGAAAGGCAAAATTTCCATTTTAAGAAAAACCAGGGCTGGGTGCGGTGGCTCACGCCTGTAATCCCAGCACTTTGGGAGGCCGTGGCGGGTGGATCACGAGGTCAAGAGATCGAGACCATCCTGGTCATCATGGTGAAACCCCGTCTCTACTAAAAATACAAAAAAATTAGCTGGGCATGGTGGCGCATGCCTGTAATCCTAGTTACTCAGGAGGCTGAGGCAGGAGAATTGCCTGAACCCAGGAGACGGAGGTTGCAGTGAGTCGAGATCGCACCATTGAACTCCAGCCTGGGTAACAAGAGCGAAACTCTACCTCAAAAACAACAACAACAACAACAACCAAAAAAAGAAAAACCAAACGGATCTAATATAGCTGAATGATTCACTGCAATAATTTAATAACACAATATTAACAGCAGAATCAACTGAACTGAGGAGAGAATTCAGAGCTCAAAGACTGGTTCTTTGAATTAGTTCAGTGAGATAAAAATAAAGAAAAAAGAATTTTCTAAAATAAGCAAAACCTCTGAGAAATGTAGGATTATGTAAAGGGACCAAACCTATGAATCACTGGCATCCCTGAGAGGATGAGAGAACAAACAACTTTTGAAACAAAATTTGAAAATATTGTCCAAAAAAATTTTTCCCAATCTTGCTAGAGAGGTTGACATTCATATTCAGAAAATTCAGAGAACTTGTGATACACTATACAAGATGACCACCCCCAAGACACATAGTCATCGGATTCTCCAAGGTCAATGTGGAAAAAATATATATTAAAGGCAGCTAGAGAGAAAGGGCAGGTCACCTACAAAAAAACAAAACAAAACAAAAAACCTTATCAGGATAACAGCTGACCTTTCAGCAGAAACCCTACAAACCAGAAGAGTTTGGGGGCCTATATTCAGCATTCCTAAAGAAAATAAATTTTAACAAAGAATTTTATATTCAGACAAACAAACTTCAAAAATAAAGGAGAAATAAAACTTCTCAGACAAGCAAATGCTAATGAAATTCATTACCACCAAATCTGCCTTATAATATATCTTTAAGGAGTGTTAAACATGGAAACAAAAAACCATTACTGGCCACCACAATAAGTACATAGAACACTGACACTGTAAAGCAAATACACGGTTTATGTAACAACCTATGTAACAGCTAATAGCATAATAATAGGATCAAATCTGAACATTTTCAAACTAAACTAGCTCATAAGTGGGCTAAATTCCCCCATTTAAAAGATGCAAACTAGATACAGAAGCAAGACCAAACTATATGCTGTTTTTAAGAGAACCATCTGACATGCAATGACATCCATAGACTCAAAGTAAAGGGATAGAGAAAGATCTATCAAGCAAATGGAAAACAAAAAAGAGCAGGGGTTGATATTGTTACCTCAGGCAAAACAGACTTGAAACCAACAATGTTCAAAAATAATGGAGAGCATTACATAATAATACAGAGTTCAATTCAACGAGAAGACTTAACTATTCTAAATATGTATGCACCCTGCACTGGAGCACCCAGATTCATAAATTCTTAGAGGTCTACAAAACGACTTAGTAAACCACTCAAAAATAGTGGGAAACTATCACAAAGAGAATCCACAGTGATCAAGTAGACTATATTCCTGGGATGTAATGTTGATTCAATCCAACATAGGCAAATAAATAAATGTGATTTATCACAAAAACAGAACTAAAAAACAAATACCACATGATCTTCTCAATAGATGCAGAAAAAACCTTTGATAAAACTCAACATCCCTTCATGCTAAAAACCCTCAAACTAGGCATCAAGGGAACATACCTCAAAATAATAAGAGCCATTTATGATGAACCCACAGCCAACATCATACTGAATAGCAAAATCTGGAAGCTTGAGAACTGGAATAAGACAAAGATGCCTACTCTCATTATTCCTATTCAACATAGTTCTAGAAGTCCTAGCCAAGTAATCAGGCAAGAGAAATAAATAAAAGGCATCCAAATAGGAGAAGACGTTAAACTATCTTTCTTTGTAGATGTTATGATTCTATACCTAGAAAACCCCATTTCCCCAAGACTCCTAGTCTGATAAACATCATAAAAGTTTCAGAATAAAAAACCAATGTATAAAAATCAATAGCATTTCTGTACACAATAACATCCGAGTTGGGAGTCAAATCAAGAACACAGTTTCATTCACAATAGCCACAAGAATAAAATACCTGGGAATACAGCTAACCAAGGCAGTGAAAGATCTCTACAATGGGAATTACAAAACACTGTTGAAAGAAATCAGACACAACATAAGCAAATGGAGAAACATTCCATGTTCATAGGTAGGAAGAATTAACATTGGAAAGATGGCCATACTACCCAAAACAATTTACAGATTCAATGCTATTTTTATGAAATAGCATTTATATTTTTTCACAGAATAAGAAGATACTATTCTAAAATTCATATGAAGCCAAGAAAGAGCCCAGATATTCAAAACAATCCTAAGCAAAAAGAACAAACTGAGAGGCATCACACTACGCAACTTCAAACTAAACCATAAGGCTACAGTAACCAAAACAGCATGATATTGGTATGAAAACAGACCCATAGACCAATGGAACAGGCCAGAGAACTCAAAAATAAAGCTACGCACCTATAATTACCCGATTTTCAACAAAGCTGACAATAATAAGCAATTGGGAAAGGATTCCCTATTCAATAAATGGTGCTGGGATACAGGATTAGCCATATGCAGAAGATTGAAACTGGATTTCTTCATTTTACCATACACAAAAGTCAACTCAAGATAATTGAAAGACCTGAAGCTTGTAAAAATCTAAAACTTTAAAAACCCTAGAACAAAACCTAGAAAATACCATTCTGGACATCAGTCCTGGCAAAAATTTCATGAAGAAAATTCCAGAAGCAATTATAACAAAAAGAAAAATTGACAAGCAGGACTTAAACTAAAGAGCTTCTGCACAGCAAAATGAACTATAAATAGAAGAAACAAGACCCACAAAATGGAGAAAATATTTGCAAACTATGCATCCAACAAAAGTCTAATATTCAGATTCTATGAGAAACTTAAACTAATAAACAAAAAACAACCCCATTAAAAATGAGCAAAGGTCATTAACAGACACTTCTCAAGAGAAGACATACATACAACCAACAAGTATTTGAAAAAATGCTCAACATCACTAATCATTAGATAAATGCAAATGAAAATCACAATGAGATACTGTCTCACACTAATCAGAATGGTGATCATAAAAAGGTAAAGAAGTAGCAGATGTTGGTGAGGTTGTGGAGAAAGGGGTATGTTTATACATTGCTGGTAGGAATGTAAATTAGTTTAGCCACTATAGAAACCTGTTTAGAGATGTCTCAAAGAACTCAAAACAGAACTGGCCATTCAACCCAGCATTATGTTATATACCCAAAGGAATATAAATCATTCTACCATAAAGACACACATGTTCATATCCTTGCTGCAGCATCATTAACAATAGCAAAGACATGTAATCAACCTAGATGCCCATCAATGGTAGACTTGATAACGAAAATGTAGTACATATACACCATGAATACTGTGCCATAAAAAAGAATAAAATTATGTCATTTGCAGCAACATGAATAGAGATGGAGGCCATTTTTCTAAGTGAATTTATGCAAGAACAGAAAACCAAGTAAACATTGAGTGAAGATAGACACAAAAAAGGGAACAATAGATACTGAGGCCTACTTGAGGCTGGAGGGTGGGAGAAGTGTGAGGATTGAGAAATTGCCTATTGATACTATGTTCACTACCTGAGTGACAAAATAATCGGTATACCAAATCCCCGTGATAAACAATTTACCCATGTGACAAATCTGTATGTGTATTACCTGAACCTAAAATATAAGTTGGAAAGAAAAAATAGTTTTTTCCCTTCAGTAACTTTTAATATGTTATGCTACTCTCTCCAGGTCTATAAGGTTTCCATTGAAAAATCTACTGTCAGATGTATTGGAGCCCCATTGTATGTTATTTGTTTCTTTTCTCTTGCTGCTTTTAGAATCCTTCTTTTATCCTTAACCTTTAAAAGTTTGATTATTAAATGTCTTCATGTAGTTCTAATTGGATTAAATCTGCTTGATGTTCTATAATCTTCTTGTACTTGAATACTGATATCTTTCTCTAAGTTCAGCAAGTTCTGCTATCATGACTTTGAAAAACTTTCTACCCCCATCTCTCTCCGTCTACCTCCCCTTTAGGGTCAACAACTTAGGTTTGCTGTTTTAAGACTATTTTCTAGATCTTGTAGGCATGCTTCATTCTTTTTTACTCTTCTGTCTCCTCTAAGTATTTCCAAATAGACTTGGTGTCTTCAAGCTCACTAATTCTTTCTTCTGCTTAGTCAAATATCTTTTTTTTTTTAAAATTGTACTTTAAGTTCTGGGATACATGTGCAGATCATGCAGGATTGTTGCATAGGTACATACATGGCAAGGTGGTTTGCTACCTCCATCCCCCGTCACATATATCTGGCATTTCTCCGTATGTTATCCTTCCCCAACCTCCTCACGCCTCACTATCCTTCCCCTAGCCCTCCCAACAGACCCCAGTGTGTGATGCTCCCCTCCCTGTGTCCATGTGTTCTCATTGTTCAATACCTGCCTATGAGTGAGAACATGTGGTATTTAATTTTCTGTTCTTGTGTCAATTTGCTGAGAATGATGGTTTCCCAACTCATCCATGTTCCTACAAAGGACAGAAACTCATTGTTTTTTATGGCTGCATAATATTCCATGGTGTATATGTGCCGCATTTTCCTTGTTCAGTCTATCATCGATGGGATTTGGGTTGGTTCCAGGTCTTTGCGATTACAAATAGTGCTGCAATGAGCATACGTGTGCATGTGTCTTTATAATAGAATGATTTATAATCCTTTGGGTATATGTCCAGTAATGGGATTCCTGGGTCAAATGAAATTTCTATTTCTAGATCCTTGAGTAATTGCCACACTATTTTCCATAATGGTTGAACTAATACATTACAACTGTAATACATTCTTCAGGATGTCAATTGCACTTTTCAGCATCAGAATTTCTGCTTAATTCTTTTAATTATTTTAATTTCTGTTAAATTTATTCAATAGAATTCTGAATTCCTTCCCTGTGTTATCTTGAATTGTGTTGAGTTTTCAAAGCAGCTATTCTGAATTCCCTGTCTGAAAGGTTACATATCTCTGTCTCTTCAGTATTGGTTCCTGGTGTTTTGTTTAGTTCATTTGGTGACGTCATGTTTTTCTAGATGGTCTTGATACTTGCCCATCGAATTCATTGGTGTCTGGACATTGAAGAATTAGGTGTTTCATATAGTTCTCACCACCTGGGCTTGTTTGTAGTAGTTCTTTTTGGAAAGGATTTCCAGGTATTCTAATAAATTTGAATATTCTAATCCAAGTTTTTTCGTCACTGTAGCTGTATTTGCATTAGGGGACACTCTAAACCAAGTAATACTGTGGCTCTTGCAAGCTTACAGAGGTACCACCTTGGTGGTATTGGATAAGGTCCAGAAGAATTATCTGTATTACCAGGCGGAAACTCTTGTTCTCTTTTCTTAATTTCTCACAAATAAGCAGAGTCTCTCACTCTATGCTGAGCTGTCTAGAGCTAGGGGAACAGAACAATGACACAAGCACCTCTGTGGTCACCACCACTAGGACTTCACTGGGTCAGATCTGAAGCCAGCACAGCACTGGGTCTAGCCCAAGATCTGTGGCAACCCCTACCTGGCTACTGCCTATGTTCCCTCAAGGCCCTAGAGCTCTATACTCAGTAGGTGGCAAAGCCAGCCAGGCATGTGTTCTTCCTTTCTGGGTGACAAGTTCTCCCCAACACCAGGCTGGTCCAGAGATGGAGATTCAGACTGCAAGGAGTATATTAAACACCCCAATCTTTCACATCCAGGTGCCAGAGCCTGGAGTTGGAAACCTCAGGAACTTACCTGGTGCTCTCTTTTACTGTGACTGCACTGGCACCCAAGCCACAAGACAAAGTTCTTCTCATTCTTCCCTCCCTGTTCCAACACACAGAGGGGTCTCTAACCCTGGCTACCACTGTCCCAGGCCCACAGGGAGTACAGAGACTATCACTGATATTCACTCAAGGGCTAAAGGCTCTTCACTCAGCTTGTTGTGGATGCTGCAAGGTCTGAGACTCTCTCTTCAGAGGAGTGTGCTCTCCTCTGGCCCTGGACACATCCATAAACGCCATCCAAGAGCCAATTCCTGGAACTAGGAACCCAAGAGTCTGCCTGCTACTTTATTCCACTGCAGCCAACCTTGCACCTAAGCTCCAAGGCAAATTCCCCTTTATTCTTCCCCCTCCATTTGTCAAGCAGAAGGAGTCTTTCCTCATGGCCACCACAGGTAGAAATATGCTGGGTCACACCTGAAGCCAGCAAGTCTGGGTTCACCCAAGGCCCATGGCATATACTACCTGGTTACTGTTGCTGATTATCCAGGACCCAAGGTCTTTAATCAGCAGGTGATGAGTTCTGCCATGACTAGGTCCTTCACTTCAAGGCAGTGGGGTCTCTTCTGTCCCAGGGTGTGTCTAGAAATGTCTAGGAGCTATGACCTGGAAAAAGGGCCTCAGGACTCAGCCCAGCACCCAATTCTACTGTGGCTGAGCTGATATTCAAGTTGCAAAATAAAACCCTTTTTATTCTTCCTTCTCCTTTCCTCAGGCAGAAGGAAGGAGTCTCTCCTGGAGCTGTGGGCTGTGCTGCCAGAGGTTGCAGGAGGGGTGGCACGAGCACTCCCTTGGCCACCCTGGCTGGGGACCACGAGGTCATGTGCCCCCCAAGTCCACTGGCTCTGAGCCCAGCATAGCACCAGGACTTGCCTGGGAAATGCAGTCTTTGTGACCTAGACTGCCTTTCAAGTTTATTTAGTACCCAAGAGCTGTTTAGCCTATGTTAGTGAGGCTTGCAGCAACTAAACTTTTGAACACTAGGATAGGCAATTCTCTTCTGGCTAGGCCTAGTCTAAATGCTCCCTCTGTGGGTGCTGACTGCGTTCTGCCTGGTGTTGCTCTCCACTGTGACAGGGCAGAACTGAGTTCCAATGGCAAGTCCCACAGTTCCTGTGCTATCCCTTACCCAAGCACACAGATTCTCTCCCCAGGTTTTGCTGCCACTGCTGGTGGGGTGTTGAGGTGATGGGGGAGGGGTAGCATCAGCAATTCAAGGCTGACTTTTCTACCTCTTCAGTGTCTCTTTCAGTGATATAAAACTAAAATCATGTACTGTGATTGCTCACCTGATTTTTATTTCTTATGAAGGTGCTTTTTTGTTTGGATAGTTACTCAATTTGGTATTCCTGTGGGGAGGATGATAGGTGAAGGCTTCCATTCAGCCATCCTGTTCTAACTCTTCTGAAAGGCTTTGTTGAGGAGCAACAGGGTATGTGATACTTTGAAAAGATCACTTTGTCTGGGGGTGTAATATAAAGTTCCATTTATTTACATTCTGATGCCTTTTATAAATGTGACTGTGACATTTAGTTAGATCATTCTGGTGGCAGTGAAGAAAAGGTATTTGAGGGAGATAAAAATAAAAGCATAATTACCAACTGGAACAGTATTGAAGTAAGGCAATAATATAGTAATAGGGAGGGAAAAATGATTTAAATTCAGATATATTTTTCATTGCATACTTTGTTTATATTATATACATACTATATGTGTGTGTGTGTTTGTGTGTGTGTGTGTGTGTGTGTGTGTGTGTCTGTGTATAGTTGTTAGGGTTTGGTGGCTGTGGAGTGGCTGTTGAGAAAGTGGTAAGAGTGTAGTATGACACCAGGATTTTGGTTTGACTGTGTAAGCCCTGAAATACAGAACACAAAAGGAAGGGATGAGTTGAGGGAGTAAGCACGATGAGCTCAGTTTCAGATATGTTGCCCTTGATACACCCATAAAATATTCCAGTAGCAATGTTGATCACACCAGTTTCAGGTCCCAGGGAGAAGGTCAGGTCAGAAACAAGAATTTGAGAGTCATCAGCAGAAGAGGTGGAAGCTAAACTCTGAAGGCAGCATAGCTCATCAAGAAACTTGACACTGGGGGTGAGAAATTTAAAAAACGAAGTATTGAGAATCAAAGGATCAGAGGGATAAGAACAATGGTAGTTAAAGGAGTAGAGAACCTCAAAGAGATGAGTGATCAACAGGGCCAGATGCATGGAGATGATCACATAAACTAGAACATAATGTACCTATTATGTGTAGCAAAATAGAGTAAGAGGTGAATGTATTAGTCTGGATTCTCCAGAGAAACAGAACCAATAAGAGATTAGATGTGGCTGGGGATATATTTTAAGAAATGTGTTGATGTGATTATGGAGGCTGAGGAGTCCCAAGATCTGCAATTGACAAACTGTGGACCCAGGGTACAGTTCCAGAATGAATCTGAGCCTAAGGTTAGGAGAAGACTGATATCCCAGCTTGAAGACAGTCAGTGAGTAAGTTCTCCCTCACTCATCCTCAGGCCCTCAATGGATTGGATGAGGCTCACTCACAATCTTTACACAGCCCACTTCATCCAGAAAGACTTCCAAAGACACACTTAAAAGAATGTTTAACCAAATCTCTGGGCACCTCAGAAGGACCAGTGAGAAATCAATGAAGCTGTGGGTGTCGACTACTGTTAAAAAATTTGGCAGAGCGCTGACGGTAGTCACAAGATCAAAGTATACATTGGCATTTTTTTTAGGATAGAAAGGTAAGCATTGTATAAGTTGTAGGTTTATGGATTAATCAATCAAACTTTCTTGAATTGTGGGAGACCAGATTGGGAAGAAACAGAGCTCAGGAAAGGAGATCAGAGAGAGGTAGAGCAGAAGTGAGCATGAGAAAGAATCAGAGGATGAGGTTACGTGTGGGAATGGAAAGACAAGATTTCCGAACAGGAGCTGTTCTGGGTGAAGACAAAGCCCAAGACGCAGGCTTGAAAGGGGTAGCTTAAGAGGAATGGAAATTAAGGCTACTGGAGTGGAGAAAGCCAAGGAAGCAAAAGGCTCCAGGGCTGAGTAGGTTGTTCCTGTGGCTCTTTTCTTCCCGCTGCAAGTTACTGACCTTTCTTCAGGGCCAGTATCAAAGGCCATCTCCGTAATAACTTACCGAGCCTCTCCTCTCCCTCAAAGTCACCAGGGCATCCTCCTACTCAAAGAAAGTATTAACATAGTACACGGTTAGTTTAGTTCCTCATGAGTCTGAGTAACGAAGACTGTCTTATCACCCTGAATGCCTCTAGAGAAATAGTTGTCTATCTTTAGTATACAAAGGGACTACCAAGTAAGTAGCTTGTTAAAAGAGCCAATTTGCTGGATTCTGATTTCAGTGGGTCTGGGATGAAGATTCAGAATCTGAATATTAACGAACATCTCAGCTATCTCTAATGGGATATTAGAGAATGTCATTCAGTTGCCACCATGCACTGTGGCTGAACCAAATTTTATGGAGAAGAATTATTAAAGTAGAATGGAGTAGTCCTGAAACACTCACTGCAAACGTTCACAGTCCCCACTGCAGTTTGAGGTATAACCGGAAGGTGGCGAACGACCCACACAATTCACAGAAATTACAGCTTCTCAGGCTCCCAATTCCCAGACCCCAAACCGCCCAGAAGAGGAGAATCCTATTTCCTTAGCAATGCTGTCGGCGACAATGGTGAGTTTCATTCTTTGCATGTGCATCCTGATGTACCAATGGCCCACCTCTTGCTCTGGTCCCCAGAGTTAAAGTCATGCTGACCCCATGACGTTGCTTTCTGGGTACCAAGAGCCACAATCTTGGCACCAACAAGGACTGTTCAGTGGGAGAAGAACAGCAAAACAAGTTTTGTCTGCTCAAGGGGAGAAATGGTTACCACTAGAAGATCATGTGGTCCACGCCTGAATTGTCTATGTAGTCAGAATCAGATGGGAGGTATCTTACTCAACCCCCTCATTTTAAAGAGCCTAAGAAAGCATGAGCAACTTGCCAGAGGTCACAGAGCTAGAAAGTTCCAGGATTTCCTTGCATCTGTCTTTTTAAGTGACTTGCCTTTTCACTGCACCTACCACTAACATGTGTCAAAGGGTGTGTGTATGTTTAAATCATTAGTGTCTGCTCATGAATTGTTATATAGGAGACACTTATGGGTGACCATCTGGTTGGGCAAGAGGGGCTGGATGACTTTAGGATGTGTTTGCATAACAAGTCCACCACTTTTACCTAGATTGGGTATTTATTTGGGAGCAGTCTGGCAGACACGGGGGGGGGGGGTCGGTGGGTGGGTGGGAGTCCAAAGAGAAGGAAGCATGGGGAAGAAGATTCTCTACGGTTGCCCCACTGCAGGTTTTAATGGACTTTCTTATACATCTCCTGTAATGTCTACTAAATCACAGATTAATTGAAGGCATTCATTGTGTCTTACTCCCCTCTGATTATGTTTCATAGTTATTTGATGAATCAATGAGCATGTCAACCTTGATCATTTTTAGATCTAAACAGTATTTTCTAACATCTTAGATGATCAGCATACACCTCCTGTTATGTATTTCTGTCTGTTTGTACTTAACACATATCCTGTGTTTATTATATGCACTGTTACCAGCGTTTTACAAATATCAACGTATTTAATCTTGCCTTTGTTGCTGTTTCCTAAAGAGTCCATGACAGTGAATATCTACTATTAGAAATCTTTCTCTTCCCCTTTCTTCACCTTCCCCTCAAAAGGACTGAAATTCAGTTACTGGTCCCTGCCCGTGCTGCAAATACTTAGTCTGGGTAAGAGTGGTGGGGAGAGATGAAATAGTTAACTAGCTGACCTGGGGCGCACAGTTTCCCTGGCAGACGCTGCGCTCAGGCTGCGGCTGGCTGCTTCCTCCTGAATCTGTTAGGAGCACACTTTCCCCTTGGCCCTCGGGGCCAGCGTCCAGGTTTGCCCCAGTGGTGGAGACAGCTCCAGCCACTGAACTGATTTATAGGCCAGAGCATTCCCAGGCCGCACCGCAAGGAGTCGGGCTGAGCTTGGACTTTGGGGAGGTGGTGATGGACACAGGACACGTGGCCACACAATGGGGACACACGACTGACCTGAGTCACTTCGGTAAACTGCCCTTGCTTTCCAGAGGCAGCAGGAGCCTTTCGGGAGCTCCAAGGCTCTAGGCGCCTGCATTCCTCGCCCCAGCAGGTAGTCCCTTCGCCCGGTTGAACGCCAGAGCATCCAAGGGCGTGCAAGCCCCCAAGAGCTCTCAGAGGTCCCTGACCCTAAGCGTCAAAGCGCTTCCTCGTGGATGAGACCCTTGGTGCGTGCCATCCGCTTAGGGGCTGAGACTGGCCAGGACGCACTGAGAATGAACTTTACGCGCAGGTCAGATACAGGCACCCAGGGTTTTTGTGACGTCACAATGTTGTGGGGCCCGCTGAAAGGCAAAGGAAGGATCAGAAAGAGATAGTGTATGCGTTGTGTGGCTGAAGGTGGGGGCATGTGAGAAGAGGAAAGTCTGAGGCATGGGGGAAAGGATTTGTGGACATATGAATTTAAGAAGGAGCAATCAAGTTTGGGCGTGGGGGGAAGCAGGGTTTTTTTTCTTTCTTCCTCCCTCCTATATGCAAACTGTCACTTCGGGTTAGCGTGAGCCCTTATCTGGCTCATTAGCATGAGCCGTGGCTAACATGCTTAAATCCTCTAATTATTTATTATGCCGTCACGGAGCGAGTTGCAACCCCACCCCGGGGCGCACTTTCGGGGACCTGCAGAGCTGGGCACCGCACGGGGACCGGGGCACAGCGCCTGGCCTGGCTGCGCGCTACCAGGGAGACCCTTCGTGGCTCAGGAGTCCCGCATGGCCTGTTCTGGGGTCTACGAAGCAGAGTTGTTGGGGGTCTGTCTGAAATGTCTTTTCACCAACATTCTTCTCCAGGGTAGTAGCACTGCTCTTGTCTGGCTGAACTGCATAGCACCCTAACTTCTCCATTTCTAACTCCAAAGACCGAAGTTGGAGCGAAGAGGAACAGAATTTTTGCAAAAATAAAAACAGAAGCCAAACCCGGGGCAAAGGGTTGGGAACTGGGGCTGTGTATCGTGTTCAGTGCACCTTCCGGAAGAACCCTGGGGAGAACCTAAAGTTTGCTGGAGCCCTCTGCCCCACTCCTGCGTTCCAAGAGGATCCACAAAGTGGGGGTGGGAGATTTGATAGGCTGAAATCCGGTCACTCACGTCCACGGTTCTATTCAGAAAACAGTTTCAAAATAAGTTAACCTCTGCAGGGCGTTTCTCCCCCCTCCTCTTCTAATTGTCCCCCTTCCCCCACCCCTCCCCATCTGAGTCTGTTTTATGTTCCCCTGCGTTGGGCCAACTATTTTATCTTTATTCCTTCTCTTTCTCTGTTGCCATTCATTCCTTTTTTGTGTGTGTGGCTTCTCCGGCTGATGTGCGGCTCGTTACCACCCACTGCACACTTGGTCCTGTAGCTGAGGTGTTTCTATACAAACTCCAGCGTCCAGTTGTCATATTAATTATTACACTGAGTAATGACTGAAATGGTCAAAATAAGGGGAGACTCAAGAGCGCTTTTTCTTGCGGCTCAAAGATTCAGCAAAGAAGCCGTGCAACAAAGCACTAATTGGTCCCCAGAAACACTCTGACAAGGCATGGAAGATAGGTTTCATAGAGCCCTTCGATTGTGAAGGGGGGAGAGCTCTGAATGGACTCCACGCTTCTTTTCTAAACTCTCTTGCTGAGCAAAAAATGGACCTCTGTTTGAATACTGCCCTGATCCTTGAATACTATACCCAGCAGAGAAAAAAATGCACCATTTATTGTAAGTTTTTTTTTCTTCTCCAGCTATTCAGGGGTTCTCTGTGAAGAATCAGCTGGTTTTGTTTACCGTGAAAGACCTTTACTTTATTTTCATTCTTGGAGGAGGTGGGGAGGAGGAGGGAAGGAAAGCCATGTGCCTAGACAGAGAGGAGCTGGCCTACTGTAACAAAATAGAGTGTAACAAATCCTACAAAAGTTTAGAATGTATTGATTCTCTGGAGAGCTATATAGATTAACGACTTTCTTTATGCTCATCCAAGGAAGGTATTTAATCATAATGTAAATGGGGCTTTAGAAAAAAATAAAGACTTAGCGTTACTTCTCCTTATTTGGAGAACTTCAAAAGGCCTAGTGAGGGTGGCTGCAAATTACCTCCTCACCCCACCCCACCCCACATTCCCTCCTTATCCCCAAAGCCACAATAAAATATAGTTTGTGCTTTTTTTGTTTTGTTTTTCCAACTTTTTTTTTCTTTTTAAAGCATATTGAAAAAGTGAATAGATTTGTTAGAAGGCTGAATTCCTGACTGCAGGTGCAAGCCTGGCTGTTGTGACCAGGAAGCTGAGCCAAGCCAAATACATGGTTTGTGCTATTCTGCCCCTGAGCAGGCCCTCCAAGGCTGGTGCAGAGTCAGTGCAGGCTGGGCAGCAAACCTATCTGAAAATTACCTTGGGAAGGGTGTTCTTGGAAGCAGTAGATTGTGCAGTCATGTTCTTTTCATTTTCCCTGGGTCGGACAGTGTCTAGCACAGGCTTAGAGCAACACACACCCCAGCAGGACAGAGGCTCTGTATTAATTATAGTTATAGCTCCTGGAAGCCGAATATTTGCTATGAATGCCAAGCACACTCACTTTTCTCAAAGCATCCACTGCTTCTGGAACTCAAGTCACCCCCAAATTGAGGCTTACACTAAAAATCTTGTAACAAAATCCAGAATCCAAGATTTGTGTTCATCTTTGTACTGTCTTTGCCCCAATTCAGAATATAACTAAAGTTAAAAATATAACTTTATGAAATTATTTGTCCAATGGAAATCCCAGTTTCACTTTACTATCAATTTCCCTCCCCAAAAAGAAAGCATAAACTGTTTTTCAAAGAGATGAGTCATCTCTTCTTTTTACAGACAAATGAAACACAAGCAAGGGAATGTACATAGTTCTTGAGCTTAAGCAAAGGTGGCACTGGCCTGGCCTTCTGCTGTGAGTGGAAATTAAGGAGACTCAGGACACAGGGTCTCTGATCTCAGGGCAGCAGACCTCTGTGGCCACCAGGAAAGCCATCTCCCCCTGCAGATCCTGGTGCTGAATGAAGATAAGGTCTATTCTGAAGTATGGTTCAGCTCCAGAGTGTTCTGATATAGGAAAGGGGCCTGAAGTTGCAGAAAGTAAGTCCCTTATTATATTGGAGGAGAAAGAGAAGCCTTCTCATCTTTCTGCAATGTCTGTATTCTGGGTGATACTCACCAAAAGGGAACAGCACTTTGCCCTCCCACTCCTCCACCCCCATGACCAGACAGAACACTGTTTGAATGCTGCTATTTGAAGGAGTGAAAGGGCAATCTCTGATATGTAGAGAGATTTGCAAAGCCAATTACCCAACAACATCTGATTTAATTCTCATAACACCCTTGACATACAGGCAAAGAGAGTACCACCACCTCATTTATGAATGAAGACATCAACCCCGCTTTTGTGAATTCTTTACTTCTCCCTTCATGTGAAGATAAGTGGGACATTGTTCAAGTGTCTTAGCCAAGTAAAGCTCTAGGGCCTTTCTCAGAATTGGGCCCACTGTGTGGCAAGGGAGCCATGGAAAGCAGGGCCCAGTGGCTCTGCTGAAGTCCCTTGCATGTGGAGGCCACAGAACGTCTCTATAGTCTACCTCACTTGCTACTGTTCTTATCTAAAAATAGGGTTCCTATCTCCTTCACCTTAATATGCCAGCATCACCGCCATTTCTCACAAAGGACAGGAATTACTCACCTCTAGGTGTTGGGACAGTGAGACAGAGTGGCACTGGATCTCCATTGGCTGGAGAGATGTTCACAGAGTGGTTCCAGGAAGCCAAGTGCTGAGGCTCCTCCTGCCACAAACCCTTTCCTGGGTGGGTTGTATAAGCATGACTTCCTTATTAATCCCTTTCTCTTTTAGACCTGGGCTAGAGTGTTCTAAAAACATATCACTGAAATCTCACAACTCTTGGAGGGAGGTGCTGTAATTATTGGCATAGGTGAAATAGACACTCTCAGAGTGTCTCAGGATCACACAGCTCTCAGGTAACGGGGCCTAGATACCAAGTCAAGTCAGCCTGCTTGATCTGGGATTCCATGAGCCTAGGAGAGCACAACATGTGACCAGTTCTCTCAGGGAGGGAAGAGGGATTATAATTTAGGTCAGAGTCAGAGGCAGGATTCTAATTTTGGCTTCTGAGCCTCCCATCTTTTGCTTCACACTGGTGAAAATGCCCAGAAAGCCAATGTCAATGGAAAACTCTCCCTGGTAGAACCTCCAAGGATAGAAATGCAAACCTCTAAAGAAAAATTGTAGACTGTTCTACCTTAAGGTTAGAGGAGAAAGTGGAGATGAGCAATGAGCGGCAAACTCCAGGTTTACTTGAGTGGGGAGAGGAGAATGCCTGCGCTCTTGGAAAGCTTCCCAAAGCATGTAAGGAAGAAAACAGCGTACTACTATGGTGACAAGAGTGAGGACAGGCTCAGGGCTGCTGCAGGGAGAATAGGGACAAATATTCTGGTGGTTTTGGCCAGAAGGATCCCAGTGCCATTTATCTTTTCTCCTGTGCTGAGGCCAGTGAGTCAGGCCACTACAAGACAAGGCTTCTTCACTACAATGCAATTCCCTTTGGGCACCCATTTCATGGTGTGTGGGAGGGGGAAGGGGAGAGGAGGTTCTGTCTTCTAAGTCCCTGGTAATTGAGATCTCCTTGTATGCCCTCTGGAAAAGGAAACTGGGAACACGTGCTGGCTACCAGCACGTTTTCTAAGCTGTTAGATACAAGTTTCAAAATTAGCTGGTGTATATCCCTTCTGTGCAGATCAGGACACTGAGGCCAGGAGAAGCAGAAGGACTTGTTCAAGGTTATAAGGCACCACTGTGGTATCTGAACAATGGTAGATACCACACACTGTGGTAGAGCTCAGACTCTGACCTTTGTGAAGTGAGTCCAAGTTGGAAGTGAGCTTGGGGCTCATGATTTAGCTTAACGTAAAAGAAAACACATCTAGATGCTTCCACGTTTGCGACACTCTCTCCCACCCCCAACGCTCAACTGTTTGGGTGAAATGGAGTGAACGGGGCATTTGGACACAGCTGAGTCATGTGGGTAGTGGGTCAGGAGTGATTGAATAATTCCTATTTCTGCAAGTGGTCTGAGGCGTCCTCTGGCTGGGGGGTGCAGAGTGTCCAGGCTGTGTTGTGACTCTGCTTTTGGGGCTTACCCCCTATACTTCCAGAGACCTCTTAGCCCCTTTCCCGTGGTCAAGGATGCAGAGAAAGGCCCGAAGTGTGACTCCCACAGGGTTCAACCAGTCCTGTGAGGTCAGCAAGCCACAGGTTGCTGTGGGGAGAAGGGGCTGTGTGACTGAGAAGTTACAGAACTGATCTCTGTTGGCAGGATGTGGTCCTACACCTCTCAAGTCCACCTATTCGACAAAGAGGAAACTGAGGCAGAGAGAAGTGATTCACTTCGGGACCTGCCCATCCTAATTGCCCAGCATCATCACTATTGTTCCACAAACAGCCAGCCCACATACCAAGAGGGACTCCCTGGGTCATCCCCGTTGCCCCTTTAGAAAGACCCATCTCCACAAAGGGGAGTTCAATTAGAAGCAATTATTCGGATAATTCACTACAATCATTCCTGTACCCAGGTCTCGGATTATTTCTACTAGAAAATCAAACGGATGACTGCCCTCCTGTGTAGACACAACCCGAGACGCGCCCCAGCTTCTCTCAGGACCGGAGCTTTAAAGAGTGGGGCCTGTTGCTAGGTCTGCTTTCTCCGCAACGCCGCATCCCCAGACGTACTGAAGCTGGACGGGGTTCCGGCCAGAGAGCGCCAGGGCCGAGGGCCCAGGAAGGGCGTCTGGGCAGGCGCTGTCCAAGCGGCCGAGCAGCGGCTGCGAGCGCCTCCCCCTCCCTCGCGGAGCCAGCACGCGGCCCCGCCGGGCTCGGCTCCCAGTCGCCTGCCACCGGCCCGCCGGGCACACGCCTAGGGCGGAATGGAGGCTGCGCCAAAGGCCGCCGAGGTGCCCGCGGCAGCGCTGAAAAACCAGGGAAGCTCCACCGGAGTCTTAAGCGCCATCACCCTACCCCCGCCCCTCATCCTTCTCGGAGGGTCTAGGAATATCCCAGAGCACTCCCTTCTCTATGATGTCCCCGAAGCTGGTCCGGAAATAATCTTTGGTGGCGGGGGGGGGGATGGGGGGGCGATGCTACAGGTACCAGAGGTCTTTCTAGGAACGTCCCTGCCACGTACTCCCCTACAGCATGGCTCACAACCACTCCTCATTGCCGCTTCTCCTCAGCGCCCCCCTGCCCCCACCCCCGCCCCCGCTCAGTGGTGGGGAGCACATCCTAGCTTTCAGAGCTGAATGGGACATTAGAGATCATACTCTCCGCTGCAGACGAGGAAGTGGGGGCTCAGAAAGGATGCCACTTACAAGGAGCCACGGAGCATTGAGAGGACGCCTTGGGACTAGAACCCACGTTTTCACTTAGTCCAGCACTTTTTTCACTGTCCTGGACAGAGTCCTCCCCCCACCCCAACTTTCTAAACTTCAGTCTTAATATGCTCCAACTCCTAGGGTCAGCGAAGAACCCGAAGAGAGTAACAGTGAGGAGAGGAAGAAAACAAGAAAAGTCGAGCCCCACTCCCTCCTCACCTCCACACTGCTCCTGTGCCATTTTTTTCTGCCCAAACCCTTCCCTGCGCTTTGCTCCAAGTTCTTAGCAGAATCCAAGGTAACTTCACCCCAGATCTTTTCACCCATACACCTCAATTTCTAGAGCTATTTGTCCCTCCTGTGACGCCCCCTACCCCCTTTCTAAAGCCACCCCCGGCTGCAGCCCGCCCCGAGCGCGCCGCCTGTTTATTCAGCCGGAGTCCGGCACGCGCCAGGCGCACGCACTGCAACAACAAACCCGGCTGAATGGAGAGTTTGCAAGGAGCGGGAGAAAGGAACGGGAGGGGGGAGAGGAGAGAAGAAGGGGGAGTTTAGGGAGTGGGTGGGAGGAGGAGGTAAGAGGAGGGGGGGGGAGTGGGGGCTGCAGCCGCTCGCAGCAGCGGGGAGTGGGGGGCGAGGCGGGGCCAGTGCTGCGCGTGGGGCTGGGTGTCCCATTGAAAAGGCGAACGCACTCCGGCCGCCCAGCACTCTCTCACTTCTGGCCAGGGAACGTGGAAGGCGCACCGACAGAGATCCAGCCAGGGAGGGCGAGTGAAAGAAGGAAATCAGAAAGGAAGGGAGTTAACGAAATAATAAAAAACAGCCTGAGCCAAGGCTGGAGAGACCGAGACCCGGCGCAAGAGAGCGCAGCCTGAGCAGGACAGGAAAGCTGCAGAGCGCGCTCAGCATTGACTTTTGCTGCTGCTTCTGCTTTTTTTTTTCTTAGAAACAAGAAGGCGCCAGCGGCAGCCTCACACGCGAGCGCCACGCGAGGTTCCCGAAGCCAACCCGCGAAGGGAGGAGGGGAGGGAGGAGGAGGCGGCATAGAGGAAGGAGAAAAAGCGTTTTCACCTTCTTTGCTCCAGCTCTAAGAAGTCTCCTGGGGATTTTGTATATATATTTTAACTCCCCTCAGGGCTCCTCTTCATCTTTCCTCTTTCCCTCTCTGTTCCTGTACCCAAGCTCTGTCTGTGTCCTCCTCGCGCGCCCCGCACCTCGCGTCCCCGCTTGCTCCGATTCCGCGACTCCTTGGCCGCCGCTGCGCATGGAGAGCTCTGCCAAGATGGAGAGCGGCGGCGCCGGCCAGCAGCCCCAGCCACAGCCCCAGCAGCCCTTCCTGCCGCCCGCAGCCTGTTTCTTTGCCACCGCCGCAGCGGCGGCGGCGGCCGCAGCCGCAGCAGCCGCACAGAGCGCGCAGCAGCAGCAGCAGCAGCAGCAGCAGCAGCAGCAGGCGCCGCAGCTGAGACCGGCGGCCGACGGCCAGCCCTCAGGGGGCGGTCACAAGTCAGCGCCCAAGCAAGTCAAGCGACAGCGCTCGTCCTCGCCGGAACTGATGCGCTGCAAACGCCGGCTCAACTTCAGCGGCTTTGGCTACAGCCTGCCGCAGCAGCAGCCGGCCGCCGTAGCGCGCCGCAACGAGCGCGAGCGCAACCGTGTCAAGTTGGTCAACCTGGGCTTTGCCACCCTTCGGGAGCACGTCCCCAACGGCGCGGCCAACAAGAAGATGAGTAAGGTGGAGACGCTGCGCTCGGCGGTCGAGTACATCCGCGCGCTGCAGCAGCTGCTGGACGAGCATGACGCGGTGAGCGCCGCCTTCCAGGCTGGCGTCCTGTCGCCCACCATCTCCCCCAACTACTCCAACGACTTGAACTCCATGGCCGGCTCGCCGGTCTCATCCTACTCGTCTGACGAGGGCTCTTACGACCCGCTCAGCCCCGAGGAGCAGGAGCTGCTCGACTTCACCAACTGGTTCTGAGGGCTCGGCCTGGTCAGGCCCTGGTGCGAATGGACTTTGGAAGCAGGTAGGTTGCATTTTGGGGCAGGCAGGGTGTATTCTTGCCTTCGTTCTCCCTCTGAGTGTCTGTGGAAGTGGGGATGTCTCCAAGGAGATGGGGGGATTTTTATTGAAAGGATTTGTGAAAGTTTGTCGATTTCGAGTCCTAGTTTGTTAGTTTCAGCCCTGGCCTCTGAAAGTGGCTTTGCCCAGGTCTCCAAGGAGTGAAGGGTAGGAGTGAGGTGCAGAGATACTAGTGAACCGATTACTGGGACATGTCAAAAGAGGTGTCTACCTGACAGACTGTTTCCCCAGACCTCCCTCTCCCCCTACCGCTAGCCTACAAGTTCAAATTAACCTCTCCTGTTATTTTCCTTATGTTATAGGGTGATCGCACAACCTGCATCTTTAGTGCTTTCTCGTCAGTGGCGTTGGGAGAGGGAGAAAAGGAAAAGAAAAAAAGAAGAAGAAAGGAGAAGAAGAAGAAGGAAAAAAGACAAAAAAACAAAGTCAACCAACCCCAATGCCAACTAAGCTAGACAAGCCTGAGAGACATGGCTTTCAGAAAACGCTAAGCGATCAGAACAGTATCTTTGCACTCCAGTCATTCACGGAGATATGAAGAGCACCTGGGACCTGAGTCAACGCGCAAAATGCAGCTTGTGTGCAAAAGCAGTGGGCTCCTGGCGGAAGGGAGCAGCACACGAATTGTAGTAACTCCCAACACCACTAACACGCACAGCTGAAAGCGCTTGCTCTGGTCCCTTCACCTCCCTGCCCTCTCTCAAAGTGCAGTTCTTAGCCCTCTAGAAATGAGTTGCTGTCTTTCGTCTCAGTAGCCCCCACCTCAATAGCTGTAGACATTGGTTTACAGTGAAACTATGCTATTCTCAGCCCTTTGAAACCCTGCTTCTCCTCCAGGGCCCGATTCCCAAACCCCATGCCTTCCCCTACACTGTCTTTTTTACCATTTTCATCATAGATTGCTTCCAATCTTTTGTGAATTTTTTATTATAAAAAAATCTATTTGTATCTATCCTAACCAGTTTGGGGATATATTAAGATATTTTTGTACATAAGAGAGAAAGAGAGAAAAATTTATAGAAGTTTTGTACAAATGGTTTAAAATGTGTATATCTTGATACTTTAACATGTAATGCTATTACCTCTGCATATTTTAGATGTGTAGTTCACCTTACAACTGCCATTTTCCCTATGTGGTTTTGTAAAGAACTCTGCTCATAGGTGAGATCAAGAGGCCACCAGTTGTACTTCAGCACCAACGTGTCTTACTTTATAGAAATGTTGTTAATGTATTAATGATGTTATTAAATACTGTTCAAGAAGAACAAAGTTTATGCAGCTACTGTCCAAACTCAAAGTGGCAGCCAGTTGGTTTTGATAGGTTGCCTTTTGGAGATTTCTATTACTGCCTTTTTTTTCTTACTGTTTTATTACAAACTTACAAAAATATGTATAACCCTGTTTTATACAAACTAGTTTCGTAATAAAACTTTTTTCCTTTTTTTTAAATGAAAATAACCAGCTGCCTCTAAGCTTTCTTTGACTCTGATGCCCCAGTCCAGTTTTCTGAAAATGTCAAAAAGAAGAGGTGGGTGGAGAAGAGAAGGTTGCAAAACATGCTAAGTGGCAGAAATGACAATGATAAGTGCTACAGCCCAGTCTATCCAAATGGTGACTTTGTGATGAAGGTGTGTGTGTGTGTGTGCCGCGTGCGCACACACGTATACATGTATATATGTTTTCTTTCTATCCTATGCTGCAAATGTACACACCCACCAAAAGAATAGTGATTCATGGCTGCATTATCCTTTGATCAAAACTTAAAATCCCCCCAAAAAGTGAACCAGAAAGAGAGTCCTCCACCATTTTCCGATCCTCAACTCCATTCTGAGTTTCTCCTTGTGAAACTATGGTGGGGATGGCTGAAATAATGGAGACTAGGTCTGGGTGGGGAGCATGTTGGTGCTGGGATGGGGGTTGGAGAGGCATCTCTCTCCACATACAAGCTCCCAGTGGTGAGCACCTTTCTCTTCCTTCACTTCCAGGCATACATTTTCTACTCCTTTTCTCCAATACACATACTTGCCGTATTGATTTTAAGTAAAAGACATATATGATATGAAGTCATTCCAGAAGGATTGAGATTTTAATTTAAAAAAACGCATTAGAAATGTGTGGTCGCTTTGAGACACTGGCCTATCTAAGCTTGTGACTCTATCCTAATAGCGTGAGCTGCGTGTAAAAGTACCCAATTACCAAGATTCAAAAAGAAATTGGTGGGTTTTTGGCTGGCTTGCTTCTTGTCAGTTAGCAAGGACGTGATTAGAATCCTACTCGGCCTCTCGCCGGCTCCTCGCTCGCCGCCTGCATTACTTGCAGATTCAGTTTGCGTGTCTCCAGCCAAGCGGAAAGCCGAGCGCAAAATGCATCTTACAAAACCCAACAAAGAACGGGTAGCCAGCACGTCTTCCAGAGTTAAAAATCTAGTCTGTGTTGGTACATCTATACCATTTAGTGGCACAGAATAATCATTTTTTAAAGCCGCGATGCGCGGAGCACGCCACAGCGTCTGATGTCATTTTGTTAAATGACCCTCTATAGAATGCACATTGAAGCTTCAGTCCCTTTCAAAGAGATGAGCGTAATTAAGGAAAAAAAAATCAGTAAATTCCTCATCGCCATAAATAATCGGACTTTCTGCCAGCAGTGGGCCAATTTAGAGCTTACTTGAGAGAAGTAATGCTTTTGTGATGCCTGCTTTTATTTTTATCTTCTCATTTGGAGGACCAGAGCGGGGCTCCACCCCCACTCTCCATTTCTCTTTCCTTTAATTTAGCTCCTTTGCAAGTTTACAGATAAGGTACGCAAAGAAAGTGTAGCAAGTCATTTATGGCTATGAATATAACATTAGGATAATGTTTCAGCCCCCACAAAAGGAGATATTTTTCTTTTCCTTCTCCTGTGAGGACAGGTGTTCTTTTACTCACTTCTGAATGGGAAATAGCCAGTCTAGTTAAACTCGAGGCAAAGTTAGTCGTTGTTTGCCACAATGCGAAGGCAAACTCGAAAAATTTCACAAAAACACACACAATTTTGCCGAAGCTAGGAAAGGGCAAAGCGAGGATTGGGCAAAATCTCATTACATCTGCTCTAATCGCTTAGCAACACAAAGCCGGAGCTTGTGCTGCGAAGGGAAGCTATTCACAGCGCTCTGACAGGCCGCATTCAGCGCGCGTTAGTCAGCTCCATAAATCACCGCTGCCTATTGGCTGCGCAGCGGGCTTTGGAGCGGCCCTGGGCTGTCAGCGAAATACAAAATGTAGACCCCAGAGGCTAGCAATAGCAGGCTCTCCCCGGCCTTAGGCCCCACTTTTTTTTCTTTTTTCTTTTTCTTTTTCTTTCTTTCTTTTCTTTTTTTTTTTTTTTTTTCTTTGTGTGTGTGTGAGTGAGAGAGAAGGGGAATGCTGGAGGTAGAAAACTGCGTTGACTTTATTGACTGAAAAATCTTACCTATTCAACAATGACCTGGAGACCACCGAGTTTAGACTGAAGACACGCCTTAAATCGACGAGGAGGAGCGGGGAGTGCGAGAAAGAAAGAAAATACAGACCTGCCGCTGAGGGCTGCAGAGTTGTTGAAAGGCAGGCATCATCAGAACTGGGAGAGAGCTATTACACACGTTTCACCTCCCTGACACAGTTCTTTTAACATTTTATTGAGAGTAGAAGGGTTTGCATCAAGTAGAATCTATCTCAAGTTCACATCAGGCAGTACCCACCAAAGAAGAGAGAAGAAACCATTCTGTGGTTTGCCTAGAACTTACAAGGAGTAGGACAGAGATGTCTTAAGAAAGAGGGATAGAATGTGCCTTTCCACTTTGCTGTTCTTGCAGTGCTGGGGATGTTTAAACACAGAAATAACAGCCCAATTCCTTGATACACACAACAGCTAGGTGAAGCCACCTAAAGGAATTAGGAAATGGGTTGGTGGCAGAGATTACAAGCTATATGTAAATGTTAACTCCTGCTGTTGTTGCTATTCTTATCTTCCAGTCTTGTCTTTCATTTTCCTGGGGACTGGTCAGGTGCATCTAAATCACAGACCGGACTGGATGTGGAATCAAGGGAGATTTTCCTAAGAAGCCCGGTTTGCCTTACCTCAAATGCCACCTCCTCCAAGAAGCACTTCCTGACCACCCTCTTTAAAGTAGCTCTCCATCTGCTACTAATGGACAGAATCTTGTCTATTAATCTTGTTTTTTCTTCCTGGCATCTAACACTATCTGAAAATGCTGTATCTTTGTTTGGTTATATGATTATTGTCAATTACACACTACTAAACGGTAACCCCCCTGAAGCCAGGGATCTTACTTGTCTTGTTCACCATTACCTCCCCCGCCCCTGGGAAGATAGGTATTTGTTGACTAAATGGGCAAATGGAGATTGTCTTCTCTGCTCCACTGAAAATTGTGTTTTTCATTCTTCCTTTCTCCTCCACAGGCACTCTCCACCCGTCTCTGCTCTTCTGCCTCAGGAGGCAGGCTTATCTTTATGGCATTCATCACAAGAGTTGTGTGCCCTTTTGGCTTCCTCTTGGGTTTGGCCAGTGGGAGACACCAGCAGGAATTGGCAAAGTGGAAGGGGAGATAAGTTGGGATATTTTTATCCCTGCTCCATCCCTGCCTAGGCCCTGTTGCTTTGGCAATGGCTCTGCTCCTTGTCTGAAGGCCAGTATTCTCATCAGGAGGCTTCTCTCCCACAGATACAACTCTTGCTGAAGTCTGGTAACAAACTCGTTCTCTTGCCTCTTAATTAAGGCCCAGAGCTGGTAACAGCTCCTCCTTGTTCCTAGTCTCTGGGTGCAGCATCATTTTGGTTAACCTCACCAACATCTCTGTCTTTCTGTTAAGCTTTTTTCATTTATGCTTGTGCCGTCTTGCTGACAGTGTCTGGTACACAGGCCATTTCACCACAGGATCTCAGTTTTGTGTAAGAGATATTTTTCAGGGACTCCTAGGGTTATAAGTAAGAAACATCCTAGAATATGAATGAACCCAATTCCATATAACATGTAACTCTAGAAGCACCACTTCATCTTTTTGAGCCAGGAGTGAAGTCAATTACAGTTTTCTCTTCTAGAAAATGAGGAAACTGATACCTTCCTTTGCATAGATGACCAGATGAACAGATAATGAAAGAGCTTTAGAGCAACCAATGACTATATCAATGCAAGAGATACATGCTTCTCATGATCTTTCTCAACCAGGTAATAGGGTGGTACTGGGGACTTGCAGAAGCTGTTGCTGCTGTTGGAAGCCGCCCTCACTTTCTTTAACCCATTCATTCACTCTGCAATTTATACACTCACTTCAAAAGGGAGGGAAAAATGATTAAATTTGGTCAACATTTCTAGAACTTAATTGAGTTAATTTGTATTTTCTAGAGAGAGCTCTCCAAGAAGCATCTTTTATTGCAACCGCCTTTAAAAAACACTGTGGATGTTTTTGAGGTTTCGTCTACAACCTCAGGTCCCTTTACTTATTGCTGAAAAGCCTCTGAAGTTTCTCCCTCTTTCCACTCCTGAGCCAAGAAATGATTCTTTTCGGACTTCCCCAGAAACTCCTGGTTACCCGGAGTCCACGACAAGAAGGGAAGTGGACTCACTAACACTAAGGTTCTTTATCCACTGCGAAAGCAGTGGCTTGGATCTAGCGCAGGTAGAAGTTACATTCCTTCTTCCCTTGTATGCAAGATTAGGTTGTTACAAAAGAGGGTGTGTAGGTTAATGGCAGGAAGCAAGTTGAAGCGCGGAGCTCCGGCCCTGAGCGCGTGTCAGGCTTAATGATTTATTCAAGCTGCAGCGCATCCGGGCGTTGATTGGCTGCAGGCATGCGTCCGCTGTCAGCGGCGCGCGCCAGGGACTCGCCAGGCTACCTGAAGCTGGGGGGGTGGGGGGGGGGGAGAAACAGTTGGCACAGGGACCCGAGGGAAGAGGTGTGAAAAGGAGGAACAGGTAGGAGTAGTGGGTGAGAGAGGAAGAGAGGGAGAGAAACACAGAGGAAGAGAGACAAGAGGAGGTGGGAAAAGAAAAAGTAGGGAGAGATTGGAAGACAGGAGAAGAGAAGGGAAGGAAGGAGGGAGAAGAGAGAAGGGCAAGAGAAAATTAGCGTAGGTTGCGGGGGTGGGAGAAAGGAGAGAGGAAAAGATGGAGAAAGCAGAAGAGAAAAACAGGAGGGAGAAAGAGAGTGACAGGCGAGGATAGGAGAATACAGGAGAGAGAACATAGAGGGAGGTTGGAGACGGGAGTGGGACGCGCTCCCAGAACGTCCCGCGTGCGCCCCCCTCCAGGCACCCAGCGGGCGGCCGCTTACAAAGCCGCCTTTGATGCGCTGGCTACCAGGGCTATTTTGGGGACGAGTTGGGGGAAAGCCGCCAACCCACACTCCTTGGAGGGAGTCACTTTCTGTAAAGTGCGTTGGAGAGCACTGGGCCCCGGCTCCGGGCTTTCGAAGCAGGAAGTGGATGCAGGGGACAAAGGCTCCGCACCTGCCAAAAGCGAGAGCCTTAGAGAGCGCCTCCCCCTCGCCGCTCCCTGCTCCCCCGCCGGCCTGGGAGGCCGCACTACCGGGCTCCTCGCGGCCAGCGCCGCCGCCCCCGGACTCGACCCCAGCCGAGCCGAGCCCTCCGCATCCTTTTTGAACCAAACTACTTATGCCTGCCTTTCTTTGGATCTGCCTTTCGCTGCCATCTGAGTCACTTTCTCTTTCGCCTCTCTTTTCTTTCTTCCTTTTCTTCTTCATTCCCCTCTTCTTTCTCGCTCATTTGTCCTTTCTTTTTTGTTATCGTTATTTACAATTAAAAAAGAAAACAAAAACCAGACTCTTCTAGATTGGAGCTCTGCTCAGCCGGCGAACTCTCTGGAAAGAGGGAGGACAGTGGAGAGAAAGAGAAGGAAGGTATTGCTGGAGGAAGAGAGTGACATTTGAAAATCGAATGGGAAAACCAGCCCACTGTGTGCCTTTGCCTGGATGAAGTTGCTGAGCCTGCAGGGTCAGCAGTCGGAGGGTGGCTGCTTGTGTTGGGGGAGCTGGAAATTCTATCAATAAGCACCCCTCTCCTGAAGACCAGACAGAAGTAAAGCTGGGTGTCCTTCCCCAGCCACCTTCCCCCATCAGCCACCTTCCCCCACATCCTCCCACCCCCCCCCCAGTACACACAGGTTTTGGGTTCCTCCAGCTATTTCTCTTTACTAGGAAAAACAGTCTGTCTCCATTGTCCAGGTGCCAGCAGGGCCTTTGGCGAAAGCGAGGCCAGCCAGCCTTCTGATCAAACTCAAAGGTTAGTTAAAAGACAAAAACAGCTGAAAGTCTTCATGAATAATGTTGGGCCAGCTCCTCCCACCCCCACTTCACCACCCAACCCCCCTCCCAACTTAGTGTAGTGCAAGCCATGCTCAATGCCCTACCACTTGGTTATGCTGCTCGCCTAAGTCAGAATTTCACAGAAGGCCGAGAAGAAAAGCTCCCACAATTAGGGGTCGCCTGTCAGAAAACATTAATGCCTTCCTCTCCCAGCCTGTCAGGCCTGCTGCAGATACAAACCGCCATGGCGAATTGGCCCTCCACCCCATGAAGTGCCCGCCAGCCAAAGGAGCAGGGATTTGCAAGCCAAAGGAGATGGAGCCTGCCCTAGTGCAGTTTCTGCAGTGTCCTGATGCACAGACATGCCCCCAGTTTCTGCTTTCTAAGACTTGGCGGTGGTGGATGCCTGGGAGAGGTCATACAAAATAGTCCTGCAGATGGGCAGATGAATGACCTCCCAGACCAGGGCAGTATAGCAGCACATTTTCCTGCAATGAAAATCGATAACATATATACACATGGCTACATCCTTATCTCCTGTTTGCTGAGCATTTTTCGAGTGCCAGGGATCTATTTGGTTAACGATCAGAGCAATCCTTCAAGGTCGTATATTATTATATTTATCTTACGGGTGAATAAAACTAAGAGTCCGTGACACTTAAGTAGCCACAGACAGAACTGGACCTAAGATTTGCCTGACTCCAAATATCATGCCTCTTCCACCACAATCCAGCCCTTAGTTTCTTCAGTAAGATCCAGACACCAACTCCATGCTTGCTTGCTTCTGAAAGCGTTACCAACACTTGAGCGTGTTCTTTACCATCTTCCTCATATTACCAAGAATATTTTCCACTTTTAGAACAGTATCTGGCACATCCTTGACACTCATAAACTTGTGGAAGAAAGGAAAGAGGAAGATATGAAGAAACGAAAAAAGGGAGAAAGGAAGAAATTCCTTGGAAAGGTCCTTTTGGTTTTCTTTGAACATTATTTTGTTCCGGAAGATATTTGACTTTGTGTGAAGAGATCTGCTTGGAATTCTTGATGTACCATCAATTAGTTCAGGAATGGAACCTTAGTTTTCTCCTCTGCATAAGTAGATATAATAATAACTACCTTCTATGGTAGTGATACAGATAATAAGATGAACTTTGCGAAAGTGCCTAGCATGATATCCAACACATGCTCTAGAAAATCCAGTTGAAAATGAAATAGATATTAGTCTTTTGTTTTTGTGTATCAAGAAAATACATATCACACATGCTTTACCTCTGTGAAACAAAAATGCTGTGCCAGAGCTAAGTCCTCAGGGAATTTTTAATACTGTTGTTCTGTGGTGTTCATGCCACCAAGATAGAATGAGATAAAGCAGAGATCACATTCACAGGTCAAAACTTGTGGAAGGAAAGAAAGAGGAAAGACTGGCTAGTGTTGTGGAAGACTTCCAAAAAGTGAGCCGTCATCTTCCAGCAAGTGCAGCATGATGGTGTTACTTCTTCCTGGTGAAGTAGGTAGGAAATTATCAGCCCATTTTGTGGAACAGAAAAATAAAGCCCCAAGATGTGACTACTTTGTTAGGAGAAAATAAACACTGGAGGTTACAATTGGCCACTATGATTTCCTTCTAGGAGACATATCCTCTGAGATTTTTTGGAGTGATTTAGAACTTTGGTTTCCTTAGGCCTTGGAAGGAACATTTTCAGAAAACTATTCATAGAGATTCAAAGGATAGTAATGATTTCCATTGCATGGGACATTAGTGAAATTATTAAAACTTGCTTCAGTTTTCAAACATCCAAGATTGCTGTCACTATCTCTTTCTGATTCGACCCACCGATCAGCTCTTCCAAGTTCCAAAACACCAATTTTTAGAAAATGAAAAAAACAAACAAACAAACAAACAAAAAAAACTACTGTTGATGATTCCCAGAAATGTTTGATAGTTCTGCAGAAGTTGGTTGGCTTCTTGGTCATCATATTTCACTGAGTCCTTGTATGATGTTTTCATTTCTGGAGAACAAAGATGATCTTCAATATGTCCCTCTTTGTCTTTCCCACATTTTTTTTTTGTTTCCCCCCTTCTCTGGGCAACCTTCTTCATCTTCCAGAAGACAGTTTATGTTTTTGAAATATAATTGCTTCATCAACTGTCAGCAAAAAATAATGGAGGCCAAAAATGAAAACACAAGGTCTACTCTTCTGATATTTTATGAAAATATTACATTGTCTAAATATGTTCAGAATGCAGTAGTATTTGATGCGTAGGGCAGATTTAGAAACAACTACAAGTCTGTTCCACATGAGCACATATATAGGACCCTGAAATGAAAACTGTAGAGTTGGTATAACCACAGGGATGTAGCCAATGGTGGTTCATGTAAACTAATGATAATATTTTTTCCCTTGAAAATCCGTGAAAATATAATAACCAAACTATCTCAGTCTTCCGTGGATCGTCTATCTGCCTAGGCTATCAGGGTTCAGCATTCAGACACTCACATCTCCGCTTCCTGAGGATATGGAAGCTGTGTTTGGAAGAGAGAGCAACACATATATGGCATGTTCTTTCTCCTGTTGGAGTGGCCAAGAAGAAGCCTGCTTTACATCCATCTCCTCCTTCTCAGGAATGTTCCTGCCTCACTGGGACACAGAAATGAGAAGGATTTATTTTGCGGCATCTAAATAGGACACACATTTCAACAAACAGCTAATTTATTGCTAGAGATTCTCTAGTGACGAAAATAGACAGGTTATTCTAATTCCAGAGACTTTATTGTAAGGCAAAATAAATAAATAAATAAATAAATAAATAAATAAATAAATAAGCAAGTTGAAAAGATGCATAGCCAGGGATGTGTTTGTTGTAGTACTTTTTTAAAAGATAAGATTCAAATAAATATTATATTCGCAGGCAGGGCACAGTGGCTCATGTCTGAGATCTCAGCACTTTGGGAGGCTGAGGCAGGAGGATTGCTTGAATGCAGGAGTTTGAGACTAGCCTGGGCAAGATGGCAAGACTTTATCTCTACAAAAATTAGCTGAGCATGCTGGAACATACCTGTGCTCCCAGCTACTCAGGAGCTGAGGTGGGAAGATCACTTAAGCCTGAGAGGCTGAGGCTACAGAGAGCTACTGAACTCTACCCTGGGTGACAGAGCGAGAGAACCTGTCTCAATAAATATATAAATAGATAAATATTTGCAAGCTCATATAATAGTATATCGTACAAAATTTTAAGTGGTGATGTAGATTTATGTTTATTACCATAGAAATATATTTGTGATATATTATACATAAATGAAAAGAATCGCTATCACCTATAATTCTGTCAACCAGAGAGTATTAATCAATATTTAACTGTCTTCTATTTTTCATCTATTTATTTTTATAAAATAGCATCAGATCTTCCACTTTTCTACTTAAAATATGAGCATTAATTAGTTTACTTATTTATTCAGCAAATGTTTTGTCAGGTCCTGTGTAAGCTTTCAGGACCACAGTAGTGAAAAAGACCAACATGGTCCCAGACCTTTACAGTTACCCCATAAGACAGAAATTCAAAAATCTAGTTGTTACATGTTTCTGCATCATTAGTCTTCTGCAATATGATTTAAAATGTTAAAATGTTGATTGAAGGTATAATAGCATCCTAATGAATCTGTGTATTTTTAAACAAGGGAATGTCTTTTAAAATATGTTACCTTTAGTGATAAATTCTATGATAGGAAGCATTATAACCAAGCAATTAAACACTTCCATGATTACATCCTCAGGACACATCTACAGAAGGAGACTTGCTTTGCCCAACGAAATGTGTCTTTTGGAGGCTTTTTGATTCATATTTCTTAATGGCCTTCAGAAAGATTCAATCAGTTATGATTCCAGTGATTCCATTGTCAGTGACATGAGTGTAAATTTCCTCATGATCTCATTAAGATTTGTTATATTTTAAACCAACAAATTTACCAGTTGGTAAGTTTTCTTTAAAGCGATTTCTCATTTTTTTATTCTGCTTATCTTCCATCACTAGTGACACTCAATTTTCTTTTCTTTATGTGTTTGTAGCAGTGATTATTATACGCTGGGCTAAGATTGGCAGCATTATAATAAATGGGGGAGGTTGGCTTAAAATATATATTTCTGGAGATTCTAATTAACTGAGGCTGCTCTGATATAAGGCTAGTTTGTAGACAATGGTTTTTAATTTTAGCCTTTCTGGGGGAGATAAACCAGATAAATAACTTTAGAAATGACAATTGTGGATAAGATAAAGCTGCTAATTCCATCAAGAGGGCTTATTCTAAATTTACTTCTTCCAAGTTATAGAGGTTGAATGTCCCCAGTGGTAATCTATTGGAGGTGAATGCGGAGGATTACCCTGGACTCTGATTCCCCCAGTGGTCCTGCTTCTCCTTTCCAGTCTCTTCCCATTTGTGCTGACCTCTCAGCCCTGCCCCCCACCTGCTGCTGGCTGGGAGAAGAAAGCCATTTCCCTTGGCCTTGGCTGCCTGGGGAGATCTATATTACTCTGGGGAAGACAAGAGCTGCCCCCATCTTGGTATAAAGTGTGAAATTCGGTTTTGATTGAAAAGGGAAGCCATTTCAACGAGATTACACCGTGACCATGTAGATTAAACTCAGCCATATGGCCTAGGGACATTTCTTCCTACTGTCAGGTAACAGTGCATTGCTAATGACGTGGCAATGACATTTTCAAATGAAAAATAAAGCCACCTGGACAGGGACAAAGGAGACAAAAAAAATGACAAGATGCTGGTAAGCATTAACAGAACTGTGGACTCTGCTGGTTTTGAAGAGGGGATGCAATTTGCTTAATTTATAAGTAAAACTAGTAAGCTTGATGTTATAAAAGGACTTTTGCCTGCTTGGCACAGTGGAGAGAGATTCCTTGTTTTTATCGAAAGAGATCCTAGTGTTGACTCAACCAGATTGCTTAACCTCACTTAACCTTGGTCTCTTCACCTGCTAAGTGGGCATGAACACATGTCACAGGGTTGTCACAAGACAAAAACAGTTATATGAAGGTGATTTGTAAACTGCTAACTGATATATAAGTGGAAAAAAATAGTGGTTCTATCAGTCAGACCTCTCAGTTACAAGCGACAGAAACAGACTTTGGTCAATTTAGACTAAAAAGAAAGTTACAGGAGTTTTGGGTAGTTAATAAAATTACTAAAAAGGCTGATTCCAGAATCAGAACATGGGCTAGAAAGTATGAGGCTGAGAAGCAGCCAAAACCATAATTAAAACTACTTCCCAGAATAGTTGGATAAGGCTGCAACCACCACTCCTTCTGATCTCTGGTTCCCACTATTTGTATTGACACCATCCCCAGGTCTAGACACTGGATGTCTTGCTGGCACAGATGGTGCCACACAGCCTGGAAATTGGTTAGCTGTAGTTCCAGGTACCACTGGGACAAGCATAGATTCTCTTCTGTCCTTGCTTCTTTGTGCCACTAGTCATCAGGTCCACATCTGGAGTGAGAGCTTCAGAATGGTTTATCTATAGATGCAAGGGAAGGCCAGGAAAGTGAGTGTCTGGGCTTGTCTGCTTTCATACTTTTCTCAAAATGTTTAAGAAAATCAAACACTGCATGTTCTCACTCATAGGTGGGTGTTGAACAATGAGAACACATGGACACAGGAAGGGGAGCACTACACACTGGGGTCTGTTGGGGGGAAATAGGGGAGGGACAGTGGGGGTGGGGAGTTGGGGAGAGATAGCATGGGGAGAAATGCCAGATATAGGTGATAGGGAGGAAGGTAGCAAATCACACTGCCATGTGTGTACCTACGCAACAATCTTACATGTTCTTCACATGTAGCCCCAAACCTAAAATGCAATAAAAAAATTATTAATAAAAAAAAGAATACCCAAGGGAAGAGTACTCAGACACTGGGCAGCCAAAAACAAAACAAAACAACAAACAAAAAAAAATACAACTATGTTTTAGATCAGGAGTCTGGAAACTATTCGTAAAGGGTGACACAGTATTTTCAGCTTCATGAGCAATGACTAAATTCTACAATTATAGTACAAGAGCAGCAAGGAATAATATGTAAGTGAATGAATGTGGCCTTGCTCCAGTAAAATTTTACTTGCAGCAGGATTTGATTCTCAGCTTGTACTTTGATCCTTGCTCTAGAGTGATGATGCTGGTGACAACTAGGTAAACTTCACAACTGTCCTTCGAGGAGTGGCTGGAAACGGATGCTGGCAGAGAGAGCAGCAGTTCAGTCAACTGTGCACTGGCAAGATGCTTCTCTCATTTGGTTATGTTGCCCCTGGTAACTGTTGGCTTCATTGTGAAAACTGTTTCCCAGTTAGGGGGTTAACAATATGTAAACTATTTGCATTGAAACATAATTTAAGTTTAGATGTGGGCATTAGTTGAGACCCTCTCTAGGCATGGAGTGTGGTAGAACAAAGTAGACAGAAGAAGTGCCTTCTCCTACCTTCTGCCTTCCTGTGTGATCACCCAGGCTCTGCTCTGAGGCTCCCAAGTGCTACTCTTCCCAGCTCTGGGGCATTAGTATACTTTTGGGGGCAAGTTTCATCATTCCTTGCTACGGATGGTATCACAACGGCACTCGAATCTGGGTATTATCTTCTTCCTAAGGGCATGCCAATCACACTGGTGAAATTAAGCAGAAATTTCTTATGGTTTCCATATTATGTTCCCATAGATGGGTTCAGTTGATCTGGGTAGGAAGGAGAATCAATCCAGTGATGAATCATCAGATGCAAATGTTTGCTGTCAAAATGATAGAATAACTCTTTGATGGAAAAAGACACTTTCCTTCTCTCCAAAATTTATTTAACCCATAGGAATTGTGGTCCTAAAGACTGTCATGTCTACACAGGGCAATAGGGCTAGAGATGAATAAAATGTGGCCTCTGTCCCAGAAGACATTCAATCAGTTTTGTTAGTCCTCGTAGTCAAGATTTTTTACTGGAAGTAGTCATTTATTATATCTGTAACTCCCAAGTATATTAAGTGTTGCAGGGAAATGAGCTTATTCATCACTATGTGAAAGAGGTCAGTCAGAAATAGGTTGATGGTGCAGAAAACCCAACCTATGATAGTAAAACCAAATGACGGACCCACTCCTCCTTCCTTCCTTCCTTCCTTTCTTTCCTTCTCTTCTGCACTCCTTTCTTTCCTTCTTTCATTTTTTTGTTCCTTCCTTCTTTCTTCCCCTCCTTTCCTACCACTGCCTCCCTTTTTTTCTCCTTTCTTCTTCCATTCCTTTCCTCTCTCCTTTGTCTCTCTTCCTTCCTTCCTCCATCTCTCCCTTCTCTCCCCTCCTTCCTTCATTTCTTTCTCCCTTCCATCCTTCCCTCTTCCTCTTTCCCTTCCTTCCTTCATTCCTTTCAAAGTCCCTCCTCTCTCTCCTTTCTGACTCCCTTTCTCTTTTCTCTCCTGTCCTCGAGCTTCCTTCTTTCCCTCCTTTCTCCTTTCCTTCCTTTGTTCCTTTCCCATCTCTCTTCTTTCTCTCCTTCTTTCTCTCTTCCCCTCCCTTCGCCTGTCTCTCTTATTCTTTCCCTCTCTCCTTCACTTCCTTCCACTCTTCCTCCCTCCCCTTTCCTTCCTTCCTTTTTCTCTGAGCAAGAAGTCTGGATGTAGGAATGCACTGGAGTTGATATGATGGCTCTCAGTGCTTTCAGGGACACAGGTGCTGACTAGCTTTTCGTAATGTTTAACCTGTTGCCTTGTGGTTCCGTGATGACTGCCCAATCTCCAGATCATGTCTGCTTTCTAGGCAAGAAGGCGAAGGATAAAGAGAAAGGGAACGTGCCGGCTGAAAGCTGCTCTCTTCTAAAATGTGGCTGGAATTTTACTTTTCAAACCAAGAATGTCATTGCTTAAAATGCAAGTGGGATTCTGTGAGTAAGGAAGAGGGGGGAGGTGGGTATTGGGTTTCAGAGAGACTCAAGGCTTTGTCCCCTGTAGATTTTACTCCAAGAGCCACTTAGAACAAATTTCTGGATTCCACCCATGAGCTGGCATTTGCTCCCAATTCTTTACATCCTCTTTAATTATCTGAACTTTTAAGTTTTCTGAAGAGTAGGGTCAGATTTCCCAACATTGTGTCATCAATTTTGTTTATGGAATCCCCCAATGTTTAAAGGTAGAAGTACCTTAGAGGTCTCCTTCTCCAACCCACTGAACTACAGATGGTGGAAACAGAGGCCCAGAAATATTAAATGACTTAGGCTGGGCACGGTGGCTCACACCTGTAATCCCAGCACTTTGGGAGGCTGAGGTGGGCAAATCACAAGGTCAGGAGTTCGAGACCAGCCTGGTCAACATGGTGAAACCCTGTCTCTACTGAAAACACAAAAAATTAGCTGGGTGTGGTGGCAGATGCCTGTAATCCCAGCTACTGGGGAGGGTGAGGCAGGAGAATCGCTTGAACCTGGGAGGTGGAGGTTGTAGTGAGCCAAGATCACACCACTGCACTCCAGCCCGGGCAACAGAGTGAGACTGTCTCAAAAGGAAAAAAAATTAAATGATTTGCCCAAGATGATATCACTCATAACTGGGAGATTCAAGATTAGAAAACATGGAGAGAATGCCAAGTATATTCTCTCAAAAAGCCATTTTCTTAATTAAGTTTCAAGATTGCAAAAATATCAAAACATCAAGGCCAGACAGAGTCTTCTCTATCTAGTCCCTTTCATTACTGGGATCTATATGTTAGCTGATAGCACTGGCATTGGTGTTTTAACTACATTTCCAGTCTTTAGTATTTTTTTCCGTTCCTAGAACCTCTAAGGGCCTTAATCCAGCTCTCATTAAGTGTTTTTTAGGCTCTGAAAAAAAATTTGGTTGAAAGAGCATGCTCAACTTGTTTTCCAAATCTTGGTTTGTGACATTGCCACCCCCCTAATATTTTTAACCAGAAACCCAATAATTGTTGTTATCCTTTCTCATTTTCTCCTACCAGACCCCAGAGAGCATCACTAAATCTAAAAGATTCTATATGATGTCTTAAACGTCTAGAAAATTGAGAAATATTAGAATTATTTGTTGAACCATTTCTCGTAATTAATGATTAGATCCATTGAGCTTTAAATTTAGAGATATTTTGCCTGTAAAGATGTCCTGAGTTTGAAGGAAACATTCTGAGCATGTTATTTGAAAATGTAACAGATGCATAATTTAGACATAATTTTTCTGTTTCCAAACCTTTATATGCCCTCTTAAATTCAGCTCTTGCCTTGTTAATCCCATGGCTTTTGCACTTGTTTAGTACCTGACCATTTCTCCGTGGGCCTTCACCTCTTAAATACTGTTCTTATTCTTGTCACTCCAATCCATCCTCTACCTTGTGGTACCACCAGAGTACTTTAAAAATAATATACAGATCACAGCATCATACCACTGCCACCAGTGATCTTTTAAAAGTGTGATCACATATCTCTTGTTTAAAACAATTCTATGGTTTCCCCCATTGTCTATGATAGTAGTTACCTTTTTCACCCCACAAATATTCATGGACCTCTTACAACATGCTAGGCAAAGTTGACATGATGCTGAATAAGGCAGATGTGTGCTGGCTACTCACATGGAACTTCTGTTCTCTTGGATGCTTGGTAAGAGATTTGATGACCTACCCTCTGTCTTCAACCCCACCCAGATCTCCAGTCACCTTGTGGACCTTTATTCCCCAAGCATGCCAAACTGCTTGTGCTCTCTGCACACATTCCGCTTTGTCTCATCTTGGGATCTTTGCATATGACCTCTTTGTTTCTCTGGTGTCTCAAACATCACTTCCTCCAGGACGTCTTCCTTGATCCCACTTTACACAGATTAATCAGTTTTCTCTGGAACTTTTGCACAGAGTTGGCCCTTCATACCCATGGGTTCTACATCCATGGATTCAACCAATTTCAGATTGAACATATCCAAAATAAAAATTGCATCTGTATTGAACATGGACAGATTTTTTTTCCTTGTCATTATTTCCTGAATGATATAACAACTATTTATATATCGTTTACCTTGTATTAAGTATTATGAGTAATCTAGAGATGATTTAAAGTAGAAGGAGGGATATATGTAGGTTATATGCAAACACTATGCCATTTTATATCAGGGATTGTAGTATATCAGCACTTATGGACTTTGCTATCCCAGGAGTTTCTGGAACCAATCCACCACAGACAGCAAGGGATGACTACTGTTATGTAGTTGCCCTCATCACAATATTCTCTTATTTATTTGTGTATGGTCCTTACATTTTTTCCCCCTAGGATGAAAAAGCTTATTAAAGCAAACAAAAAAAAAACCCCTTTGAATTGTGTTTGGAATTCAGAAAAATTGCTGGAATCACTTTTATTAAGTAGACTCTGCTGTATCAAATAAAGGAGGGATGAAAATTTTCATATTGACCACCAGGAGTTACAATGAGCATTCTGTAGCTCCGAGAACAATAGCTCTTAAGAAAAGGAGCCAGGAAACTCCATGATGCTTTATCTCACTCAGCTACAACAATTTGTGAATCCTCATTAATTGTCTAACAATGTTTCATGAATCTTGAAAGTAACTGAAATAAAAGGGTTCATTAGTGTGTGCTTCATAATGGGAGAAACTCAATTTTCGGAACTCAAGAAGGGAACTATTCTTTTTTTCTCTTTAGGTGTCAGGAGGTCTAGGGAACAGAAAGAATAGTCTATAACAAATGCAAACGAATTGGGAACTTTTTTTCTCAGTCTAAAAAATCTTGGTAGCAAGGAAATAGGGATGTAGAGAGAAAAATCTAAGCAAAACTGATTCATGTGGGAAAGGAGAAACTTATGTTTCTATGCTCATGTTTTTTTTCTCCATATGAGGGAGCTTTTATGTTTTATTTTCACACTAGATTGCGGGGGTTTTGGAAAAAGTACTGTGTGTAATATCGCCAGTGCCTAGGGTAAAAACATAGTAGGTGCTCAATAAATGTATATTTTCATTAAATAATTGTATAGTTGATGACTTTTTTCGGGGGGGAAATTGTATAGTTTAATTGTATAGTTGATGACTGGTTTTGATGGAAGTAAAATCTAAGAGAGATGATGGACATGGCAGGAAAAAAAACATTGGCTATATAAAACAACAGGTCTTAGAGTGTCGTCAAGTTTGACATTTTGAGGCATGCAGGACGTAGGCCCAGCCATGGGGGATGTGAGTATATGTGCACGTGGACAGCACCATGCAGATGGGTCATATACATTCCAAGCTTTGTGCTTAGCAGCTCCTAGACTCTATAGCCTAAGTCCTGTTTCTTCTGGTAGCCTCAACACCCCCTTCTCTTTTGTTGCCTTTGCCAGTGACATGGAACTTTATTCCTGCATTTTATTTTCAACTTTTCTTTTCAAACAACCTCAGGGAGTCCAGGTATATAAAAAAAAAGGGGGGGGGCCTAAGAGCTGTTCTGGCCCACTGGGAGGAGGATTTTAGCTTCCCTTCTTCCTGGTCCCAATTCATAACGTTTTATTTTTGTTCTTGGCGCCCTCTTCTTTATAAACCCATTCAGCAATTTTTTTAAAAAAAATTTATACGAATTCAATGTGTGTGTGGATTTTGGGTGGGCTGTGGAAATTGATTTACGAGTCAACCACTTTTCTCTTTTCTTGCCATCTCCCGCTTGAGTGGTTTGTCGGCCCTGGGGCCTTTCTTTCTTTCGAGGAGAATAAGGTTGTCTATGGAAGAGGTCAGCATTTCAAATTGGTGGAGTTCAACTGCACAAATGACATAGAACTGACAAGAAAAGACAGGGGGTTTGGAGGTCACAGACTGCATAGGTCTCGCTTAGGGTTTTTGCTTTGTGATGAACCCTGGCACCAAAATGAATTAAATAACAGGCTTAAGGACTATTGAGGGAGGACTGAATGCAAATCAAAGATAAGTAGAAGTTTTCTTTCCTAAAAGGGGAATGATTTTTTTCCTTCCCTCTCCCCTTCCATATCTGTGCCGGCAAGAGCTGCATGTTAAACATGATTTCGCTGGCATTATGCTGGGTGCTTTCACTCCAGGCCGCTGCGATGGCCTATCTTGGCCTATGATTAATGACCTGCTAGGCAATTTGGAAACCATAATAACTCCACGGTTCACACACAAACTATATAGTCACATTCCTTTTGCAGATTTGCCAAGCTGTTACCAAGGGGCCCGCAGAGGAGCCGGATTGCTGGAGAGATAGGGAGGCATTTTTTCAAATGCTGTTCGGGCCTTATCTTGCTGAAAAGTGCAATGAGCGGCAGGCTCATTTACAAAATTCAAAGCCTAGATCTCTCGGCTCCTTTATTTAAGCCCAGATTAGGGAAAACAAAACAAGACAAACAAAAATAGCTCCCAAAAAAATGAGCCGGTAAAAATCAATCTGTCTATATGGTCTCTAGGCTCTGAGTGATTCCACAGACAGTACAGTGGTATTCTCAGGTTTTGAAATGAATTCATCAAGTTCTAATGATAGTAACGTGTCTCAAAACAAAGAGTAGATTTTTTAAAAATCCCAGGCAGTGACAAAGGCTCCTCTTTAAGTTTTGCTCTTTGGAACTGTTTGTGCACACACTTCTTAACAGTAAACTTACTTATTAAGAGTGGGAGTTGCACTGGGAGTCAGAGAGTCGGGGTCTAGTCCTGGATCAGCAGCTGCTCTGCTCTGTGATCCTGGATGCATTTCGTTTCCTCTCTGGGCTGCCGTTTTCACATCAGTTCAATGAGAATGTTGGATTTAGAAACAATCTAGCAGGCCTTTTCTGGCTCAAATTTTTATTTATGTTGCAGATATTTATTGAGCACTCACTCTACAGTTAGCACTCTTCTAGTCTCTTGATATATTTAGAGAAGAAAGCAGACAAAGATCCTGGTGCCCAAGTTGCTCACACTCTAGAGGGTTGAGACAATCATTGACAATAAGAATAATTTAATAAGAAAATTATGTATGTTAGAGGACAATAAGCACTATGGAAAAGAAAGTAGTAGAACAGAATAGGGGAAATAGGAATGGTATTGGGTAGAGGTTGGGGGCAGAGCGTAGTCAGAAATATGGTGGTGAGTGAGATTTGGCAGTGACCTGAAGATGAGGGAGTCAGCCAAGCATATAACTCATGGAGAAGCATTCAGGCAAGGAGAACATTTCTAGAGCAAAGGCCCTAATGGTCGTATAGGCCACTGATGCTGTTGTTTTCTGTGACTAACTGGTTCTCAGTCACTTAGGTAGCTCATGACTTTATCACCCAGCTCTGTGGTTTTCAATCTTGGCTACATGTTGAAAGCACCCAGATAATTAGAAAAATAAAATTTCTGGGTCCCACTTCCAGAGATTCTGATTTAACTGGTGTGGCGTGTAGCCTGGGCATGGAGGTCTTTTAACACTCCCCAGATGTTTCTTCTGTGCAGTCAAGGATGAGAAACACTCAACCTTGAGAGCAGTGGGTCAGCTCCACCATAACCTTTCCAGGAGCTGTTTGCCACTAAGAAAAGTGACCCTACAATGCACACAGTCAAGCCAAGCAACTGTTACCAAGTTCCCAGGCATTACCCCATGAAGAACCTTCTATGCACTAGGTTCTATGCACAGTACTCATCATGCAAAATAACCCATGCTAAAATATGGAGAAGATGCACGTGTGAAAAACATTTTCCTCTGGGAAAATGTTGGTATGGAGCAGCAAAACTTGTACGATGCTAACGACCAGTTTCTCTCATGTGTAACTCATTCAAATGAGACTTCCTTATGTTTGCCATATTCATGTAATATTGGATCATGCTTTTGTTTAATTTCTTAATCAGTAGTGCCTGTCAAATGACTTGTTTGATATGCTATATATCACAAATTTGATATGTATTTCATAGAAAATATGCAATGGCATATATATGTATATAATTGAAAAAATGACAAATGTTCACCTGTGCACCATTGAAAATCATCTCCAGAATGACTACCAGAAGAAAGTGAGCTACATTTTTAGAAATAGAACTAAATGAGATGAGGTAGTGACGACAAAGAGAGGGAGAGAACATTTGAGGCTGAGGGACTCATTGCTCCTATTTTATTTACATACAAAAATGGTCAGTGCTGGACAAAGAGAGTCAAAGTTGAGTAGCTGAGGTAGGCTTTGTGGTTATGCAACCTGTTAACCAGGTTTGTGCCATTTGGATGATTAGTAGATAAATTTTTCTTTGAAATTCCTAAACATCAGAAGCCACTTGCTTTTAACTGTATGGCCAGACTCTACTTTCCTATCTTCATGTCAAAGCATTGTGATTGGAAGCCAAGGTCATGCTGCGTGAACTCAGGGGAGTCTAAGGCATAAACCCTAGTACGTTTAGAAGAAACATTAAAATGTTAATTTCTGGTCTGATAATTGTATCATTCTGAAGAGCTCACCTTTGAGAAAAAAGCATGTAAAAACTTTTTTTTTTTAAAATGCCATCCTGTTCATTTTGTATTTATTTATTTATTTATTTATTTTACTTTAAGTTCTGGGCTACATGTGCAGATCTTGCAGGACTGTTACACAGGTATACACATTCCATGGTGGTTTGCTGCCTCCATCCCCCCATCACTTACATTAGGTATTTCTCCTAATGTTATCCCTCCCAACCCCCCCCAACCCCCTGTTATCCCTCTCCTAGCCTCCCATCCCCTTAGCAGATCCCAGTGTGTGATGTTCCCCTCCCTGTGTCCACGTGTCCTCATTGTTCAACACCCACTTATGAGTGAGAACATGTGGTGTTTGGTTAGAAAACAGTTTTTTTTTTTTGGTTTTTTTTTTTTTTTTTTTTAATGAGGCTTTGGTTACCGGGTGAGGCAAATTTCCAAATTTCTGTGTTTTTCAGGTATATATTTGCTTTGAAAATTGTTCTTTCTTTCTCTACTTATTCTAATTAGAAAGCAGCAGCATACTTTTGGAATCTGTACAATACTCAATAGACACATGGTATTGGTGTCCTCTTTTCTAAAAATATTTTTATTTTTAACTACCAAGTAATAAATAAATAATTTCCCACTGCAAAATATTTAGGCATTATAGAGAATAGTTATAGCTTCCTATCATGATCTTTATTCCAGAGGGAGTCATTGTCACCAGCTAGGATTGAGCCATTTTTTCCATTTAAGGTATTTACATATATGAAGCTTTGAAACTAATTTCCGTGTATGTGTTTTATAGAAGTATGAATGATATTATACTTTATGTGTCATTCTGCAATATATTTTTTCTCTGAACAATATGTCTCATATATGTGTGTCTTGTACTAGGTCAGTACAAATGAATCCACCTCATTCAAAAAATAGGTGCACATAGTTTCAAAGTGTGCATTTACATCCTAGAGATAGTCATTGTGCTACAAAACCAATGTTGCCTGATGACTATTCATTCAAATGCCTCCTCTTTTATAACACCTGGTCATACATCTATGAGTCTGTCTCCAGGATAGATACTGAAATTTGAAATTGATGGATTATAGGGCATGAGCTTCATTAACTTTAATATATTCCACCAAAATGTCCTCCAAAATAGCTTAATCAACTTTCACTATGCTGTAGGACCATGTACCATTTCTTAGGTGTGCCTTTTATGTAATTCCACTGTTGGCAGGTGGTATATTCACTAAAATTTTCTCACCTATTGTAGTGGAAATATATTTACTCAGATCTATCCATATTCTCATTTGCAGCCCAGAGGAGACAGAGGTGGTTGAAAACCGTATGGAATTATCTGTCCCAGGCAGGAGTGATAGTTCTCATCATAAACCGTGCTTTGACCAAATGAGCTAAACAGTGGCCCAGAGTCTTCACAAAACCTTGGCACATCTATGTTGCATTAATTAGATGCAGGATATTAGGCTTTGGAATAGGCACTCAAAATAATAGTGCTTAAAATAAGTTAAGAAAATTGTCTCACAAAAGTGTTCAAGTGTGATCAGCTCAGGGCTACTACTGAAAATCCACAGTGGTAGGAATCCAGGTCCCCTTTCTTCTTCCACTTTTCTTAAGATCAACACCCTATTCCATCTAGTCAAAGATGGCACACAGCATATCCACATTCCAGCCAGGAGGAAGAGGATTACACACTCAAGCCACATCCAACCTGCCCACATGCAGAATTTAGACGCAAGGCAATATCTATGTGCAAAGGGATCTTGGAAATGTACTTTATTTACTTATATTTTTATGGCCATGGACTCAGCCAATAATCAGAAGTTCTATTACCATGAAAAAGAAGGTAAGAGCGGATATTGGCAAATACTACCAATCTTGGTACTAATGTCAGAAGGACCATTACATGGTATCTCAACAGCAAGAGGAATAACAGCAAGTTGTTTATCTTGAGTCATTTACATTTTACAAAGCATTTTGATATATATTGTCTCATTTTACACTCGCATAATCCTGTGACTTAGAGAAGTGAAGTGGAGAGGGATGGACTCAAGAAAAAGACAGAAGTGACAGTTTAGAAAAGTGCACTCCGAACATTGTCAGCTGCTTAATTTAAAAGCCTCATTTGGTCATTAATGGAACATACTTCAATTGTTCCAGATATGTGATTCTGTGGGAGAAGATATTACTTCTGAGAGAAGTAGAAGTCTTTCCTTTTCAGATGAAGAAGTGAAATCTGGTTGGGATAAATATGTAAAGAAGAAAGGCAGAGAATTCAGGCAGACAGGCTCTGAGGAGCCCCGCAGACAGGACCACAGGCATGAACGGCATGTGAAGGTGACACACTCAATTATATGAGACGATTTCTAACATGGTTATGACCTTTTGTTGGTGATCTCATTACTAATGGAGGTCTAGATAGGCACAGAAGGTTGCTGTTAAGTGTATGTCCAAGGATAGGATTTTAGTGTGTGTCATTTCTCACTTCAACCTTCTTGTTAAGCTTGAGGCATCAAAGGAAGAAGAGATAAGCTCTTCCAGTTCCCATGGACAGCATACAGAAGGAGTGCAGCTCAAATTTATTGAGCACATAGTGTGTGCTTAACACTGCTAACAGCACTTAGGTTATTTCGTTCTGATCCTCTAAACAACCCTAGGAGGTGGAAATGATAATTCCAGTTTTACAAATGAGGAAATAGACTTGAAAAATTTGTAGCCGTGTGGCACAAAGCAAAATGGTTTATAACTGTTTAAACCTTCAGACACTGAGTCCGGTCAGTACTTACTGACTGCATGTGTTCCAAGTTGTATTATCGAAGGTAAGAATGATTGTCACTAGGTGCATGTGCCTTCCTTTGGCCAGAACAGCCTATGCCTATGCTATATCACCACGTAGGTGAAGAAATTTGGAGACTCATCTGTTTTGCTTCTCCATTTTCTAGTTCTGAATAAAAAATCAATTTCTGAAACTCTCTTTGAGTCTTCTGAATGTTTCCCTTTCTTTCTTGGACTGTCAATATTCACTCAAGGTGCAGAAGATCCCTGTAACTGTGAGGACATATAGTTGATATATCAGTTCAAGGAGGAAGATGGACATGAAATTTAGACTTCCTTAGATTGATATTAAAGGCTATTCATTGTCTGGCCTTAATCTGCTTCTCCAGAGTTGTTTCCTGTGACATCCCACAAGGAATCACATTTCAAACATGCCTGATTCATTCACTTTATTCCATGACTATTAAATTATTTATATAATGTTCCATGCATGGTTTTAGGGGTAGGTAATTTAAGCGGTGAACAAGATAGAAGTCTCTGCTGTTCATGGGGCTTACATTCTATTAATCAAATATATAATAACATAATTTCAGGTCATGGTAAGTGCAATGAAGACAATTAAGATAGAGTCATGTGATAAAGTGGTTGAAGCACATGTGGGTTGCTTTAGCAAGGGTATCTGGGAGGTGTCTCTGAGGAGCTGGCATAGTGCTGAGAACTGAATGATGAGGAAGTTTCAGCCAGGTGAAGATTGGAAGAAGCATGACATTGGCAGTGGGAACAAAGATGCAAAGGCTCTGAGACAGGAATGAGCTCTGGAAGCAGCAGAAAGAGGCTGGAACATAGGAATGAGAAACACAGTAGTTTGAGAAGTGCATGGAGTTGTGAAGATCATTGTAAGTGATTGGGATTTTAAGTTCGGTGGAAAGCTAGTGGATGATTATAAGCAGGGAAATAATCTGTTTTTTTTTTTTCTTTTTCTTTTTTTGAGATGGAGTTTTGCTTTTGTCGCCCTGGCTGGAGTGCCATGGTGCAATCTCAGCTTACCACACCCTTCACCTCCCAGGTTCAAGCGATTCTCCTGCCTCAGCCTCCTGAGTAGCTGGGATTACAGGCATGCGTCACCATGCCTGGCTAATTTTGTATTTTTAGTAGAGACAGGGTTTCTCCATGTTGGTCAGCCTGGTCTTGAACTCCTGACCTAAGGTGATCTGCCCACCGCAGCCTCCCAAAGTGTGAGAACTACAGGTGTGAGCCACCATGCCTGGCCTGGTTCATGTTTTAAGAGAATAGATCTGGCTTCTCTTTGGGAGAAAAGACTGCAGGGAGCAAAAGTAAAAGTAGGAAGGGCAGCTGGGGGATCACAGTTGTCTTCAGGGGAGACATGACGGTTTGCACTGGGGTGGTGGAGAATGAAGAACTGGAATAGTCAGGATTTATTTTGAAAGTGGAATCAACAGTGGAGCTAATGGATTGGCTGGGCAGGATTGGGTGGGTTGCAAAGTAGAAGAGCCCCTGAAGATACTATGTTGGGTTTTATTGTTATTGTTGTTTGCTTTTGTTCATTCTGGAATGCACTCAGAATGCTCTTCTTCCTATCTCCTCAATTCAACCCGTTCTTTGAGTCTCAGCATAAAGGTTACCTCTGGCTGAAAGCCTGCAATCTCTGACTGGAATGAATCTCTCCCTGTCTCTCTATTCCTTATTCAAGACTTCTCACATTTGATATTTTATTGAAGAAATTTTAATGCATTAGTGTCTCCACCATATGCCAGGAACCATATTACAGTGCCTCCTGAGTAAACGCAGTGCCTGAATCATAGCTGATGCTCACCCCTTGCTGGACTGAGACAGCCCAATGCTGCATTTTGCTAAGGCCTAGGAAAAGGAAAAAAAAAAAAAAAAGTAAGATGTGGAAAGTGCTCAAGACTAACTTCAGAGGCCTGGGTTTAAGTTCTAACTCTGTTTCTAGGGGGTTGGGAAATTTGGAACAAATTGGTTCAGCTTTTATGACCTAAAAAACTTTGCTGCTTAATGAAATATGAGATACAAAGTTTCTAATATCTCAAATAGTTTATGGTTAATGATTCATTTTATGTGTAACCAGGATGTTTAGAAATCCCAATAATTACATCAAAAGTCTGCATGCATGCAATCTCCATAAGTTAAAGGTTTGCAGACAGTTATAATAATTAAAACAGCAATGATAATCATCCACAAATCAGCAGATCAATTGATTTAAGAAAATACAACATCTTGAAACAATATTTACCGAAAAAGAAGCATGAAGCATAAGATAGTGGAAACACTATAAATCACTGAATGCATGATTTATTTAACAAGAATGTTGAGAAAATTGGCTATTTGAGGAGGTAACAGTTTCTGACTTTGTTCTATAGTATAAAATAAAATCCAGCTTAAGTGAAGAGCTAAATATATTTTTTAAAATATGAGCAATCAGAAGATAAGATAGGTCTTTATTTAACTGACTTGTGACATGTGATCTTCTTCAGCATAAATATGATGGGAGAAACTATATAAGAGAAGTGACCAATAGATTTGACTACAAAAATATTTTAAAATTTAGTATTTTCAATTATCATAATCAAATTGAAAAGTAAAAAACAAACTGGGAAAATGTTTGTAACATATTATCAATATCTAGTACTTGTATGTCAATACAATATTAATAAATACAAATATCAATAATAAAAGAATTTTTCCAGTTTAATAAAAAATACTAAAGAATTATAATAGAAAAATATAAAAGACACAAACAGATCATTTGTAAAATATGACAATAGTAAATAAAGATTAGAAAACTAACCTCACCAATAGCTAAGGAAACGAAAATTTAAATGAGATACTTCTTTACCTATTTAAAATATAAATATTAAAATAATTAGTAATACTCAATTCAAGTCATGGAAATAAATATTTCACAATGGCTGGTAGGAATCCAAATCGGCGTAGATTTTGGGGAAAGCAATTTTACAATGCATATCAAGAATTTTGACAATCTCATGTTATTTAAACTAGAAATTCCTTTCATTAAGATTAACATCCTGAAAAGCTCTTATAAAGAAACAGTCAGATATGTAATCAAGGTTCATCTAAGACCTCAAATGAAGTACTACTTTTAACAGAAAAAACTTGGGAATAATTTTAATGATTAAAACCAAGGGAATAATAATGCGAACTATTAGGGTGTCCATTAAAGAGGTTTGTTTTTTGTTTCTTTTCAAATTCTATTTATTGACATGGAAATGATCACAATAAAATTTTAAGTAATATGTAAAAATCAGGACACAAAATTGCATACACAATATGAAACTGAATCCCATTGTGTAAATATCTATAATATATATAACCACTTAGAAAAACACATGAAGGAGAAGAATAGCATGCTAATGTTCCTGGGTACAGCGATTTCAAATGGTTTTAATTATCTTTTTTATTTTTCCTGCATGTTTTATTTATACAAGCAGAAAAATGCAAATGCTATAAAATCCAGCAACAAATAGACAAACAAGCAACCTCCCTTTTCTTCCCTCCTTCCTCCCTCTCCTATGTGTAATAGATAGCTCTAGAAAAGAAGCACAGAGAATCTAGGTATTTTTAGAAATTTCAGAATAAAACTGGATTGTTGACTCCTCAAGAGAAAGCTTCTAAGAAAGGAAATATAAATTAATGATGAGACACAAAATAAGCCGTTTATGTAACACACACACACACATATGCACGCACACACATGCACGGATACACACAAACACACATATATACAATTTTTTGAACTATTTTTTTGAGAGAGGGTCTTGCTCTGTTGCCCGGGGTGCAGTGCAGTGGCACAGTCATATCTCACTGCAGGCTTGACCTTCTGGGCCCAAGAAATCTTCCCACTTCAGCCTCCCAAGTAGCTGGGACTACAGGTGTGTACCACCATGCCTGGCTAATTATTATTATTATTATTTTTGTAGAGACGGGTTTCGCCAAGTTGCCCAGGCTGATTTTGAACACCTGGGCTGAAGTGATCTGTCTGCCTTGGCCTCTCAAAGTGCTGGGATTACAGGTGTGAGCCACCGCATTCAGTCAATATATGCCATTTATTAAGCACATTGTGTTCCAGGAAGGATGCTGGGAACTCAGCAAGTTATTTCACTTTATTGGCTGTAGTTTTACTTCTGTCTTACTTGAGGAGCCCCCTCTGATATGTCCTTTCTGATGGGACCTGTGGCTACTACAAGGAGAATGGGAAGAAAGAAGATGTGTCCCAGTATTCTCAACCAGAACTCAGAAAACACTTATTCACAGAAAAGTTAGGTTCTCAAACATGATTCTTTTTATAGTTAGGTTCTCCCTTTTGATTATTTTTATAGTTTGCCCAGTTCTTTTCATGTAGGCCTAGAAATCAAAGCCTGGTTTATTTAAGATGATTAGAGGCTTGGTGTGTGCTGGGCATTGTGCTAAGTGCTTTATACCCGTTATCTTCTTTAACCTTTTATACCCTATGATGCTACTACTATTTATGTGTATATTTTATTTTATATTGTGTTTATATGTACTCAATGCTTAGCTCCCTCTTATAAGTAACAACACGTGGTATTTGGTTTTCCGTTCCTGCATTAGTTCACTTAGGATAATGGCCTCCAGCCCCATCCATGTTACTGCAAAGGACGTGACCTCATTTTTTATGGCTGCATACTATTCCATGGTTTAACGTCACCTCTTGGTGGGAAGATCTTCGAGGTCATGTTAAAAAAAGGGCTTGGGCACAGGAGGGGAATGTGGTGCCCTTGGTGACTGTTTTTACCAACAGTCCACCTATTTTATTCATGAAGGACCCAAGACCCAGAGGAGTTATTTCAGTACTTCTCAAACTTCAGTGTGCATAAGTGTCATTTGAGAATTTTGTTAACTGGGAGTTGTGATTCAGTAGGCCTAGGCTGGAGCTGAAGACGCTGTTTCTTGTGAATATGCTTGAGAATCTGTTTGTGAGATTCTTGTTTCTAACATACTCCCAGATGGTGCCAATTCTCTAAGTCCCTCGTCAACAATTTAATTAGCATGGGGTCAACCCACTTGCCAGATCCCAGGGCTAGAGTCCATGGCTGGGCTGTGATGTAAACCCTGGCAGGCTGGCATCACATTTGAGTGGACAACTTACAAGAGCATGTGCTTTTGTTCTCCTGGTCCCCAGTTTTCCAACCTCCTCTCCATCCTCTACACCCCACCAGGTCCTATGTCAAGAAGGTAAGTCAGCTCTGTACTCATTGCCTCAGGGGAGGGATTAAGATGACTGAAAGCAGTAATAAAGAAATACTTCTTTTTCTCCAAAATTTCACAGTCTGATACCCCTTAGGCCAAATCTAGCCTGAAGATGTGTTCTAATGAACACATCTTAGAATTCTAGATTCACACATCTTAGAATTTTAATTGCCCACTAAAAGCCTTAAATTTCACATAAAAAATCCAGATTCTTTCAAAAACTTAGATGGGCTGGAACAAGGGCTGACTCTCCCACATGACAGCAGTTAGTTGGGGCTCACAGTGCCTGTTCCTTTCCGAAGGGACAGGGTCCCCAGTGAGCCATGACCCCCATCTTGTCGAATGGACTAATTTCTCATTATCTGCATTCTTCAGTAATGAAGGGCATCTGGGTAAAACAAAACATTTAGTAGAAAGATTGAAGAGGTCCTTGGGGCCAGGAGGAGAGGACCAGACCTAAACACCATGCGATGAGTAATCAGGGATACAGGGATTTTTTTGGAGGGCCCAGGAGTAGAAGCACCTATGGCTGCCAAGCCCTCACTTGAGTGAGCATGATCTACTATCCTTGGTGTTCCAAGGCCATGACAGATGATTGTGTGGCCAACGTCTGAAGGAGACTTTCTTTCTATAGCTCCAGCATCTCGTCTTATGCAGGGGCAAGGAAATGGAGAGAGGAGCATGTGCTCCAAGACTTTGCTTCATCTCAATCTGACACACTTATGGGGAAAACTCCCTCCCTAAATAACCCAGGACATTTATAAGCTCAAGAGAAGTGTAGAGCCCTAGATACCCAACAGAACTGTGATGGGATCCAAGGAAAAACCCTTTCCCTATAATTTGTGGCAGGGTAGAGGGGCTGAACAGAACTCACTAGAAATCCCTTTTGGGCAGAGACAGTGACTTTCTGTATCCTTCAGGTGGATTGTTGGTAAAAGTAGTCACCATAGGCACCACATTCCCCTCCTGTGCCCAAGCCCTTTTTTAACATGACCTTGAAGATCTTCCCACCAAGAGGTGAAGTTTAACCATGGAATACTATGCAGCCATAAAAAATGAGATCACATCCTTTGCAGCAACATGGATGGGGCTGAAGGCCATTTCTAAGTGAACTAATGCAGGAACAGAAAACCAAATACCCCGCATTGTTACTTATAAGTGGGAGCTAAACATTTAGTGCATATGAACACAAAGAAGGGAACAACAAACATTGGGACCTACCTGAGGGTGAAGGTTGGGAGGGGGATAGGGACTGAAAAACTACCTATCAGAATGCTTATTATCTGAGTGACAAAATATGTACGTCAAACCCCTGTAACCTGCACTTTCTCTATATAAAAAATCTGTACATGTACCCCTAACCTAAAATAATAGTGAAGAAGTAAAATTTTTAAAAAGCATAAAGGAGAAATAGGATTTTAATATTGTAACTTATATATCAAAGATTCATTTTAGAAATCAAATAAATTTCTAAAGCATGCCCAAAAGATGTGGATTTTATTTCCCCATCGCTGGACTCTGAACTGGCCTTGTGACTCATTTGGCCAATAAAATGCGGCAAAAGTGAACGGCCAATGCCAGATCTAGGTTTGGAAATGTTTTGTGTGTTTCTGCTCTGTGTGCCTCTGGAACCCCACCTGCTGTCTCAGCACGAGGCCAGGCAAGCCTGCTGGAGGACAAGAGACCCAGTTACAGAGACTGGCCATCCCACTGTGGCCAGCAGAGATCTGCTCTTCCCTGGCTGATCTAGCAGCTGACTGAAGATGTGTGAGTGAGCCCAGCCAAGATAAGAAGAACTGCTCAGATGAGCCCAGCCCAAATTGCTGACCCACACAATCATGAAACATACAAATGGCTTTATTTTAAGCCTCTGAGCTTTCTGGCTGTTTTTATTTTTTGGGCAGCAAAAGCTGACACTTTACTTAACACACTGTGTTAGTTTCCTAGAATATCTGTAACAAAGTGCAACACCCAGGGTGGCTTAAAACAACAGAAATGTATTCTCTGACAGTTCTAGAGACTAGAAGACCAAAATCATTGTTGACAGGGTTGGCTTCTTCTGGAGTCTCTAGGGAGAATCTGTTCTAAGCCAGTCTTCTAGCTTCTAGCAGCTGCTAGTAGTCCTTGACATTCTTTGGCTTGTAGAAGAATTACTCCAATTGACTCTGTCATCACGTAATATTCTCTTCTCTGTGTGTGTGTCCAGATTTCCCTCATCTTATAAGAGCACCAGTTGCTGGGTCAGAATCTACTCTATTCCCCTATGACCTTAACTTGATTACATCTTCAGAGACTCTATTTCCAAATAAACTACCATTCACCTGTACCAGGGCTTGGAACTTCAACATAATTTTTTGTGGGACAAACTTCAGCCTCCGACACACACTGTGGAATTGCTTATTTTGGAAAACTCATGTAGATTTCCAAATACTGCTAAAGGAATCTTTGAAACACCATCCATTGGTAAGTTGAATTTCTTTTTCTCTGTCTCTTTTTTTTTTTTTTTTTTTTTTTTTTTTGAGAGAGAGAGAGTTTCACTCTTGTTGCTCAGGCTAGGGTCCAAAGGCGTGATCTCTGCTTACTGCAAACTCCGCCTTCATAGTGACACATACCTGTAATCTCAGCTACCCAGGAGGCTAAGGCAGGAGAATCAAGCCTCCTGTAGAATCGCTTAATTCTCCTGCCTCAGCCTCTTGGGTAGCTGAGATTACAGGTATGCACCACCACGCCCAGCTAATTTTGTATTTTTAGTAGAGACAGGGTTTCTCCATGTTGGTCAGGCTGATCTTGAACTCCTGATCTCAGGTGATCTGCCCACCTCAGCCTCCCAAAATTCTGGGATTACAGACGTTAGCCACTGTGCCTGGCCAAGTGTTTCCTTTATGTAGTTATTTGTGGATTCGAGCTAGGATTGTGATTGTGCCATTTAACCTACTTTGGTAGAAAGATTGGAGACTTTGAAGAAGAAGGAAGGTAACATTTATGGTATGTAAATCTTCTTATTGAATCCTTACAATGCTCCTTTTGCAAACCCATTTCACAGGTCAGAGATGTTGAGGAATCTGCCTAAGTCACAGAGTAAATACCCTCAGCAATCGGCATTTGAATGCAAGCCTATCTGATTTCAAAGACACGATCTTTCTACTGTACCCTAGAGCATCTCCTTGGTGTCAGAAGATCTGGATTCTTGTTCCAGTCCATTTTCTACTAAGTGGCATGACCTGGAGTCTCTTAATTTTGCTGAAATCCCTCCACTTTAAAATGGAGTTAATAAATGTCACCCTTGTGGATTTTTAGGAGTATTGAGAAAGATGAGGCAGAACATGGTGGCCACGGTTGAGTTTTGGAGTCAGACAACCTTGAGTTGGAGTCTTGGCTCTAACGCTGTCATCCTGAGCATATCACGTAAGCTTTCAAACCTTTAATTTCTTTATCTGTACAAAAAAAGGAACATAATAATATAACAAATCTTAAAAGTTTATTGCAAAGATTAAATAAGAAGATTATATATGTAACACATTTAGCTCAGTATCTGGCCATAAAAAGTGCTCAAAGATGATCTATAATTAGATATTTAAAAGCGTTTTCTAAAGCGCAAAGTTCTAATTAATGCTAATTATTAAAATTGCATTTTATTTTCGGATTGATGAAATCATGTGCTCTCTGAAGCCAGGGTGATTTCTCTGGGCTTTTTCTAACTCAGCATCACTCAGGTTTGCTTATTGACTATAACTCGTACCTCTGCACAATCTGAAAAGCAGACCTACTCCTGTGGCTAGAGATTTTTCAGGTAGAAAGACAAAAGCTCCCACCACAGAGCTCCCCAGTGCTTCCCTCTGTGGTGGAGGGAGGTATGTCAGGCTGGTTTAGGCTAGATGAGAGCTCAGAGTCTCTGACAAGTTCCTCATTAGCTCATCCTTGCTTGCATGCTCTGTGACCTGTACAGTTTGTGTAGGTTGTTCCAAGTTCTCACGTGGCTGGCTTCCCTAGACCTGTTTCAGTTTGGGTGACTCAGGGGTAGACAAAATGTCTGTTAAAGTATTCACCAGGGTACTCTAATAAGCGTTGGAAACATTTGCCTGGCCACCCCAACCCCCATCAACCACCTAATATCCCCGGGGTTTCCCTCATTTGTAAACAGGTTCTGAGCTTCTATTCCCATCCCTGCTCCCATAATTTACCTTTACCTTTTTCTCACTCAGACAAAGGCTGGGTTCTGTGCAGGGTCTTGGGTGCTTGCCTTACCTACAGCCCCTTCTAAGGGAAGCCACTGTATGTATAAATCTTGATACTTTCTATCCACATGAAGACCACAGCTGTTTAGACCAAGGAGCAGTGCCAGCCCCCCAAAGGAAGCTATTTCCCTGACTGGCAAGGGAGTTCTATGCCTTGCAGTGACCACAGTGCCCACAGACAGCGCTTCTCCCTTGAGGAGATTGGGCTGAAGATACCCACAAAGGGATATGAGGACTGTGAAGTCTCACTGAGTGAAGGCAGTGAGAAGCCACCAAGAAGCAGAAGCTAGGAGCCAGAGGAAAGCCTGTGGAGATGGACGTGGACTGAAAGCAGACAGGAAGGGAATGAGTTCCATAAATAGGGGAATTCTGAGTGGAGTTTCCTCATTTGTACTTCGAAACCACCAAAAGACTAATGTGCTGTAGGTAGCCTACTGGTCTCAGGATATTGACAGTTCTATGGAGCATACCTGAGCATAACCTCCACCTAGAAACCAAATCCAACTGAACCCAGCCTTAATCAGTAGACCTCCAGCTGATTTGTGGATGAACTAGCAAGAATAAATATTTAGTTTGGGGACAATTTTCTACACAGCATTATTATGGCAAGAGCAAAACATACGTCTTGCAAGGTGTAATGGAAATAACATGGTTATGGAATATGATAAACTTGGTTTGCAATTCTGAATCTAAAAAGGGATTCTAAGGAGAAACTTAATCCCTTTGATTCTCAGTTATTATATTTTTCTGAAAACATTTTTTAACAGCTTTATTTTGTAATAATGGAATACTTCATGTTACATATGCTTATAGTTTGATAAGTTTGAGATATATATATATATATATATATATATATATATATATATATATATTTATAGTTGTGAACCCTTATCATAGTCAAGATAACAAACATGTTCATCACCCCTCAAAACTTCCTGGTAATCTTTTTGTAATTCCTCTCTTCTTTCCCTTAACCTTTCTCCCATCCCTAGGCAACAACTATCTGCTCTCTGTCAATATCAATAGAGTTTGCATTTTCTAGAATTTTATTGAAATGGAAACAAATGGCATGTGCTCATTTTGTTTGTTTGCTTGGCTTCTTTCACTTAGCATAATTATTTTGAGATTTATCCATGTTGTGTGTGTATTCATAGTTCATTCCTTTTACATTCTGAGTAGCATTCCATTGTATGAATATAACACAATTTGTTTACTCATTCACCTGTTGATGGACATTTCACTTAACAGATTTTGACTATTACAAATAAAACTGATATGAATATTTATATGCAAATCTTTGTATGGCAAATGTTCATTTTTTTCTTGGGTAAATGTTTAAGTATAGAATGGCCAGATTGTATGGTAGGTTTAACATTTTCTTTCATTTTTAATTGACATTTTACAGAGATAGTGATGAATTAACATGCAGTTTTAAGAAAATACAGACAAATTCCACAAACATTTCCTCAGTTTTACTCAAAGTGTACATTTTGCAAAACTATAATATCACAACTAGGATATTGATATTGATGCAATCCAACAATCTTATTCAGAGTGCTCATTTGTAGGCATACTTATTCTTATAAGCAGTGTGTGTGTGTGTGTGTATGTGTGTGTAGTTCTATACAGTCTTATCACGTGTGGTTTTTGCATTTACCACCACAGTGGAAATACTGATTAGTTACATCAGAATTAGAAACCCTATGTCTGCCTTTTTCTCTGTTGCTACTCTCCCCACTCTCCCTCCCTGCATCTTTAACTCCTGGCAGCTACTACTCTGTCCTTAAGTTCTGAAACTTCATAATATCAAAACAATGCTATATAAATGAAAGTAAGCAGTATGTATCCTTTTGGGCTTGGCATTTTCCTCCCACTCAGCATAATTCCTTGGAGATTTATCCAAATTGTTTTGTGTATCACTAGTTTTTTCCTTTTCATTGCTGAGTAATATTCCATAGTGTGTATGTTTAATCATTACCTATCGAAGGACATTTGTGTTGATTTCAGTGTTTTGCTATTATTATATTTATTTATTAAATAAAGCTGCTATGAAAATTTGTGTACAGGTTTTGTGTGGAAGTAAATTTTCACTTCTCTAGGATAAATGCTCAAAAATGCAATTACTAGATTGTATGGCATCAGCATGTTTAGCTTTGTTAAAAATTGACACTTTATTTTTTGAGAGTGTCTGTACTATTTCGTATTTCCACAAGCAATATCTCACCCAGTTTTTTCCCTTCCTTATCATCATTTGGTGTTGTAACTGTATTTTATTTTGGCCACTCAGAAAGGTATATGGTAATATTTCATTATGATTTGAATGCACATTTCCTTGATGTGTAATGACACAGAACACCTTTTCATCACTTTATCCATTATATATATGCATATATATAATGAATATATATAATGAATATATATCTATATATTTATATATTTTTATCTTTAATATATATGTATCTTTTTAGTGAAATGTCTATTCATATCTTTGTCCATTGTCCAACTTCTTTTCTTGTTTGCATTTACTATTGATTTGAAAGTGTCTTATATGTCCTAGATATTTGTCTTTTATCAGATATATGGTTTGCAAATATTTTTTCCAAGACTCTAGCATATCTTTTCATCCTCTTCACATGGGATTTCAAAAAGTAAAAGTTTTTAATTTTTATTACAGTTTGATTTATTAGCGTTTTCTTTTATGCATCATATATTTGATGTCAAATCTAAGAGCCCTTTGCCTAGGCTTTGACCTAAAAGATTTTCTCTTATTTAAAAAAAAATATATATAGTTTTACACTTTACAGTTAAACTCATGGTCTATTTTCAGTCAATTATATAAAGTGTGAAATTTAGGTTGAAGTTCATTTTTATCACTATGAATATCCAATGTTCTAGCACTATTTGTTGAAAAGGCTATTTTTTCCTTCCTTGTATTGCTTTTGCATCTTTGTTAAAAAGTATTTTGGCATATTTACATGGGACTATTTCTGGGTTCTTTTTTCTGTTCCATTGTTCTATGGGTGGATATCTCCATCAGTATCACACTGTCTTGATTACTGTACCTATATAGTAAGCCTGAGTATGAGTATGAGGTTGAGTGGTTCTTCCTACTGTACTTTTCTTTGCCAAGATTATTCTAGGTCTCTTAGAATTCAGATTTCATAGTCAATGGTTCCTTCCTTTCAGCAATTGAAAAATACGTTGCCACTAACTTTTGACCTTCATGGTTCCAGATGAGAAATCCACTGTCATTCCAATTGGTCTTTCGCTGTAGGTAATGTGTCATTTCAGGAGTTTTTCTTCTATCTTTAGTTTTCAAAAGTTTAATTATGTTGCATCTTGGAATAGATTTTGGGGGCTCTATTCTCTTTGGGATTCATCAGCTTCTTGGATCAGTAGGTTGTAGCGTTGTTTTATTTGGGGGGCACTTTTGGGACATTTTTAGCAATTGTTTCTTAAAATAATCTTTCACCTCCCTCACTTTCATCTCTGCCTCTGGGACTATATTAGTCATTTCACATTGTGATAAAGACATACCTGAAACTGGGCAATTTCTTCCCCCACCAAAAAAAAAAAAAAAAGAGGTTTAATGGACTTACAGTTCCACATGGTTGAGGAGGTCTCACAATTATGGTGAAAGGCAAAGAGGAGCAAGTCACATCTTACATAGATCATGGAAGGCAAAGAGAGAGAGTTTTGCAGGAAAACTCCCATTTTTAAAACTATCACATCTCATAAGACTTATTCACTATCAGGAGAACAGACTTGCCCCATGATTCAATTATCTCCCACTGGTCCCTTCCACAATTCAAGTTGAGATTTGGATTGAGACAAAGCCAAACCATATCATTCCTCCCCTAGCCCCTCCCAAATCTCATTTCCTTCCAGTTCAAAATCAATCACGGCTTCCCAACAGTCTCCCAAAGTCTTAACTCATTTCAGCATTAACTCAAAAGTCCACAGTCCGAAGTCTCATTTGAGACAAGGCAAGTCCCTTTCACCTATGAGTCTTTTAAATCAAAAGAAAGTTAGTTACTTCCGAGGTACTTCCTAGGTACAATGTGGGTACAGGCATTGAGTAAATACAGCCATTCTAAATGGGAGAAATTGGCCAAACAAATGAGGCTACATGTCCCATGCAAGTCCAAAATTCCGCACGACAGTCAAATCTTAAAGCTCCAAAATAATCTCCTTTGACTCCGTGTCTCACATTCAGATCACACTGATATAAGAGGTGGGTTCCTATGGTCCTGGGAAACTCTGCCCCTGTGGTTTTGCAGGGTACAGTTTCCTTTCTGACTGCTCTCATGGCCTGGTGTTGAGTGTCTGTGGCTTTTCCAGGCAGTGAAGCTATCATTCTGGGGTCTGGAGGATGGTGACCTTCTTCTCACAGCTCCACTAGGCAGTGCCCCAGTAGGGACTCTGTGTGGGGGTTCTGGCCTCACATTTATCTTCTGTACTGCCCTGGCAGAGGTGGTCCATGAGGACTCCACCCCTGCAGCAAACTTCTGCCTGGGCATCCAAGCATTTCCATGCATTCTCTGAAATTTAGGTGGAGGTTCTCAAACCCCAGTTCTTGATTTCTGTGCAATCACAGGCTCAACACCATGTGGAAGCTATTCTGTAACCTTGGGTGAGTTGTTTCATTATAGAATGTATCAGACTTTCAGCATTTTTAGTAATAATAATTTGACTTATGACTTGAATGTCGTTTCAGTGGATTCTGGGAATTTCAGTGGTAAAACCTAGTCAGTTACATATCTAGAATGTGTTCACGTGACCAGATCACTATAAGAAAACCTCATCATATACAAAATTTTGGCTTTCTTCTACTGAGGGTCTTTGCACACATGCTGGTGGTAATTTAAGACCTGGAGACTATGCATATTCTATGTGAACTTATCCAGTGTGAAAGGAAAAAGAAGCCTGCACTTGAGACTTCTAGTGCCCTTTCTATGCACATATTTCTTCATCATAGTACTGTCACCTTTGCTCCAGTTTCCAACAAGTTTGTCATCTCTGTCTGAGACCACTTCAGCCAGGATTTCATTGTCCATATCATTATCAGCATTTTGGTTGAGGCCATTCAACAAGTCTCTAGGAGTTCCAAATTTTCCCACGTTTTCCTGTCTTTTGAGCCCTTCAAACTGTTTCAACCTTTCCAAAGTTGCTTCCCCATTTCCCCCATTTTCTTGTTCTGGACTCAGAGATACTACCAAGCTCTTCCTTTGTCTTTCTCATCCTCCACAATGCAGTCCAGAAATTTTCTTCTGGAGTAAAGTTGGAACAATTGCAAGGTTCACCTACTTTGTTTTTCATCTTGGCTGGATTATGGCCTTCTTTGTCTGATGTCCAATGTTTCAATGTATTCAGGGCCTTTTTTAAATTTTTTTTTTGGTAATTGTTTGAGTCAGGAATGTAAATATAGTCTCTGTCAATTCATTGTAATTGAGATCAGAAGTCAAACCCCTTGTGTTTCATTCAGATATCTTTCTTCCTGTGACTGGAGCCCGTATCTTTCAGAGAAAGCTCATCTCACCTTCCTGGGATGAGTCTGGAGAGTCTAAGTAAAATCTCATTGAGTTCAGCAATTCAGCTAATCATCTCATGGTATCCCCCTGGCCACAGAAGTTATTTCAAGAATGGACATACAAATCAGTTTTGACTTAGACACGAAAGAAAAGCTTTCTGATGGATTCCATGAAGAGTTATGTCCTTAAGAGAGGATAAATGAAAGTAATGGTTCCCTTTCTTTTGGATATAGTTGTGAGTAGAAATGAGACCTGGAACTGTAGCAATGACATTACTACCAGCATGAATGTGAGGCTAAGGAAGGACAGAGATAATAGAATCAGAAAGAAACAGTGATAGAGAAACTGTATTAAGCTTTAACAAAGCTTTAACCTTTACCTCTGGTCTTCCAGTTACATGAGCCAATATATTTTCTTATTGATTTAACAATTCTGAAATTAGCATTATTCTACCAGGAGATTAAGCTTGCTCCAGCCATGTACTTTGACTCCCACTTAAAATTTAAAGTCCCATAGATCAAAGACTAAATATCATTTCTTTATGGCTCTCTTTGCAACTGAAAGCAGTAGGTGACTGGGCGACTGGGGAATGTTTTAAAAATTTCTTTGAATCTCAGTTTTCTTGTCTATAAAAGTGGAGATAATATTATCAAGTTATTATAAAGATTTTAAAATGCTGTAGCTTTTCTTTTCTTTTGACTCATTTTAATTTTAAGTTTTGGGGTACATGTGCAGGATGTGCAGGTTTATTGCATAGTTAAACATGTGCCATGGTGATTTGTGGCACCTATCAACTCATCAGCTAAGATTATGCCCAGCATACCTTGGCTATTTTTCCTAATGTTCTCTCTCCTTCAGCCCCACACCCTGACAGGCCCCAGTGTGTGTTGTTCCCCTCCCTGCGTCCATGTACTCTCATTGTTCAGCTCCCAATTATAAGTGAGAACATGTGGTGTTTGGTTTTCTGTTTCTGCATTAGTTTGCTGAGTATAATGGCCTCCAACTCCACCCATGTTGCCACAAAGAACATGATCTTGTTCCTTTTTGTGGCTGTATAGTATTTCATGGAGTATATGTACCACATTTTCTTTATCCAGTTTATCATTGATGGACATTTGGGTTGATTCCATGTCTTTGTTATTGTGAAAAGTGCTACAATGAACATATATATGCATGTATCTTTGTAACAGAACAATTTATATTCCTTTGGGTATATACCCAATAATGGTATTGCTGGGTCAAATAGTATTTCTGGTTCCAGATCTTTGAGGAATCACCACATCATCTTTCACAATGGTTGAATTAATTTACATTCCCACCAACAATGTAAAAGCATTCCTATTTATTGTTAACCTCACCAGTATCTGCTGTTTCTTGACTTTTTAATAATCATTGTCCTAGTGCCTGTTAGCCTGTCACACATTATTGGCTTAATAAATATGAGTCCCCCTTTGCTTCATCATACTAAGTGTTTTTACTATGTAAGAGCACTTAAGTGTTCTAGTGACTATTCATTTTTCTTTTTCTCCCTTCTTCCCTCCCTCCCTTCCCTCTCTCCCTCCTTTCTTTCTCTTTCTCTTTCTTTCTTTCTTTCTTGCTTGCTTTCCTTCTCTTCTTTTCTCTCTTTTCTTTCTTTTTCTTTCTTTCTCTCTCTTTCTTTCTTTCTTTCCTTCCTCCCTTCCTTCCTTCCTTCTTTCTCTCTGTTGCCCAGGCTGGAGTCAGTTCACTATAACCTCCACCTCATGGTTTAAGTGATTCTTGTGCCTCCCGAGTAGCTGGGATTACAGGTGCATGCCACCATGTCTGGCTACTTTTTTTTCTATTTTTAGTAGAGATGGGGTTTCACCATATTGGCCAGGCAGGTTTGAAATTCCCAACCTCAGGTAATCCACCTGCCTCAGCTTCCAAAAATGCTGGAATTGCAGACTCCAGAGACTATTGCTATAGCTCTAGAGTCAGGATTCATCAGCTATAAAATATTTAAAAATGAGTCTATCAAAAAAAAAAAAAAAGCAGTCTGCTTTGTAGCATTTGCCATTATCCATGGTGAAAATCTTTGCCCCATAGCTGATTTCAATCAAAGAACATGACATCACTAAACACAGAATTGTGGAGATGAATAGTACACATCATTATATAATATTTCCATTATACAGATCTAGATATAATAAAGATAAATAACCTCAGAAGCATAAATAATAATAAAACAGTAAAACAGGAAGTGATGAGTTTATGATCTTTATTACCTTTGCTTTTAATCTAATTAATTTTATTGTCAGTTAACTTAATTTTTTTCTAATTAAGATTTTTTTTATTTCTTTTTTCAGAAACACATAAATTTATTATTAGATTTACAGATATAAAATATGTTTTAATAAATATTATCACAACAGACTGTAGAAAAACAACAAATTACAAAAACTGAACATGTTTATTACAGGCATGCATCTAGAACATTAATATAAAGAGTTGCTATTACATTAGTAAATTTTTAGCACTCTACAACTTAACATTTAATGATGACAATATTTAACAGTAGGAAAATTTAGCAATTGACTCTTGCAAACTGGTACCAGCCAACTCCAACAGCCTGCTGTGTTTCATCTCTCACCTCCCCAACTCACCTTTCTAAGGCTAGCTTCCTTGAGCATATAGTTGAAAAAAATGGGAATTTTCTTCTTATGCTTCTCTGGAGCTGAGTTTTAAACTCTGCTTCCCGGTGGCCTGTATGTTCTACCTGCGGATCACTGGTTGATTCATGGCAGGACACCACAGAGACGTGGATGTGGGGCAGACTACTCTCCCTCTGACTGTCCTGCTCCTTCAACCTCCCAGCATCACTCCAAACAAAACCGCAGAAGTAATGTTGGTACCCTTTATTAAATAGTTGAGAAGGAATTAGACAAAAGCATAATGTCAGAAAGGAAAATGCAAAAGCTGTTTGGCAATCCAGACATTCCCAGAGTCCAAGTAAAAGCATATAAAACACTAAGTCCTTCACATTTTAATTCAAGAACAACTTATTGGACATTTACTATGTGCCAGGCATAGTGTTAGATCCATTTAAACAGTTGACATATCCCAAGATTTTAATTTGGCTATCCTGTCCTCAGCTTTTATTCTCTCCCAAAGCGACTATTTCTTCTCACCTTCTTAACGTGAACTCCTGCTCCCTTCTCTCCAGGAGGAATCCTGTCTCCAGACATCTCTACCTGCAATAGTCCTTTCTCCAGATTTGATATCATTTCATCTCTGTCAACTGTAAATGAGATATAGGGGAAGATGGGGGCTTTCTAGAACATATGTGGATGATCTTTGACACCTTAGAGTCTACAAAAAAGACTGAGTTAAGTTAGGGCTGGGGCTCCAACTCATACAGAAAATTGTAGAGCAGTGTAAACCTTCCACATATCTCCTTTAAGATCACCCTAGCATGGAAAATTAAAGTCATACTTAGCGATTTTCTGGAATAATTTTCAGGTAAACGTTAACTTATTTCATTAAACATATACACATAATCTCTGAAGAAGAAAGTATTAAATTCTGTGTCAGTAAACCCTAAATCCATAATGAGGAATAAAAGGTTTACGCAATTGTCTGGTAACTTGGAAGGCACCTCTTGCCATGGCAGCAGTAAGTAATATTGTTATGCAGAGAAGTCGAGTTTCTTTGTTTTACCCCATTATTTCTAAATTAATATCCTTTCTTGCCTTTCAGCAATAACACTCAGACCCATTGCTGATCCATTTTCCTTCTTGTGACCTCTCACAGGAGCAGGTCTAGGTAATGCAGCAAACTGGGATTCAGGTGTTAAGAGAAGAAAGATGAAAGAGGACACAGTCCCTATTATCACGGAGCTCACCATTCAGTGGGGAATACACAGATGTACAAATAAGAGATTATGATACAATGTGATAAATACCGTAGCAAAGCATCAACAAGTAAATGGTGTGGAATCACAGAATAGACCTTCATTTTGGGTTGGAAGGTGGAAGGCTTGGAGAAAACTTCATATTAACTTTGGACAGTCAAGGCTTAGAAGGTGTATTAGGGTTCTCTAGAGGAATAGAACTAATAGGATAGATGCATATATGAAATGGAGTTTATTAAGAGAATTGACTCACACGATCACAGGGTGACGTTCCACAATAGGCCATCTGCAAGCCGAGGAGCCAAGAAGCTGGTCTGAGTCCCAAAACTTCAAAAGTAGAGAAGCTAATAGTGCAGTGTTCAGTCTGTGAATACAGGGCCTCTGGCAGATCACTGGTGTAAGTCCGAGAGTCCAAAAGCTAAATAACTTGGAGACTGATGTTTGGGGGCAGGAAGCATCCAGCACAGGAGAAAGATGGAGGCCAGAAGACTAAGCAAGTCTGCTCTTACATGCCTCCTTTTATGCTGGCAGCTTATTAGACAGTGCCCACCCAGATTGAGGGTGTATCTGCCTCTCTCAGTCCACTGACTCCAGTGTTAATCTCCTTTGCCACACCTTCACAGACACACCCAGGAACAATACTTTGCATCCTTCAGTACAATCAAGTTGACACTCAGTATTAACCATCACAGAAGGGATTTTCCTGACAAAGAAGACCAGGTATGTGAGGTACAGAAAACTGGATGTACCAAGATACAGAAGCCTTTGGGTGGGGACTTGTGTGTAGTCTACCATAATTATTACATGTGCATGTGTGCATTTAATGTGAAAAGAGTGATAAGGAGTGAGCAAAATAATCAAAAAGTGAGCAAAATGAGCAAAAAAAAAAAAATGAGTGAAATGAGCAAAAAGAAGATTGAGCAAGATGCCAAAGATATTTCAGTGTACTAAAGATTTTGGACTTTATTTTGTAGGCATGTTGGCCCAAACCAATAAAGCCAATTAATATTCTCAAGTAGAAGGGTGATATGCCCAGTTATCAGAAATAACCTTGTTCACATTGTTGAGCAGGACTTGCTGTGCAGACTGAAGGCAGAGGGATAGTTTAGAGGCTGTTAGGATAATCAGCTTTTCAGAAATGAGGGCCTGAACTAGGGTAGTTGGTGTGGTAGATAAGCATACAGAACATTAGAGATCAACAATTCATAGAAGATAATTAATAAATAAAAAGAAGAACTAAAGAATGCTTTAAGTCTCCTAAATGAACCTCTTTCAGGTGGGTGGGGATGCTGTTAACATGACATAGGTACCAAGTATGGGGAAGACGCTTAACAGAATGAACTTAAAGTACCTGGGAAACACCGAAGCAGAGATGTCCGAGTCTCAGTTACAAATGAGATGCGGCATTCAGGAAAGAGAATATTTAGAATTATTAGAAAATAATAATGAATTAGTTTCCTACTGCTGCTGTAAGAAATTCAGTAGTTTCCCGTTATCTGCAGTTTTGCTTTCCATGGTTTCAGTTACCTACAGTCTACCACAATCTGAAAATTGCTGAACACAGTGCTCTGAGGTATTTTGAGAGAGGAAAAAAGAGAGAGGCCACATTTATATAACTTTAATTACAGTATACTGTTATAATTGTCCTATTTATTATTAGTTATGTTGTTAATCTCTCACTGTGCATAGTTTATAAATTAGGCTTTATCACAGGTATATCTGTCTAGGAAAAACATATATATTGGGTTTGGTACTATCTGTGATTTCAGGCATCCACTGGGGGTCTTGGAATATATCCTCTGCAGATAAGGGGAGATGACCTTATTATAAACTTAGGAATTTAAAACAGCAAAAATCTGTTATTTTTCAGAAGCCTGAAATGAGTCTTTTAAGACTAAAATGAAGGTTTCAGCAGGGTTGCATTCCTTCTGCAGGCTCCAGGAGGCAATTTTACTTCCTTACCTTTTCCAACTTCTAGAAGCTGCCTTCTTTCCTTGGCTTGTGGTCCCTACTTCCACCATCAAAGTACCTTAGTAAACGTCTCTTTCATTGTCACATCAGTTTCTTCCATCAGACCCACCTTCTAGTCTAGATAATTCAGGATAATCTCATCTCAAGATTCTTAACTTAATCACACCTGCAAAACCCCTTTTAACATGTAAGCCAACACATTCCCAGGTTCTGGGGATTAGAATGTGGACATCTTTGGGATGGAGGGGCATGGTTCAACCGACCACAGGGGTAGATGAGAAAAATGTGGAAGAATAAGGAAAGAGAAGGGCTGAATGCAATAATCTTGGAACATCAACATGGAGAAAGAGAAAGGAAGATACTTGTACAATGAATGTTTCTTGGAAGTCAATGGATCAAGACATTTATAAAAGGAGAAATTAAAACTCTCCAAGACTCTTCTCTGCCAGTAACTCTGTTAGCCTGCCAGCCACTAGGTTTACCTTCTTGCTAGTCTATGAAGTGAACAAAACCACCAAATGGTGTATGAAACAATGATGCTGTCGTATTTGCCAGTTCCTGGTTTATTTGCTCTCCAGGATGGCACCGATAAACTCTGAACTCCTGATTTGACTCCTAGGTCTAAATCCAAGATTTGATGTAACTCTTGAGCTCCCTTTTCAGAATTCAGGTTGACTTGTCCTCTGGTTCTCTTCTTTCACTGTGGTAGCAGTGAGCAACAGCTGGCTTCAAGATTCCTAGGGACCTTTGCGTTCTGAAACTGGTCTCTTCTTTCCCTCTCAAGACTTTTGAGCAGAAAGAGCAGAATCACTTAGTATAGCAGGTCCTTGAATAACATGGTTTGATTCAATGCTTTTTTGTTCCGACACTGAGAAAAAAAAATTCCTGGCCAGGGCCACTGTCTGTGTGGAGTTTGCATGTCCTCTGCATGTCACCATGGACTTTCTCCAGGTATTTTGATTACCTCCCACATCCCAAAGATGTGCACATTAGGTGAATTGGTGTGTCTAAGTTGTTCCCATCTGCGTGAGTGTGGGTGTGTGTGGGTATGAGTGCATCCTGTAATGGAATGACATCCTGTCCAGGGTGGGTTCCTGCCTGGCCCCCTGAGCACATAGCCACCTGCTATTCTGAACTGGAATAATTGGGTAAATAATTATCTTACTGCTTTTATTAATCTTAAATGTATATTGAGCTACTATTTGCTTCAGTGCTTAGTATTAGAACTGTTTTGATTTTTATTTAGAAGTCTGATAATCAGAAATATGCCATATGAACTTAACTCTTATTTATAGCAGTTAGCCTATGGTAAAATTGGTTTTGCTATATGTCATTTTGCTTAAACTTGCAGTTTCAAGAACCTATTGATAACATTATCAATGTGAGTACTTAATTGTATTTCTCCTGTTTGCAAGGTAGTGAATACTTAATTCTTAATTATTTCTCCTATTTGCAAGGTAGAAGGACCCAGAGAAAGACTCTTCTCATCACTTTGGGGCCACATGCTCCATTTCTGGGGAAAACACTTAGCGAGGAGCTTTCTGTCATTCATCTAGGTGAGGAATGGGATAATATGAATTGTAGTAAGTCCAGAACCACATGGAATGGAGGAGCTTAGTTCCTCTAAGAAGAGGGAGTTTTTATAACCACAAGAGGGAAAGAAAAGGTACTGGACAGCAACAAAATAGATGGCACTGCATGTTCTCACTCATAAATGGGTGTTGAACAACAAGAACACATGGACACAGGGAGGGGAACATCACACACTGGGGCCTGTTGGCGGATGAAGGGCTAGGGGAGGGATAACAGGGGGTGAGGGGATAGGGGAGGGATAGCATTAAGGGAAATACCTAATGTAAGTGACGGGGTGATTGGTGCAGCAAACCACCATGGCACGTGTATACCTATGTAACAAATCTGCACGTTCTGCACATGTACCCCAGAACTTAAAGTATACTTTAAAAAAAAGAATAGAAATCGATCTTTTCTACTAAGGAGACAATGGAACTTTTGTAGAATTCTATACATAGGCAGTTTATATCCGTGAAGCCAAATTATAATTATACTTTTAATTGTGTGACCTGAAAACAGTAGATTCCATTCCCTGGGACCTAATATTCATAAACAAATTCTTTTTTTTTTTTTTTTTTTTTCGAGACGGCGTTTCGCTCTTGTTACCCAGGCTGGAGTGCAATGGCGCGATCTCGGCTCACCGCAACCTCCGCCTCCTGGGCTCAGGCAATTCTCCTGCCTCAGCCTCCTGAGTAGCTGGGATTACAGGCATGTGCCACCATGCTCAGCTAAGTTTTTTTGTATTTTTAGTAGAGACGGGGTTTCACCATGTTGACCAGGATGGTCTCGATCTCTCGACCTCGTGATCCACCCGCCTTGGCCTCCCAAAGTGCTGGGATTACAGGCTTGAGCCACCGCGCCCGGCGCATACACAAATTCTATGAGAAAGACATATGTGGCTTCTAGCACACTGCCCGGCACGTAGGTGAGACTCAATAAACACTTTCTGAATTAAGGAGGGCATGAATGAATATACTGAATATAAACATGTCAGTCTCCAATCTACAGGTATTTCCAAGAGGTAGGGCTAATTTTTTAAATAAAGACTTTATTTTGTGGGCACATACAACAGTGAAATCTTAAAATTCACACTTCCAAGCCAGCATGTTAGAAACTCTACCTCATCCTCACACACTGGCTTTCGAAAGCAAGAACATCTGAAAGCTTTTGTATAATCTGATTAAGAGCTAAGTACGAAGAGGCAAGGGGTTAGCGATTAGTGGTTTAACACCACATTTACCTAAGCTGAAAGGCTTTTTCTAAAGATCTTTAAAAAACCTCTGTGAAGTATGTAATATGAGGGCTGGGCTTGAAGCCCAAAGTTAACACATCCACTGTCCTTTTTGCCCACTTTCGTCAACTCTTATGGTCAGAATTGTCCCAGACTCTGTGACAAGTCTCCTCCATTTTCACATGGGACAGAATTAATTCCCTTGTATTGCGGCACCGTCAGAAATCTGTATGATTTCCTCCAAATGACTCTACTGGTTGTGACATGCATTCTCAAGAGAGGTGATATGGCTCCCATGGAGACAAAAAGTGGCTCTTGGGGTGGAGGAAGATTTTAGATATTATAATGATTCATAGCCTTTCAAAGGACAGTACATAAATAGATAGTATATCTCTGGTAATTTCATGGAAGCCTATTAGGAAAAAAAATGGCCAAAAAGCCTCCTTAGAAGAACAGTAATAATAGTAATATGATATATTCAAAAGGATTGGGAAACACTGGGTAATAAGAAAGTGTTTAAAAACACACCAGCACTATTTCTTCACTCTCCCCAGGAAAAGAATATGCTTTACAAGAAAAAAGATAAATGTGTACCCTCCCCAAGAAAAAATATAGATTGGAGGTTACAGGACTTGAGTTATAATTTTCATATCTGTCATCAGTGAGCACAGCCATTCGTTTATTTATCAAATATTTATTGAGTACCTTCTATGTTCCAGGCACTGTATTAGATAGACATACTATAGCAAAGCTCCTATTCTTACAGAGATCATATTTGGGGATGGGACAGGCAATAAATAAGCTCTGAATGCCTATTAATAATGTAACAATGATGATAATAACAAGTGTAATTACAATCACTCTCTAGAGTAAATAATAATAAACTCTAGTAATTTACAATAATAAATGCTATACAGAAATTTCAAGAGGACAACAGATACAGTTAAGCTTACAGAATGAGAACAGAGATGGTTTCCTAAGACAGTGGTCTATGACCTTTAGTGAGAAGGATGCAGCCCCCAAAAGATCTGGGCACAGGGCTTTCCAGGCGGGGAGGAGAGCAAGGCAGAGGTCCTGAGGCTGGAGTGAGCTTCTTTTATCTGAGGAACAAAAAAGTGTAGATGTGGCTGGAATGAACTGAGACTGGGAGAGACAGGCTGGAGATCAGCTAGGACCAGATTATCCTGGACTTGCAGGCACTGATGGGGAGCTTGATTTTATTCCAAATGCAATGTGGCATCTTGCAAGTCATTCTGTTTCTGTCAAATGGCAAGGATGGGGTGGTGAGGATGGAGCAGCTGAATGACTCTCACAGTCTGGAATGCTAAGTCTAGCCTCATCTAATTCAGGACCTAGGAGAGGTGCTTTGAGTATCTACAGTGAGGAAAGTCAGGTAGCAAAGAGACCTCAGACCCTGCCTCCCAGAAATCTGTCACTAGGGCTGGGGAAAGAAAGGAGTGGAAAGCTCTCAGAGTTGGGATGCTATATTCCTCTAAAACCAGAACCTGTTTTTTCACTTCTAATTTTTGAGGTGCACACACTTTTTTTTTTTTTTTTCATTTGGACAATCTGCTTCTCATGTTACTTTAGCTTTTTGTAGTGAGAAAAAGCACAGGATTAGGGGTCGGGGCCTCAGTCTCCAGAACCCCATCTGCTAGAAAATAGCTAACCTGATCCAGACCATTCCCGGATCTGGACCTCCAGACTCTCCTCTGGGGACAATCATCAGGATTTCTTCTGTGATTCGATTATTTTCCTCCCTGCCAGAGCTGGGGAGGAGTCTAAACCCTTGCATGCAAGTCCACCAAAGCTATCCTAAAATAATAAAGCAACTTCCTTTGAAATGGTCAAGAAGAAAAGTCAGGAGGCTCTTGCAAAATGTGATGAAACCCAGCCCCAGCTGAATATTAAGTTAGTGAGGGGTCTGCAACGAGGGTGGGGGGCTGGGGAGAGAAGAGAGATGCAGGGTTCTGGAGAGAGAAATTTTAATTGCAATTGTTTGGCCTGCTGATCCTAGGCAAATGACAAGAAGCCCCCAAGCAGCCTCAAACACAGATATTTGAAAGGCAGAGACGGCTGGGGGATGGTTTGGTTTCTCCCTCCCCTGTGAGGCTGTTTGAGGAACCGTCTACAGCGCTGACAAGCACGGGTTTTGGAGGCCATTGAAAAGTTTTGGGCCTAAATAGGGTAGGCAGCTTGGCTTAAGTGTTGCTAAGGAATACCTGGCAACCGGCAACAATAGGCCTTTTAGAGAATCCAGGGCAAACAGTGACCGTGGTAATGGGGTGGGCTTAAGGATCTCCTTGCCCGGCTGGGCCCCTCCTCTCCTCACACAGAGGCCTGGGCACTGGGCTATGTTCCGGAAATTCCCTGCACAAAGCCCCATTCAGTGGGAGGAGGGCCAATGCGTGTGCTTTGGGGGCAGTGGGGGTGGAGACAGGGGGTAGGGAGAGGGCGGGGGAGGGGTACCGGAGAAGGCGCTTTACTGCCAAAAAAAAAAAAAAAAAAAAAAAAAACCCTCTCAAGTCTCTTTCTTCTCTAAAAGACTAAATGAGGCACAGAAAGTGCTAAGTTTGTAAAAGAGTCTGAAAAGGTTCAGAAAAGTAGCATAAAAGGAACTGGGGAACGCCCCGTGAATTTTGAACAGAGAGAAGAAAAGGGACCCTAAAAAGCAATGAGTGATGCTGCTTGTAAATGAAGAGGCACCTAGTTTGGGGTGGAGAGCTGAGGTCTGGAGGTAGGCGTGCAGGGTGTAGCAGGTGGTGTGGGTTGAGGGGCAGGTGAGACGAGTGGAGTGGGGAGCGGGTGAGGGGCAGTGAGGAATGGAGGGATGGAAACTCGGGACCTGCGGCCTCAATCCCCGCTCTTACCACATGCCTTCATTCAGGCTGCTCTCTCCTTGGGCTGTGCAGATGCCCCACCTGCTCAGATTCTGTCCCCTGGCAAGGCAGCCCCCGAAAGTCAGTGGCACCTGAGACAGTGACCAGCACCCAGAGTCTGACCAGTCTCCCCAGTCCCTTCAGTCTCTGATAACCATGAGAGGAGCCCTGACGTTATGTGTGAGTGGAGGCTGCACTCTGCTCACTAGTAAGCAAATGGCAGGATGCTCCAGGGAGCTGGGTGTCTGCCTGCGTTCCTGGGGGAGGCTCAGACGACAGCCAGTGAGGGAAGGCCAGGGAGCCAACAAATTAGTGCTCTACAAATTCCACGTGCCGGAGCTGCATAACATTCATGCTCAAACACCCTACTCAACTGCTCTAAAGATAATAATTTTACATTTCCAGCAGAATGTGCACAGTGACAATTATCTGTATTCCTACTGTGTCGCAGCATCAACCGATAATCAAGAGAATTATGTTCCAGTTGAAAGCAGATTTAAATAAACAGACACTAAATGGAAGCCAGTAATAGATGTACCAAAATAGTCCAGGCAAGGAAGCAGCCATTCAAATACAGAGCTGTTTAGTCGAGAAGACATGAGGCATCCAGACCTCTGTCTGTGGCTCAGTCTGTCTGATTCTTTCTAGCTGTCCTCTGCAGACCTGACCGGAGGGCTATCCTAAACTGATTCTTTTTCCCTCCTTTCCTTCCTCCCTCCTTTCTCCCTCTTCATCTCTCTTTTTTTTATTATTCAACAAAAATTCACTGTTTATTATCACCTAGGTACATTTAGGCACCGTCATTAAAATTAACAAACCCTACCCTTTTTTGATTGTTGTGTCCTGCTCAAGATTCAGACTGGATCATGTTGGCCCTGTATGGGGCTAGGGAGGACGGTATTCATGAGTTCTTTAAAGGAAAATCTAACTGCTGTTTCCATGAGAAGGGAGAATGGGATACTAAAGAGACAAAATATTGGAGATTTACTATATATTAATTCAATCATTGCGCATTTGTTAGAGATCACTGTGTGTTCCAGGCACTGTCCTAGGTACTGTGAATTCAAAGACAAAATGGCTTGTTCCTGCCCTCACAAAGCTTCTAACCTTGCAGAGAAGGGATAAACAGGCCTAGTGACAGCTGGATGGTCACGTGTGCAATGCACAATGGAAGCACCAGAGAAATGGTCTGCCAGGGCAAAGTGAAGGAGACATCAGGAGGAGGCATCCGTGCCTTGAAGGAAAATAACTTAAGTGAATTTACAGATTAACCTCAAAATAATTGTTGAAGCACAAGAATGAGACAAACTGCTGAGAGAACATGTAGAATGAGGCAAAAAGAAGTATGTACACACAAACCAACATTAAAGTCAAGTTTAAAAAAATAGAGTCTCCTCTGAGAACTAGGGAGACTATTGTGTTATACTTGCTTTTATTGTCTTCAAAACTTAGCAGAATGTCTGGCATGCAATAAAGCATTTAATATTACTTGAGTATTTAAGTCATCACATACCTTCCACAATGCCCAACATACCACATCTTTTCTTGTTTGTTAAGAATTTAAGCCATGTGCTAAGTATCCATCAGAGCTTCTATCTATCTGTCTGTCATCTATCTGCATATCTACCTATCATATACATATAAAGGCTAACATTTCTTGAACATCATCATGCATCAGATATCTTGCTGAACTCTTTGCACAAATTGTATAACAATTAATGTTAATTCCATTTTATAAATGAGGACACTGAGGCTCAGAGTATTTCAGCTATCCAAGAACTAAAACCTGGCCTGGCCAACTGCAAAGCCTGTACTGTGATCGCAAGGTCACGAACTTCTCTCTATCAAAGAAGATGCAACATGAGGTGAAGTCTTTAGGAGCTTATGGCCTGGCTGTGGAGAAAAGAACACCTTCTTGAAATGGTAGAGAATAATCATACAGTGCAAAGAAATAACCTGTTATATTGGTAAGTTATCAAGAAAACTGCTTGAGGAAGGCTAATGCTAGACATAAAATTAGGCAGTTGTAAGTTTGGATCCCATAACTTGCCTATTGTACAATGTTATGTGCTGTGAATGCCAATTTTCCTAATCTGTAAAATGAGTGGAAAATATTTCTTCACAGGTACATTTCTTACTTCCACCCTGTGGGAAGCCATGTTATAGAAAGCTCTGTGACCAAGATGGACACCCATATTGTAGAAATATTTCCTCCCCTCTCACTTTAACAGAAAAAAAAAAAAGCCCAAACAAACAACACAAACTGAAGAGCTTCAAGTAGAGAAAGCATCAGAAATATAGAACTACATTTATTTATCAAAATATGTATAATAGAAAGAAATGACATCATTGTTGAAAGGCTCATATTTATAAGTATTAGAAATGAAGATTTAGAAAGAAATATTATGTGACAATATTTAAGCTTTGATAAGATAGTTGGATGTTTTTCTTTACAAAACAGCTAAAAATTAAGACCAAAAGAAGATGGGAAATTCTAGTTCCTATTTAGTGATTTTCTTTTTACTGTTTTTATTTATTATTACTTTGTAGCTACATGTGATTATAATTTAAAGCTATCTGCCAGAATAAGGAAAGTCATCTACTCCACTAATTTATCTTCTCGGGAGTAATGAAAGTCAGGAAGATGAAATTGAATGTCTGTTTTATTCAGCATTCTTTAAGAATAATTTTGTCATTTAGGAAAAATGTCTCATTATTACTTACGATAATAGTAAATAATAAAAAAATCCATGGCTTTTAATAATGCACTTTTCAGGACCACAGACAGCTCAGCACATTTTACGTTCTTACACAACCTGCCCAGTATATCATTTCATGGATAGCTGTAAAATTTCACATACATTCTAATTGTACAATTTTAAAAATTGTATTTCCTTTCTTCTTTTGAGACAGGGTTTTGCTCTGCCACCCAGGCTGGAGTACAGTGACATGCTAACTGCTGACTGCAGCTTTGACCTTCTGGGCTCAAACAATCATCCCACTTCAGCCTTCCTAGTAGCTGGGACTGTGGGCATGGACCACCACACCTGAATAAGTTTTGTATTTTCGTATAGATGGTGTTTCTTTATTTTTCCCAGGCTGGTCTTGAACTCCTGGGCTCAAGCAATCCACTAAACTCTGCTCCCTGCAGTGCTGGGATTGCAGGCATGAACCACTGCTCTAGCCCAATCTTTATTTTCAAATTTATATTTTTAGTCTAAAAGAAAAAGATATGTTTGAGAATGCTAAGTCTTTAGTTAATTTTCCTCATTTTCATTCATTGTTGGTATTTCATCTCAATTTTAATTATGCACTTAATGTACTCAGTAATGAGTGATAAGATTAACCAAGATCTAGATTGTCCTCAAATTGTTTCTTCAAAATGTGCTTGACACTTTAAAGAATTTAAGCCATTTGCTAAATATTCATCATACTTTAAAGCAAAACTTCCCTAATTGAGTTTGAATGTGCAATAAAAGGGAGATATAGAGAAGAAAGAGAAATAAGAACGCTTTTACACTGTTGGTGGGAGTATAAATTAATTCAACTATTATGGAAGACAGTGTGGTGATTCCTCAAGGATCTAGAACTAGAAATACCATTTGACCCAGCAATCCCATTACTGGGTATATACCCAAAGGATTATAAATCATCCTATTATAAAGACACATGCACATATGTTCATTATGGCACTGTTTACAATAGAAGAGACTTGGAACCAACCCAAATGCCCATCAGTGATAGACTGGATAAAGAAAATGTGGCACATATACACCATGGAATAATATGCAGCCATAAAAAACGATGAGTTCATGTTCTTTGCAAGGACATGGATGAAGCTGCAAACCATCATTCTCAGCAAACTGACACAAGAACAGAAAATCAAACACTGCATGTTCTCATTCATAAGTGGATGTTGAACAATGAGAACACATGGACCCAGGGAGGGGAACATCACACTCTGGGGCCTGTTGGGGGATGGGGGGCCTAAGGGAGGGATAGCAGGGGGTGGGGGGATTGGAGAGGGATAACATTGGGAGAAATACCTAATACATGTGATGTGGGGATGGATGCAGCAAACCACCATGGTGTGTATACCTATGTAACAATCCCACATGTTCTGCACATGTACCCCAGAATTGAAAGTCTGTATATAAAAAAAATCAAATGGAAGTTAACTTTTTTTCAAATTTCAAATAAACCAAGGAGGCAAAGAGATGTACTGAAGTTTCTCCTCACCTCTCCAATGAGGGGAGGACCTCCAGGATCAAGAATTTAGAATGAGGTTAAGAAGGAAAAAAATATGAACAGAGCAAGTCAAGAGGTAATTGGATGTGAATTGGTATAAGCAGCAATATCATTTAACTGAAACTCTTTCAGCTGCTAGTGAGAAAAACCTAAATCAAACCAATATGAACAATAAGAGAGAATTTATTGACCATGTATGAAAATGTACAAGACTATACAGGCTCAGGACTCGTTGTGCCTGAATGCTCACATTACATATTATTAGCACTTTTTTCCTCCCTATCTCTCAGCTTAACTTTCCTTTACATTGGCTTCATTCTCGGGGCGGGGAGGGGGGTTTCTTTTTATGCTAACAAAGTGGGCACCGCTAGCTCTAGGCCTACATTCTATCAGCATAGCAATCCTAAGAAAAATTTCAGCAAAACTTCTGATGTTTCCACTGTGTGTGGGAGATTGGACACAATGATTGGTTAGGCCTGAGTCACGTGCTAACTCCAGGAGCTACAAATTGGATGAAATCCAGAAGAATCACATGAACTGAGAGGACAGGAGAAGAATTTACTCAAAGGAACCATAGGTGGAATGAATGACAGGCAAGTAAAAACAACAGCTGGCCTACATTAGTTTACTATTAGTGCCATAACAGACTACCACAAGCTGAGTGGCTTAAACAACAGAAATCTATTGTCTTACAGTTCTAGAGGCTGGAAGTCCAAAATCAAGGTGTCAGCAGTGTTGGCTTCTAAGGGCTGTGAGAGGAGGATTCACAGTGGCACCCCAGGCCTGTCCCCTGAAACCATTCTGTCCTCCTGGGCCTCTGGCCTCTGACAGAAGGATGGCCTACTGAAATGCATTCAGAGCTTTTTCTTTTCTCCTTAATCTTGACGATTAGAACCTAGTTCCCTTTCATCCCTGCTAATCTCTCTAGCAAGTGGTTGCACCACAGCACCCTTGGATTTCTCTCCTGAAAATGCTCTTTTCTTCTCTACCATATGGCCAAGCTGAGGATTTTCCAGTTTTTTACACTGCTTCCTTTTTAATTATAAATTCCACTTCCAGATCATTCCCTTGTTGCTGTATTTGATCATAAGCTGTTAAAAGTAGCCACACCACATCTTGAAGACTTTCTTGATTAGAAGTTTCTTTCACTAGATACCCTAGGGCATTACTCTTAAGTTCAGCCTTCTACAAACCCTAGGGCATAAACACAATGTAGCCAATTTCTTTGCTGTGGCAATGTAACAAGAGTGATCTTTACTCCAGCTCCCAATAAGTTCCTTATTTCCATCTGAGACCTCATCATCTGGGCCTTTACTGTCCCTGTTTCTATCAGCATTTTGGTCACAACCACTTCACTAGTTTCTAACAAGTTCACAACCTCTATTATCTTTTTGTCTTCTTCAGAGCTCTCCAAGTTCTGTAACCACTGACCATTACTCAGTTCCAAAACTGCTTACACATTTTCAGGTATCTTTATAGCAATAACCCACTTCTTGGTACCGATTTTCTGTCTCAGTTTGTTTTTCTTGCTATAAAGGAATACCCCCAAAGCTGGGTAATTTATAAAGAAATGAGATTTATTTGGTTCATGGTTCTGCACATCGTATAAGAAAGCATGGTGCTGGCATCTGCTTCTGATGAGGGCCTCAAGTTTTGTCCATTCATGGCAGAAGGGGAATGGAAGCCAGCATGTGTGCAGGGATCATATTACGAGAGAGGAAGCAAGAGAGAAGGGAGGGAGGTGCCAGGCTCTCAAGGGAACTAATAAAAGTGTGAACCCATTCACCCCCTTCCCCAGGGAAGGTATTAATCTATACGTGAAGGATCCGCCTCCATGACCTGAACACCTCCCATTAGGCCCTACTTTCAACATTAGATTTAGAAGGCACAAGTATCCAAACTATAGCACCTTATCATCAAGTAATGTCACATTCTGACCTTGTTGGTGGTTAGGACTCCAACATACTTCTTTTGTTGAGGTACACAATTCAACCCATAATATGCCTCTACACTAGGTGTACTTTTTTTCTTGGTCAAGATTACCTCTGTCCTTTATAATTTAACCCTTTGTTACAGGAAATGCTTTTCACCTAGAAAGGCTTCTGTTGGTAGCAGATGGAGTAGTTCCCCAGCACTGTACCCTCTAAACCCAAAGAATACAGTTAACACATAGTTTATGGAAAACAGGGTTTTTCATTTGTTTGTTTCTTTTAAAATGTAGATAAGTGTTTGGGAAAAGGGATATAATATATAAATAAATGTGTATAAGTTAACTTTGCAATAGTTTTATAATTTCCAAATTGGCATCCCTAAAAGATCTGTATTAAAAAAGAGTATTCCCTAGTTTAAAAATTTGGAAAATTCTTCTTATGTTATTCCTCTCTTGAATAACTATACTGCATATTAGCATATTGTGGTAAATTGATTATAGTGAGGTCCCAATTATCCAGCTATCCCTACACCTATGTCCTTTGCAATGTAACTTTGGCAGTTCCTTCTATCAAAATGTGGAATATATTTCCTGCCCCTTGATCCATTTTTTTTGTCTGGCTATATGTCTTGCCTCGGACCAGGGAAAGTTAGCCAGCTTGATGCTTTTGTGCTTTTCCACTCCTCTTTTTGCTTCTTTGCTGTTCTCTTCCAGCTAGCCTGCTGGAAGATGAAACACAGGCAGCAGAATCAAGTTGCCCTGTCATTGTGGCCAAGACTATGGCTGAGCAGTCAACTGCCAGACAATTCCAAGACATGTAAGCAAGCCAAGATCTGCACACCATCCAGCCAACCTATAGACTTATAAGCAACAGTAAATGGTTGTTGCTTTAAGCCATCAAGTTATTGGGGGTGTTATTTAGTGTTTTTGTGGCAATAGATAACCTACGCCTATATCAAAGCTTCCAAGAATTCCTGCTTAAAGAAATATTTTAACTTGGTTTAAATTAGCACATTCCAAATGTACCATTATAGCATAACTATTAACTTCCAGAATAAAAATGTTGTGGAACTCTATATTTGGAAATTCTTTCATAGTCGTATCCAGGAATGACAATACTAAACAGGGATTTTTTTTTTAATCCTAGGTTATTGATAACCATCTACGGTGGAGGCAGTGAATTGGCATTTAGTATCCATTTAAACCCTATGCTGTATGATTCATGACTCTATAAAGGTTGCAGATATAACCAATATATTTCTCAGATTCCCTTGAAGCTACTTTTTTGTATGCAAATTAGGTTCCCCCAGTTAGATGCTCTCATATGAAATTTGAAATGTGCAAAAGAGGCAGAGCTATTGTCCTGTTTTTAGCCTTTGTTGTTGGCAAGCAGGGTCTTGGGGAATTTCTTTTTCTGAAGCAACATTTTAATGTCTAGTTTTGCTTCTGGATGTTCAGAGGCACTGGGGATAGCAGCAGCAGTGGCATTTTGCTTTCTACATTATGACTATCATAGTATGTTCTTGAATCAACAGTTCCAGAGGGTGTGAAAAGGATAGTCATGATGTTGGCACCAGTTTTCTGAGAATCAGTGCTGGAGGTCAAGGCTAAAGTTGTTTTCTTCAGCTCTCTCAATGATGTACTTAGTAACCAGATCCTAATATGAAACCTCTTTCTGCTTAAAATAAATGGAGAGTGTTCTGTGTCCTGCCTTAATTGATGACAGATCATATATTTAACTCACTTGAGTCTAAGATCCCTTATCTGTAAAAATTAGGGTTAATAATATTTTTCTTGAGATAATGGGTAGCCTTGTACCTTGCAAGAGAGCAAGTGCTCAGTTAAGGGGATTTGTCTAATATGGCATGACATCTTTCAGAAGTACTAATTTGATTTTTCCATTTGTTGCATATTTTATCTAGAGGAGGAGCCAATAACATATTTGTTAGGTGGAAAACAATTATTTTTATTCTTTTCTATTCTGACAAGAGCAGATGTCATTCATTTTCTACCATCATGGCAAGGAAAATGCATTTAAAAGAACACAAGGGTGAGAATAAAAGTGAGAGTGAGAAGGAAAGAGGCAGAGTGGGAGAGTTGCTGAGTGAGAGAAAGAGAATGAGAGAGGAAGCTACCCTGATATGGTTTGGCTTTGTCCCCACCCAAATCTCATCTTGAATTATAGTTCTCATAATCCCCGCATGTCATGGGAGGATACCTGTAGGAGGTAATTGAATCATGGGGACAGTTACCTTCATGCTGTTCTTGTGATAGTGAGTTCTCACGAGATCTGATGGTTTTGTAAGGGGCTTTCCCATCCTCCTTCACTCTGCACTTCTTCCTGCTGCTGCCCTGTGGAAAAGCAAGTGTTTGCTTCCTCTTCCATGATGACTGTAACTTTCCTGAGGCCTCCCCAGCCCCGTGGAACTATGAGTCAATTAAACCTCTTTCCTTTATAAATTACCCAGTCTTGGGGTAATTTATGAGAGCAGACTAATACATACCCCCATTCAGGGTCCTTATACCATCTCTTATTTAGTCTTTTTGCAAAATTCCCTCTCTCTCTTTATCTGTGTGTCTGTGTTGGTATCTTTCTCATCAATATTTACACATACTTGAGTCTTCTCAATAAAAAAAAATTTTAAAGCCTCCATCTATTCCATTTCCCAACACTTTCCTGCTTCCCAATTGTTTTCCTGCTTTTCATAGACAAAAGTCTTGAAAGTGTTAACTGTACTTGCTGCCTTCATTTCTTCCCTTCCCATCCATTCCTCAACACCTGAAATCTAGCTTCTATCTTATTACCTCCGTAAAAATATTCTCTAACATCATCAGCTACTCAGGTCACTTAGCTGCATATCAGCCCTCAAGGATTTGCTCCCCAAGCTTCAGCTGACAGAATTAACCACTCCTTCCCTTTAGACATTGTTTTTTATACTCAGCACAACAGAGACTCCCTGCTGTTTACTAATCATTTGTTTCCTTTTCTTCCTGGCCTTGTAACTAGACTACTTTTCTCACTCTCTCCTGCACTCCTAGTTACTGAATTCTACTCAAAAGGATGATTTGGAATAATGTATGTCATTTCAGAGCTGAAGCGTCTAAGAAGTGAGTAGGATCTCCCATGCTCTCTTTTTTCCATTCTATTGACTGAATGAAGACAACAGCAATGAGATGGTAGGTCCACAAGACAAAGGGAACCTGACAAACCTGGGTTTCTGATTCACCATGTGGAGAAGTGCCACCCAAGAATGAGGGACATGTTTACCTCAGACTGACATGTAAACAAGAATAAACCTCCACAGTGTTTCAACATCATATATATTTATATGAATTGGTTATAGCAGTGTAGCTTGCCCTATGAATACTTGAAATGGTATGCTGTTGTAATAAAAACCTAAATATATGGCAATGGCTTAGCATTTGGTTTTCAGATGGCGAGGAAACAGAGTGGCCAGATCAGATATCCCAGATGCTGAAGAAAAATCCTTGCTGAAATGGTTGCCTACAGCAATTAGAAGGCAGAAGTACCTTTGGCATCTATTGCCCTGGACAAAAATTTGAAAGAGGCTGATGTCAGTGTGTGTTGGTTTATTCTGGATATATTCCAAGAACTCCAAGAAAGAGATGCTCCTCAGGCAAGCATTGCAAAGAAAAAAAAGGGAAGAGAGACAGTCCAGAAATGTGGGGCACATACGGATGAAGAGTTATTTACTTCTGGATCCCAAAGTGCAGGAAATAGCAGTGAGAAGATGGTGAATAACAAAGGCCCCCAGAGATTTCTCAGTTAACAAGAAGGACCCCAGTTTGTGATGGAATTCGTATTAAGTTTGCTGTCTTCCTAGACATGCCTACTGCTTGAGATGGCCTCCAGTTAGCCAATACTAAGTTGAGAGAGAAAATAAATAATCATGCAGAATTTAAGAGCATGTCTAGGAAATAATTTTGATTTTGTTTACTGGGTTGCAGAACTGGCCAAAGGCAAGTAGATCCTAGAACATATATTTAGGGTCAAATCAAGAAGCTTCCTCTACTACTAGGTCAAGGGTTTCATCATTGCTAAGGACTAGAGGCAGCTAGTTTACCATCCTTTCCTGTCTTAAATGGAAGCTTTTTATTGCTAGTAGCCTGCCCTTGTTTCACAATATATACAGGTGGAATATCCCTTATCTGAAATGCTTAGAAACAGAAGTGTTTCAGATTTTGAATTCTTTTGGGTTTTGGGAAATTAGCATATACATGATGAGATATCTTGGGGAATAGATCCAACCCTAAATACAAAACTCATTTATTTTTCATATATATACCTGTATGCATAGCCTGAAGGTGATTTTATGCAATATTTTAAATAATTTTGTTCATGAAACAAAGTTTTGATTGCATTTTAACTATGACCCATCTCGTAAAATCAGATGTGGAATTTCCTACATGAAAAAAGTTCACATTTTGGAGCATTTTGTATTTTAGATTTTCGGATTATGGATGCTCAACCTGTAATGAGTGTTTTGTGTGCATGTTGTGAGGCTAGGGGTCGGCGGGGGGGACTTACATAAGGTCAGCTAATTTGCTTTTGGTTTGACTTATTTACCAGGAGCCACATCTGGACTTGATGAAGAAGGTTGCACATCCACCGAGAAGATTGGAACTTTGAGCTGGATGGGGTAAATAGATGAGGCTTGGGTTGCCTGCCTTTGGAAGGGGCATAAATGTGTTTTATATTTGGAAGGTTTAAGGGGTTGTTGTGGAGAATTGTTACATCTACTCGAACAGCATCTTTTTCCCTTTTCAATGCAGGAATAAATGTGTCCCACTGATAGGTTGCTTAAGCACTTTGTCCCGTGTTGCCTACTGCAGAAATGCACTCCAGACCCAGACTGGCCCTTCCAAATATAACATTATCCTGGACCTAGTAATGAGTTCATGATCAAGCACCTGTCCCAAACAGGGCCAACAACATCCTCACTTAGAAATTTATATGGATGCCAAGCAAATTTATCTACTTTTGTGTTCTCTAGTGTTAAGAAAAATATAGGAGTTGGGAGGAGCCATTTTTACAGTCAAATGCAATGAGTCTACCAAGAATAAAGCCAAGACAGTGGCAGACAGGGCTGATAGATGCAGTGAGAGAGACAGAGTTCCAATGCTATTATTTGAATCCCTGGATACAGTTGTGTTTGCAGTTAAGAGTCACTGCTTGGGGATCCTAGTTTAGACAGCAAATACTTCTCTCTTTGCCTTGGCTAGTTCAGATAGAGTTTTGTGATTTGCAGCTGAAAACTTATTAAACTGTTACAGTATTGAGGCTGGGACAAAAACTCAGATTTTCTGATCCCAACTCAGGACTCTTTTCCAAAAAGTAAAAAAGACTTCATGCAGCAGCATCCGACTAGCTAGTTCCTTCTGCCTTCCACCATGTAAGGACACAGTGTTTCTCCCATTTGGAGGATGAAGCAACAAGGCACCATCTTGAAAGTAGAGAGCAGAGCCGACTCCGTGAGTCGCAGCACAGGAGATCCCGGCGCCTTTTCAACAAGCGACCGGAACGCGGGGTCGTTCAACTTAAAAGAAAAGACTCTGAGTCAGGGAGCCAGGTGATCAGGCTCGGTTGGTCCCACCCCTCCAACCCCAAAAACAATGAAAACAAAAACAGTAATTGGAAACCCTCTGGGTTGAGCCCTTCAAACCAAGCACAGCTGAACCGGGAAGGTCCGGCTCCGTGGGGGAGGGGCTTCCGCCATTACTGAGACTTTCCACCGCTACGGAGGCAGGCTGCCATTGCCGAGGCAACCCACCGTTGCCGAGGCAACCTGCCACAACAGAGAGAGTCCGCCATAACAGAGGCGGGGCCACCATTGCCGAGACAGTTCTAACTACGCCCATATAAAAAGGACTACAGGGAAGAGCTCAGGGCAGCTGGGCGGAGCCCACAGCAGCTCAGCAAAGCCCCTGCGGGCAGGCAGAGGCTAGGCATGCTGCTAGCTGGGCGGGTCCGACCTGAAAGAAAAATCAAAAAAGGCAGTAGTGCAACGGAAACTCATAAAGCTCCAACTCCCTGGGACAGAGACAGACAACAGGTGGATAAACCCACAAAAATGGGAAGAAACCAGCTCAAAAAGGATGAAAACTCCCAAAACCAGAACACCTCTCCTCCTAAAAGGGATCACAACTCCTCACCAGCAAGGGAACCAGACCGGATGGAGAAGGAGGGTGATGAAATGACAGAATCAGACTTCAGAAGGTGGGTAGTAAGAAACTACAATGAGCTAAAAGAATATGTTCTAACCCAACGCAAAGAAAATAGGAACCTTGAAAAAAGATTGGACGAACTACTGGCGAGAATGGACAGCAAGAGAGGAGTATAAGTGAATTGATGGAGCTGAAAAACGCAACACGAGAACTTCATGAAGCATGCGCAAGCTTCAACAGCCGAATTGACCAAGCAGAAGAAAGGATATCAGAGGTCGAAGATCAACTCAATGAAATAAAAAGAGAAGGCAAGAACAGAGAAAAAAGCGCAAAAAGGAATGAACAAAATCTTCAAGAAATGTGGGACTATGTGAAAAGACCTAATCTACGTCTGATAGGTGTACCTGAATGTGATGAAGAGAATGAATCCAAGCTGGAAAATACTCTTCAGGATATTATCCAGGAAAACTTCCCCAAACTAGCAAGGCAGACCAATATTCAAATCCAGGAAATACAGAGAACACCACAAAGATATTCCTCAAGAAGAGCAACCCCAAGGCACATAATCATCAGATTCACCAGGGTTGAAATGAAAGAGAAAATGCTAAGGGCAGCCAGAGAGAAAGGTCGGGTTACCCACAAAGGGAAGCCCATTAGACACAGCAGATCTCTCAGCAGAAACCCTACAAGCCAGAAGAGACTGGGGGCCAATATTCAACATCCTTAAAGAAAAGAACTTTCAACCCAGAATCTCCTATCCAGCCAAACTAAGCTTCATAAGCGAAGGAAAAATAAAATCCTTTGTGAACAAGCAAGCACTCAGAGATTTCATCACCACCAAACCTGCTCTACAAGAACTCCTGAAAGAGGCTCTACACATATAAAGGAACAACCAGTACCAGCCACTCCAAAAACACACCAAATGGTAAAAGAGCATCAACACAATCAAGAATCTGCATCAACTAACCAACAAAACAGCCAGGTAGCATCAAAATGACAGCATCAAATTCACACATAACAATACTATCCCTAAATGTCAATGGACTAAATGCCCCAATCAAAAGACACAGACTGGCAAATTGGATAAAAAGCCAAAACCCATCAGTGTGCTGTATCCAGGAAACCCATCTTACATGCAAGGATACACAAAGGCTCAAAATAAAGGGATGGAGGAAGATCTACCAAGCAAATGGAGAGCAAAAAAAGGCAGGAGTTGCAATTCTCATCTCTGATAAAATAGACTTTAAAGCAACAAAGATCAAAAGAGACAAAGAAGGACATTACATAATGGTAAAAGGATCAATGCAACAAGAAGAGCTAACGATCCTAAATATATACGCACCCAATACAGAAGCACCCAGATACATAAGGCAAGTTCTTAATGACTTACAAAGAGACTTAGACTCCCACACAATAATAGTGGGAGACTTTAACACCCCATTGTCAATATTAGACAGATCAACCAGACAGAAAATCAACAAGGATATCCAGGACCTGAATACAGACCTGGAACAAGCAAACCTAATAGATATTTACAGAACTCTCCACCCCAAATCCACAGAATATACATTCTTCTCAGCACCACATCACACCTACTCTAAAATTGACCACATAATTGGCAATAAATCACTCCTCAGCAAATGCAAAAGAACAGAAATCATAACAAACAGTCTCTCAGACCACAGTGCAATCGAGTTAGAACTCAGAATGCAGAAACTAACTCAGAACCGCACAGCTTCATGGAAACTGAACAACTTGCTCTTGAATGTTGACTGGATAAACAATGAAATGAAGGCAGAAATAAAGACGTTCTTCGAAACCAATGAGAACGAAGACACAACATACCAGAATCTCTGGGACACATTTAAAACAGTCTCTAGAGGAAAATATATAGCAATGAGTGCCCACATGAGAAGAAAGGAGAGATCTAAAATTGACACCCTATCATCAAAATTGAAAGAGCTAGAGGAGCGAGATCAAAAAAACTCAAAACCTAGCAGAAGACAGGAAATAACTAAGATCAGAGCAGAACTGAAGGAAATAGAGACACAAAAAACTCTTCAAAAAATCAATAAATCCAGGAGCTGGTTTTTTGAAAAGATCAACAAAATAGACAGACCACTAGCCAGATTAACAAAAAAGAAAAGAGAGAATAACCAAATTGATGCAATAAAAAATGATAAAGGGGATATCACCACAGATTCCACAGAAATCCAAACCATCATCAGAGATTATTACAAACAACTCTATGCACATAAACTAGTAAACCTGGAAGAAATGGATAAATTCCTGGACACCTGCATCCTCCCAAGCCTAAACCTGGAAGAAGCCGAAACCCTGAATAGACCAATAACATGGTCTGAAGTCGAGGCAGCGATAAAGAGCCTACCACCCAAAAAAAGCCCAGGTCCAGATGGGTTCACAGCTGAATTCTACCAGACATACAAGGAGGAGCTGATACCATTCCTTCTGAAACTATTCCAGACAATCCAAAAAGAGGGAATCCTTCCCAAATCATTTTATGAGACAAACATCATCCTGATACCAAAACCTGGCAGAGACTCAACAAGAAAAGAAAATTTCAGACCAATATCCATGATGAACATAGATGCAAAAATCTTCAATAAAATACTGGCAAACCGATTGCAACAGCATATCAAAAAGCTCATCCACCATGATCAAGTGGGATTCATCCCGGGGATGCAAGGCTGGTTCAACATACGCAAGTCCATAAACGTAATTCATCACATAAACAGAACCAAAGACAAAAACCACATGATTATCTCGATTGATGCAGAGAAGGCTTTTGACAAAATTCAACAGCCCTTTATGCTAAAAACCCTCAATAAACTAGGTATTGATGGAACGTATCTCAAAACAATAAAATCTATTTACGACAAACCAACAGCCAATATCATACTGAATGGGCAAAAACTGGAAGCATTCGCTTTGAAATCTGGCACTAGACAAGCATGCCCTCTTTCACCACTCCTATTCAATATAGTACTGGAAGTTCTAGCCAGAGCAATCAGGCAAGAAAAAGAAATAAAGGGTATCCAAATTGGAAAGGAGGAAATCAAATTGTCTCTATTTGCAGATGACATGATTGTATATCTGGAAGACCCCATCATCTCAGCCCAAAATCTCCTGAAACTGATAAACAACTCCAGCAAAGTCTCAGGATACAAAATCAAGGTGCAAAAATCACAAGCATTCCTATACACCAGTAATAGACTTCAAGAGAGCCAAATCAAGAACGAACTGCCATTCACAATTGCTACAAAGAGAATAAAGTACCTAGGAATACAACTAACAAGGAACGTAAAGGACCTCTTCAAGAACTACAAGCCATTGCTCAACGAAATAAGATAGGATACAAACAGATGGAGAAACATTCCATGTTCATGGTTAGGAAGAATCAACATCGTGAAAATGGCCATACTGCCCAAAGTAATTTACAGATTCAACGCTATTCCCATCAAGCTACCAATGACCTTCTTCACAGAACTGGAAAAAAACACCTTAAACTTCATATGGAACCAAAAGAGAGCCCGCATAGCCAAGTCAATTCTAAGCAAAAAGAACAAAGCAGGAGGCATCACACTACCGGACTTCAAACTATACTACAAGGCTACAGTAATCAAAACAGCATGGTACTGGTACCAAAACAGAGATATAGACCAATGGAACAGAACAGAGGCCTCACAGGAAATACAACATACCCACAACCATCTGATCTTCGACAAACCTGACAAAAACAAGCAATGGGGAAAGGACTCCCTGTTTAATAAATGGTGTTGGGAAAACTGGCTAGCCCTGTGCAGAAAGCAGAAACAGGACCCCTTCCTGACACCTTACACCAAAATTAACTCCAGATGGATTAAAGACTTAAACATCAGACCTAATACCATAAAAACCTTAGAAGAAAATCTAGGCAAAACCATTCAGAACATAGGTGTAGGCAAGGACTTCATGACCAAAACGCCAAAAGCAATGGCAACAAAAGCCAAAATAGACAAATGGGACCTAATCAAACTCCACAGCTTCTGCATGGCAAAAGAAACAGTCAGTAGAGTGAATCGGCAACCAACAGAATGGGAAAAAAATTTTGCAGCCTACCCATCTGACAAGGGGCTGATATCCAGAATTTACAAAGAACTAAAGCAGATCTACAAGAAAAAAACAAACAAGCCCATTCAAAAATGGGCGAAGGATATGAACAGATACTTTACAAAAGAAGACATACAGGAGGCCAACAAACATATGAAAAAATGCTCATCATCACTGGTCATCAGAGAAATGCAAATCAAAACCACATTGAGATACCATCTCACACCAGTTAGAATGGCAATCATTAAAAAATCGGGAAACAACAGATGCTGGAGAGGATGTGGAGAAATAGGAACACTTTTACACTGTTGGTGGGAATGTAAATTAATTCAACCATTGTGGAAGACAGTGTGGCGATTCCTCAAGGACCTAAAAATAGAAATCCCATTTGACCCAGCAATCCCATTACTGGGTATCTATCCAAAGGATTATAAATCATTCTACTACAAGGACACGTGCACACGAATGTTCATTGCAGCACTGTTTACAATAGCAAAGACCTGGAACCAACCCAAATGCCCAACGATGATAGACTGGATAGGGAAAATGTGGTACATATACACCATGGAATATTATGCAGCCATCAAAAACGATGAGTTCACGTCCTTTGTAGGGACATGGATGAACCTGGAAACCATCATTCTCAGCAAACTGACACAAGAGCAGAAAATCAAACACCGCATATTCTCACTCATAGGCGGGTGTTGCACAATGAGAACACATGGACACAGGGAGGGGAGCACTACACAGTGGAGTCCATTGGGGGGAAATGGGGGAGGGATGGGGGGGTGGGGAGGTGGGAAGAGATAGCATGGGGAGAAATGACAGATACAGGTGAGGGGATGGAAGGCAGCAAAGCACACTGCCATGTGTGTACCTATGCAACAATCTTGCATGTTCATCACATGTACCCCAAAACCTAAAATGCAATAAAAAAAGAAAGAAAGAAAGAAAGAAAGAAACAATAAAAAAAAAAAAAAAAAAAAGAAAGAAAGAAAGTAGAGAGCAGCCCTTACCAGGCAGTCAAATCTAATCCCTTGATCTTGGAATGTCAATCTCCATAACTTTGAGGAATAAATTTCCGTTCGTCATAAATTACCCAGTCTCAGGTATGTTTGTTATAGCAGTGGAAACAGACTAAGACACAAGGTGTTTGGGAAAATTCTTTAACTTTTCCAAGACTCATTTCCCATCTGAAAAATGGCACATTACTCAGTGGGGTGTAAAAAAGATTAAAGGGATATATTTAAATAATTTTTGCCACATAATAAGAGCCTGTATAGCTGTATTTATTATTATTGTTACTATTATAATCTTTTTTTCTTTTTTTGCTGTCGACTAGGGAGAACAATCAGCTATGCCAGTCAATGTCCCAAGAAACTCAGCAGAGAGAAAAACAGAAGTACTAAAGCTTAAGGCTGATGAGAGATGCCAAGTGTGTCAGTTTTTGTCCTTTGAGAAGCAGATGTCAAGATGGAATTCAAAGGTGCAAGAGATTTAGTAGGAGGAAGCACCTACGAAGGATAAAGCTAAATGGGTGGGAAAGACCTTCTGACCACAATGCAAATGTGGTATCTGTGAAGGAAGGTAGAGAGGGGATAAAACAAAACAGGGTTGAAACAGCCTCAGTCTGCAGTGCAGCTCTGAGTAAGGTACAGCCCAGAACAGAGATTGCCTGTCCAAGGAGCCCCACATTACGTAGAGAGGCCCAGCTCCAGAGCCTTCTCTGGGCACAGCCTCAGTGAGAATACTACTGCAATGGATCTCAGAGGTGCAGCAGCTGGAGGCTGTCAGCTAACTACGCTCCTCACAGCAGGTTCTCTTTTGCAGGGAGATCTGAGCACCACACTCCCATGGCTGCATGCCACTCCTAGGATCATTTTCCTTGGAGGGCTTTTTCTTACTCAACATCTCCAAGGTACTTGGCAACCTTCAAGTCAAACAGGCAGAAACAGGAGAGGAGCCAGCCCGATTTCTCCTCCTTCTGACCATTTCTCACTACTTCCTTGGTCTAAACCAGTGTATTCTTTTATTTTTTTAGTTATTTTTTTAATGTGCCTCCTAAATGATTGTCTCTGCTTCTGTGCTGGTCTCACTGTTCAGATTATTTTCAGCATGACATTCAGAGCTATCATTTTGGCATAAGTCAGATGATAATATCCTTTACTTAAAACCCTTCACAAACTTCTGTTTCACTCAGAAAAATCCTTGTACTGGCCTGGTTCTCTCTGACCTCCTGTTGCCCGTGTGCCTCTTCTCTTATTACCTCAGTTCTTGCCCATCCAGCCCCAGCCTCATTAGCTGCTGTGTTATTTCTTGAAAAAGCAAGAAAAGTTCCTGGCTCAGGATTACTTGCCACTCCCTCTGCATGATGTGCAGATAGCAGCAGGTTTATTCCCTCACCTCCTTCAGATCTTTGCTCAAATGCCACCTTCAGTGAAGCCTCCACAATCCACCTGATTCACAGTTACAACTTCCTTGTTCCTATCAAATCGTTTGTAGCTTTATTTATCTCTAGAGCACTTATGAGCATCAAGCATACATATCTTTTTACTTATTTTGTGTATTGCCTGTGTCTCCTGCTAGAATGTAGGCTCCATGGGGGTAGGGATTTGGGTTTGTTTTGTGAATTTTGTTGGATGAATGAATACATTCTGTAAATAGCAGCAGGAAAGGTGCTGGTAAAACCCAGGGCTTCTCCTGGTGAAAGGAAAGAAAAAAGGTACAGTATTTGGAGTCAGTGAGTCTGGGTTTGAGATCTAACTCCAGCACTTACTAGCTGTAGGACTTTGGAGAAGTCGCTTATCCTTTGTAAGCCCCATTTTCCATAGCCATAAAATAGAGGTAACAATAAATACCTTGCTGTATTAGTCTGTTCTCACACTGCTGATAAAGTCATACCCAAGACTGGGTAATTTATAAAGAAAAAGGCTTAATGGACTCAGAGTTCCAGTGGCTGGGGAGGCCTCACAATCCTGGCAGAAGGCAAAGGCATGTCTTATATGATGGCAGACAAGAGAGAAAATGAGAGTCAAGCAAAAGGGGTTTCTCCTTATAAAACCACCAGATCTCATGAGACTTACTTACTACCATGAGAACAATATGGGTGAAACCACACCCATGATTCAATTATCTCTCACTGGGTCCCTCCCACAACATGTAGGAATAATGGGAGCTACAATCAAGATGAAATTTGGGTTGGGACACAGCCAAATCATATCACTTGTTAATTGTGAAAACTAATGAATATAAGAGAACAGACAGCACAGATGTTTTTGTTATGGTTTCCATGGTCTGAAAAGCAGTGGCATGTTGAGGTCCTCACACAAAGGTGTTGAAGTCATTTACAATTCTTCCAGTGACATTTTATAGCATTGGATTTGTTATTATTAACCAAAGACTTTGCCTAATCATAGCTGCTCTGTACTCATTCACTCTGTAACCTGAAGCAAGGATCTGGTTTGTGAAAAGAAGATGATTGTATCCTCCTTGCAGAGATGAGGATCAAATGAAACTCAATGTGTGAGATCCACTACAAACTACTACACAAATGCAAATGACTCCTTGTTAGTGGTGATACAGCTTCACCTGTCCGAGTCTGGTGTCCCCAACTGGAGTAAAAGAACCTGAGGACGAGTCATGACTAATAGTGTTTCTATGTTCTCATCCCTCACAATCCAGTTTCTCCCACTCAACCCTACTGCAGGCTCTCTTTTAGTGCTTGCTGATGGTTTGAGAACAGACTTTGTGTATACTTTGCATTCTGTATTTCTTTCAGTCATCTTTTCTTAATCTGTTCATTCTACTCTGAACTTTTAGGCTAATATATTAATGTTTGAGATGCCGTCTGAAATAGTTTCTAAGTGGATGTATTATGAAAGACTGACTAGTTAAAATGAAGGAAAATATTTACTGAACTGACATTATCTTGACTTAGGTTTTCATGTTAGGCTATGATTTAACACACATAGCTATCATAACACACATAGCTGTCATGTCCTTTTCAGTTCATTTATTTGAAAGCTCTATAGTTTTGTGGCTCTGATTAACACTTGCATGCCTTTCTCTTTTTTGAGAAAGGCTGTTCCTGCTGCCATTTCAGCTTGCTGTCCCAAATGGACATGTAAACAGGGCACCATCATATGTATGTGAAAAAAGATGGCCTACATATATCATGGTACAGTACAGTATTAAAAGTACAATCTCAGCCATTTCTTCCAATTAAGGATAACACATCTGTGATTTCAGCCTCCTATTTGAAATAAAAGTCTAACGATAATTGGAGCACAGAGCTATTCACCACTGTACTTCAATCTGGAAATAATTGTCTTTGTTCAATTAAGAATCTGCATTTTCATGCCAATCTTCACAGATTATTTTGAATGGAGAATGCACTCTGATTAAGAGCTATCCTTCTCAGGAAAAAAAAAAAGTAGCAGCCTGGAGTCCTCATCCCCTTGTTAGATTCAACATTTTGTTTTTCCCTAACAGACTGAGAAAGATGTCATACAGAAGACTTTTTAAACTTATTTATTGAATATGGCAAAAATCTCCTGTGGCATTCATATATAGCTTTAATTTTTTTTTTAATTCCATAAAGGCAATTCTTTAAAGTTTGTCTTAGAAAAGTGTCAATTAGTCTGAGGTCTTCAATTAATTTGTCATATGAAAATGATGAGGTTTTATGTGGAGCAAATATGACCACCATATTTTCAAAATCAATAGAAACACTTATTCCCCTCAGTGATCTTTAAACAAGGTATCATATATAAGTCTTATGAAAAACCTTCAGAATTAGAGATTGTTATCCATATTCATCAGATGAGGACAATAAAGGTCAAAGAGTTTATGTGATTTTCCCAAAGCCACCCAGTGATTCATGGGTGAAACTAAGAGTAACTGCAAGCCTCACTGACTTGAATGCTCATATTTTATCATGCTTCTAGTACCTTTTCCTTATAAAATTAATATAGCCAAAGTAAAATGGTGAGGGACATTCTTGTTAAAATGGCAAGATGCTATAGCTAGAGCTATGAAAAATGCCAACTCAACGTATGTCTTTGCTATAAACCACCTCCTCCCATAATTCTGAAAAATGCCCGTATTTAGCATCTCTTGTTGAAAAATGGCCTACAAATTATGGAAACATATTATCACAATGTCAACCTTCTTAAATAATATATAAAGTACTATTCACATCAATATATGATTTAATCCTTTTTTCAAAATAAATTTATTTAGAAACAAGACCATATCTTCTCCATTTTTGTATACTTTCAATCAAATGCTCTTTTAGTTGAGAAGATGGACTCATTCTCTTAATATCTCCAAGAGGCAGGTGGGCTACACAGAATCTATATACTACTTACATATCATGTATGTGTGAATACCTTAACAAATACACACAAATAAAAAAATCCCATCAGTGCAAAAAGTAGAACTCTGGTCAGGTCTTTCATTATTCCTTTTAGAAACATTATACAGCATTGTTAATCTCAACCTTTGATGCAAGAAAATTCCTTCTCTTTAATAATACTCTGGTAAACCTACACATGAGTGTTTTTCTATTCTTCTCTCTCTTTGACCATACCATTTCGTAATGACAAGAAGAAAAGACTTACTTAAGCACCTGGATGGAAAGCGATAGCTAACCCAATTTTTCTTATTCAAAATACAGGGAGTCAGTATTTGAGAGATTTGGGGTCAAATGGGACTTATAAGCAAAGATGGCAGTAACTTCTTCATCTCATGCTGAATTTGATTTTGGTTGTGGAGTGTTTGGGGCTGCAGGTTGGTGAGAGGAATGTGGCAAGTTCTCTCTCTCTCTCTCTCTCTCTCTCTCTCTCTCTCTCTCTCTCTCTCTCTCTCTCTACCTGCTGCATAGGCTGTGGCAGGTGTGGAGATAACTTTCCAATAATGACTGGAAGCAATTTTCCCCAACTTCACAGGAATTTGCTATCTGGTTCTGAGGGCCAGAGATAATTCAGTCTCTAAGTTAGCTCAGTGCCCAAGCAAGATTGATAAATGAGTCTGATTATGCTGCTGCACAGCAGTGTCAATAACACATCACTGTTTGGTCACTGAGTGAGCTCTTCAGATGTCTTCAGAAAAGAAAGTGGAGAGCTAATTGAATTAACCTATCTCAAACCCAAGCACATTACTTAAGGCAGAAGGGGTCAAGCTTTATGAAGGCAATATAAGAAACACTAAAAATGTATTTGCTTAGTGTGTGAGTCTTTTTCATCTAACCTTTGGTCTCATCCAGTAAACTGTCAGATTCAATTTTGACCTTGAGTACTCTAGAATAAATGATTTTATCCATGAAATTTTTCTTACCAGTAAAAATGTTTGGCCAAAGTTGAAAAATCACTACGTTGCCAAGCTGATATGTTCTGTGGCTTAAGAGAAAATAGATGTGTTCATCAAGCAAAGGGAAAATGTAAAATGGTGATATGAACAATTTAGACCAAAAGACAAACCTTTGCAGAAAAACGGATATTGTTTTTGCTCTAAATATCTGGGATGGCTACTGAAATTGCTAAAATCTGCTAGATAGTTCCCTTAATCTCCATTTGATTTTGTCACTGTGGCTGTAAACATCTTGGAGTGGTTGTTTTGTATAGCCAGCATTGGAGTGGATGCTTAGCATGCAAAACATTCATCACAGGCTGATGTCTCAGGCCCCTGAGATTACGTGTAGCAATGACAAGATGACATGATTAAATTATGTGGCACAGCATTAAGTAAGAAAGTAAGCATATAGGCTCTGTCCCTTGGGAGAACATCAGCTTACACATGTTTAAAGATGTCTTATTAAAAAGAAGGTCAATAAACTGAAGTTATCTCAACTTTAGGAAATAAAATAGTTCAGTTGAGAAAATAGTTTCTTCTCTAGAAGTCATATAAGGAGAAGAAAACCTCTTCAGGAGAGTAAAGAGTACTTATCCCTTTTCAATGTAGAGAAAATTGCCAGTATTCGTAGGGAGGAAAGTGAGGGAGATGAAGTGCTAAAGACTGAATGTTCATTTCCCTCCAAAATTCATACAATAAAGCTTTAAGCCCCAAAGTGATGGTATTTGGAGATGGGGCCTTTAGTGGGTACTTATGATTAGATATATCATGAGGTTGGGGCATTCATGATAGAATTATAAAAAGAGGAAGAGACAGGAGATCTCTCTCTCTGTCTGTCTCCTTCTTCTCCCAGAGACCTCACCACCTTGTGCAGACAAGAAAAGGCCTAGTGAAAACATAAGAAGATGGCTCTATGCAAACCAGGAAGAGGGCTTTCACCCAAAACTGAATCTGCCAGCACTTTGACCTTTGACTTCTAAGCCGGCAGAACGGTGAGAAATAAATGCTTGTTAAGTCACCCTGTCTATGGTATTTGGTTATGGCGGCTCAAAGACATGGGGCAATAGTCAACATTGTTTTTAAGGTGTGTTCTACTGCAGAAGTCTCTTTTCTCTTCACTGGGAGACAAAACTAAGCAACCATGTTTGTACTATGTCATATCTCTGCTTGGACCAGGACAGATGCTTGAATCAATGTTAGAACATCTATTGGCTGGCCTACAATCAACCAAATTTTCACTCTTGAAAGTGCTAAGATCATGGCATCTACTGTAGGGCCAATACTGTGGAGAGGCGAAACTAAAAGCAAACTGAATTGAGGAAGGGGCAGAAGTGATGAGTGAAGAAGAAGTACAAGGCAGGTACTCCACAGAGAAATTAATGAGCAGACATCCACAAATGCTGAGTTCACTTCCCAGGTTTTTTGCAATGAGTCTCAGTTGAATCTAATTTCCTTTCCAAAGAGATGTGTGAGAGTGTCTTACGTAACACTGTAATACTCCTCACTTTCCGCACCTTTTTTTCCAGTTCAACTAATTTCAACAAGTTTTTATTAGTTTACAACTAAATAATCCGTGGATAAGATAAAGAACAAGCATTTAAATATAATATTCTTGACATTTTGAAATTATAGAAAATGGAAAATGAGGGAAAATACGTAACATTTGTTCAGTGTCTTTCATGTGACAGACATTGTGGTAGGTGTACTAGATATTTTGAACTTCTTAGCAGTTGCATATCTTAAGAACATTTTGATTGGAATTACACAGGTGAAGCAAATGTGTCTCAAAGAGCTTAATAAACTTGCTCAAACTACTGAAGTATCAGAATTTAAGCTCAGGAGTGCCTGGCTCCAGATTTCCTTTCCTTAACCCTAACACCAAACTATGCAGCAAGGCAAATATTGTTACCAGGTAACAGCCACACTCTTAAAAAGAGTGAAAATATTGGTTACTACATGTGAAGGTTGATCTCACGTATCAACTTGGAGGGTGTTTTTGGGTGAGATTACCATTTAAACCAGTGAACTTTGAGGAAGCTGATTGTCCTCCATAATATGGGTGGATCTCATCCAGTTAGTTGAAGCCTTGAATAGAACAAAAAGTCTAGCCTCCAAGAGTAAGAGATAATTCTGAAGTAGACTGCCTTCAGACTTCACTTCTGCCATTGGCTCTCTTGGGTCTCTGCCTGCTGGACTTTGGACTGGAACTGCACCACTGGCTCTCTTGGATTTCTAGCTTGCTAGTTCACACTACAGATTTGGGTTTGCCAGCCTCCATAATTGTGTGAGTCAGTTCCTGGCAATAAATTGCTTTCTCACTACATAAAACCATCCTATTAATTCATTCTCTGGAAAAGCCTGACTAATACACCAAAGAAATGTTTGTTCGGAAAACCATGATTGCTATTCCAAGCCAGTTCTGGAGTGTGTGAAAGGATTCTAGTGGGGGTGTTTGATACAGCCCTTTCTGTCTTCTGATGCATATTGTTGGCATAGTATAATTATTTCCATCTTTTTATTTTAAACATTTACATTTTTATATCTAAAAGTCAGTAGTTGAGTCTCATTTTTCAAATTTATTTTTACTGTTTTTGCCTTTTAATTGAAGTGTTTAGTTCATTAATATTTAAATTATTTTGGATATAGTTAGATTTAGTTCTACCATCTTACTGTTTTTTTTTTTTCTGTTTGTCCCTCTGTTTTTTACCACTGTTCCTTCTATCCTGACTTCTTTGAATTAACTGTAGTTTTTGAAATCCCATTTTAATTCATTCATTGGCCTTTAACTTATACCTCTTTTCATTACTTTTTAGTGTTCACTGTGAATTACAGTATACACCTTTAAGTTTTTACAATCTACTATGATTTCATGCTGTGCCTTTATGCAAAATGTATACAACCATAAAGACACATTTATTCTTCCTGTCATACTTTATCATAGTTACGGGACTATAATACAGCACACATGCTACCAACTCTAATGACAATGCTATAATTTGGGGATTAGTCCTATGTTATTTTTAAATAATTTAAAAGTAAAAACAAGTGTTTTATATTTACCCCTAAATTTACTGTTTTCAGTCTTCTTATTTCCCAAAGGTACATTTCCCTTTAGCCTGAATAATTTTCTTAATAATTTCTGTAGTACAGGTGTGCCTCCTGTAAACTCTTAAAGAGTTTTCTTTTGTCTGAAAATGCCTTTATTTTGCCCTAACTCTTGAAGAATATTTTTGGTAGACACGAAATTTTGGGTTGATTTCTTTGCTAGTGCTTGAAAGATGTTCTGCTATCTACTGGTCTTCATTATTTCTGATGAGAAGTCAATGGCCATTTGAATTCAAATTGAAAATGTTCTCCTGTTGGTAATGTGTCATTATCATCTGGCTTCCTTTAACATATTCTCTTTAGTTATGATTTTCATCAGTATGACAATAACGACTTCAGACATGATTTTCTTTTTATTTATTCTGCTTGATGTTTGTTGAGTTTTATGACTCTGCAAATTTGTGCCTTTCACCAAAATTGGAAAATTTCAACCATTCCATATTTAAAGTATTTTACGTGCTGTTCTATACTTCTTTTCCTTTGGGACTTCAAGTACATGTATGTTAAGCCTTTTGATATTGCCTCACAGTTCTCTGAGGTTTTGTTCATTTTCTAAACCTTTTAATCTCTGTTCTTCAATTTGAAACATTTCCACTGATTTATTTTTAAGTTAATTGATTCCTTTTCTTTTTCCATCTTCAATCTGAGTCAAACCAATGCAGTGACTTTTTATTGCATACATTATATTTTTAGGTTATAAAATTTCCATTTGGACTTGAGAGTTTAGTTTCTTTGCTGAGATTTTGTCTTTTAGTTGATTATAATAGCTGTTTTAAAATTGTTGTATAAATCTGAGTACTCTCAGAGTCACTGTCTTCTGGTTTTCTCTTCACTATGGATCACAATTTTTCTGTATTTTAAATGCCACATAATTTTTGATTAGATTCTGGAAATTGTTAATGACAACATTGCTAGACTCTGGATGGTGCTACAGTTCTCTGAAGAATATTAATTTCTGTTTGGTTTATTAAGCAGTTAACTGGACTGAGCTCAAATTGCAAACTTTTGTTGCCCTGCAGTGAGCAGCAGCTGAAATTTTAGCCTTGGGTGTGCTCTTGAGAGTTGGCATCCCACATGTGTATTTTAGAGGTAAGCCGGAGATTTCACTGGAGTTTGTATGTAGGATTCAGGGCTCCATTCTGTGCTCTCCTCATGCATGGAATCCCCCTTTACCTTCCAGTTCCTGTAATTGCTCAGAAGTCTGTTTCCTGGTTCTTCAAGCCTGTAACGCTATGACTTGCTTTCAAAACAAGCACTCACCAAATGCCATTTCCTTTCTTCAACTGTCAGTCTCCCACCAAAATCTGCCTAGTTTGGGTGGCTTTTCAGTGTCTTCAGGTATTGTTTTTTTGTATTTTTTCCCAGACTTTATGGTTATTATTTTCAGATAATATAGGAGCTAGTCAACCATGGCATAAGGTGGCAGGCTAGCTGGAATTTGGGGGATTAATGTTTGCAAATAAACCTGCACACAAATCCCTTTGGAAATAGTCTTCTTGCTTTACGGAAACAAATATCTAGAAGGTTTAATGTTCAAGAACTTATTTCAGATGAAGCCAGTCTCAGTCGTTGCATGCTAGTGTCACACTTCAGTACGTCCTTAAACAGGTAATCAGACAGAAACTGTTTTAAACTGAAATTTTGGTAAGTCTCGAATATCATTTATATCTCAGTATCACATAATGAATAAATAGATTATGCAGTGTGTTAGAAGACGATAAGTGCTGTAAAAAAAGGTAAATCAGAATAGGGTAAGGGGAATTGGGAGGGCAAGCAGGGGTGGAGGACATTGCAATTTTAAATAGAGTGATTGGAATACAGCTCTTTGAAAAGATCACGTTCAAGCAGATTGTTAAAGGAGATAAGGGAATTTGCTTGCTGATATCTAGAGGAACAGTGTTTCAGAAAGAGAGAACAGCATCATTTACTACATATACCAAGTGCTACATGTTTAATCCTCTTATAAAACACCAAGAAAGAGGCTCTATTATCTCTCTTTTACAGATGTGTAAACTGAGGGGCAGGGAGGTTAAATACCTTGTCTGTGTTCATAAAGCTGATAAGTAACAGAAACAAGTCTTAATGCTGGGCATTCTGTCATCTCCAGACCCCATTCTCTTAACCTGTATTATCTTTTTACTGGATTCATCACATTTTTTTTCCCAGAAATAAACATTCTGTATGCTTTCAATTGTTGAAGATCTAGTCCCAACCCTTAAGATGCATAGAGTGTGGTACAGTTGGTCCTATGAATAGATAAGTTACAATATAATGCAGTGGAGATTATAACAGAGTTCTGTAGGGACAAGGGCAAGTTGCACAATTTTACATCGAAAGTTGACTTAAAAAAGCAACACCTAAAACTCCACTGCTACTTCTGGTGGAGTCATTTGTGTTATATAAAAACTGATGTGAGTCACCTTGTAGTTCTCTCTAACCCTGCACAAACGTGCCTTGAACCTGAGTTCAGGACATCTCTCTGCAAGAGAGGAAAGAAAAGAGGAAGAAAGGGAGAACAGAGGAAAAGAAGGAGGAGAAAAATCCCAGGGAGAATTCTTGGAAACACAAGCTTTTTCTCTGCAGTTGTGCCTTTCTTAAGAAGTTTTGGCCAACAGCTCTTATCTCCAGGTGAATGTGTAAATGCTAAATACTAAAATTGAGGATCACCAAGATCCAAACTTGAAACTGGGAAAGGGCCACACATGTCACTTTAATAACCATTCTCTTTTGCACTCTAAACACATGTCTCTAGGTTCACTTACTTAGCTACTTCAAAACTCTTGTTCTTCATTCACAAAAAGGGCTTATAATATACTCTATATTTCATAGGGCTATCGTGAATATTAAGTAATACAATGTTTGCCACATATTAAGTGCTCAGTAAATGATAGCAGTAACTATTTCCATTTCAATCTGTTTCTTGGATATTAAAGTGCTCAGTAAGTGCTTGGAGATTATGAATTCTAAATTTTATTACATAGTTGGTTTAGATAAAAATATTTGAAAGCAAAAGTCATATAGGATAGGTAGTGGGGAAAAGCACAGACTTTTGGAGACAGAAGGACTTGGGTGCAACTCTGGTTCTGTCAGTTATTAGCTAAGGAAACTTCTGTTACTAAATCTGTTTTCTTAGTGGTGAAATGAAAATAGCAATCATTAAATATTAATAATAAATATCCACACTGTATTGAATACTTGCTGCAAGCCAAGATTGTTCTAAATATCTGTATTATGCTATGAAAGCTTTACAAATCTTCTAATATGAAAACAGTATTATGGGTATTGAGCGAGGGTGATAATTGTTGAAAAGACTCAAATCCTTGGTATTCCTGCATATTCTTAGCTTCTTTTGCAAGTATTTTCTCATCTTCCTGGTTATCTTGCTTTGGAATATCCCAAGGCTCAGACTTGTGTCATGCCTTTTCTCTACCAATTTTTTCCTCCCTTGGGAATCTCAAAATTATGTTTTTCAGCCACAACACCTCCTCTGAGCCTTGCATGCCTCTATCCTAGTGTTTATTCTATATTTCCAAACTTAATATGTTCAAAATGGGACCCTGATCATCTCCCTAAACTCACTACTCCTACACGTTTCTCTACCACATTTAATGGCAATTCCTTTCTTCCCATTGTAACAAGAAAAAAATTCTGCAGTCATCTTGACCCTCTCTCACGCCCCACAGCCAGTCTTTCAGCACAGATTGTGCTCCTTTCTGAATCAATTCAGAAGTAGACAGTCTCTCACCAATTCCACTGCTGCATCCCTGGTTCAAGCCTCCATCCTCTCTGGTTTGGATTATTGCAATGATCTCCTAAGTGGTCTCCTGGCTTTGGCTTTAATGTTTCTGCCCATCTCCCACCCACATACCCCTGCTGAAATCTGTTTTCAAACCTATAGTAAAGATGAGTCTATTGAGAGGTAAGTCAGATCACATCTCCTCTCTTCAAACCTTCCTATTACAAGTTTGTGTCTTAGAGAAAAGCTAAAAGTCTTTACAATAGCCTCCAGGGCGCTGCACTATTCCCAACCTCCTCTGCCCCAATCTCATGCTTCTGTGATCTTAGGTATTATTTTTCCTCATTGCTCATTTTCCTTTAGTCCTCATTGTTATTCCTAGAACACATTGGGCGTGCTTCTACTTTAGGGACTTCGCACTTGCTTTTTCTTCTACTTGGAATACTCTTTGTCTAGATGAAGTTTCCCTGTTATGTCCCTTAGGTTTTTGTGCAAAAGTTACTTTCACAGTTAAATTTTCCTAGCAAGTCTGGCTACATAGTATGAAGTTCAGTGCAAATTGAAAATGCAGGGACCTCTTGTTCATGAAATATTAACAAAGACTCTGAAAAATACAGCAGTAGTAACTTTATTTAACTCAAAGCTATCCAAATTTGTTTGAGCACATAAATCTTTTTTCTTCCACATTGCCATTTACAATATTTCCTTGTAATGCATTGTGCAAACTTCCTGAAAAAACCTTAAAGATATCTCTCAACACCAAAATTTTATGTCTATGTTCAAATCACTATTAATAGCCTATAAAATTATGTAACTGTTTATTTTAATAATAAAATTTACATGATACAACTAGATAATATATGTAATATAATATAATACATTTATAATATATAGATCTTATATCCCAAAAGGATTCAGTCCTTTAATCATTTGAATTTTTTTTTTTTTTTTTTTTTTTTTTTTTTTGCTTTTTAGGAAGTTTGCCATGAAAACAGGAATCAGCCCTTCGAGTAATTTCTCTATCCAAGTAAGTCTGAAAATAATATAATAGACTTTGACAGTATATTTTTAAATTTTGTGCCTTCTTTCAGCTTTTTTTTTCTTAAGGTTTTATTTTTTATTTTATTTATTATCCTTTAGTTCTAGGGTACATGTGCAGGTTTGTTACATGGTTATACACGTGCCATGGTGGTTTGCTGCATGTTCTTAAGGTTTTTGTATGACATTTATATTTTAGCAGGAAACATAACTTTTATTCTTTGGTATTAAACCCTCATGATCAAATGGTGATTTTCAATATCACTGGAAATAACAGTTTCTAAAGATATAAACACAAAAGAAATTTTCCTCTGAGACAGGGAGAAGAGGTAAGGGCTTTTCCAAGGAACAACTCTTTCTTTTCTGACAATAAATGAAGATAAGGGGAATCCATATGTATGCTCTTCCATATAGTATTTCTCTATTCATCTATTGAGAGGATGCTTAGCTACATATTTGTGTATGTACACACACACACACACACACACACACACACATATACACACACATATACATACTATATATTCTTCATTTCCTGTCTCAATGTTTCTCAAGGTGAAGGGCCAGACTTATTTTCTTTAAATAACCACTCATAAAGTTACGTTTTTGCAAGTTATAATAAAAATACCCTACTAAAATAAAGGTATTTTTAAAAACAAAGCCATACAAAATAAAAGGCCACATGTTTAATTTTTACATTCAATAAGAATAAAATTACTCTGTCATATTTCTTTAATGGTTTCTAAATGCCTATTCTTAATGCTGTGTTTATGCCATCTCAGAGTGGAACAGTTTGGAGACTGGCTGCAATTTTGGGGCTACTTATTGAGTGGAACGGTTTGGAGACTGGCTGCAATTTTGGGGCTACCTATTGACCAGACTTCTCCTGCATTCACCATTAATTTAGTATGTAGTATATACTACCACTTATCGTGATTTATCTTTTTATTTCCTTCAGAGCAAGAGATATCTATTTGTGCTCTAAAGTTCCTAGGAGAAAACACTATATATATTACTAGATATATATCATAAACACTAGGTAGATAGATAGATATCTAGCTTTATGATATAGATATTATGTTATCTGAATAATAAATATCTATAGAAAGATATCTGGATAGGGTATCATAAAACCTTAACTTTTTTTTCCTATTTATACTCCTCCTTGGATCAAAATTTGAGAGTTTTCACAAGGGAACAAAATAATGAATGCTCTTTAGAAATTTTCCAAAATCAAGAAAAAAATGAATACAGGGCCATAATGTTTATAATGTACACCAAGTCACAAAGTAATTGTTTTAGAAAGCTTTTAAATAAGTCTTATGTTTTAAAAGAAAGATTGTGTCTATACACTGGCAGACTTATGTGTAGCTGTCTTCTTTAAAAGATCTCCTGGGATAGAAATTTTAAAATTCCCTTTACTGTCTTAATCATGCATAAAATTACTTTTAAAAAAACACACATTGCCATTTTCAAAAGGAGGAAATTTATTTCTTGTATTTCCTGATGGAAAATTCAATACTAAAACAACTTGAAACAAAAGACAAAGCTGAGATGCTTAATCTCACCTTTTTCGATTTGACTGTTTTCTCAAGTCACCTATAAAGCTCTAATGGTGACAAAATGTGGTAAATCTAATGCATTTGTCATGCAAGCTGAAAACAGCCTTTATTTTAGGCAATAAAGAACATACAGATCTTTGATTAGTTCATCTAAGGTTCATGACACGCAAAAAATAAGTTTTTAGTAGAATATGATTGACTTATTCTGTACAAATTGAGAAATGATGGCTGGAGAAAGGAGTCCTTCCCATTTTGGTCTAGAACCCTGAAAGCTGTAAATGAGATCCTCCTGCAATTCTTCAATGGGCTGGTGATTGCTGAGTTCTATAGCAAGATGGAGAGGGACAGGTATGTCAGGGAATCAAGGGTGTCAAGGATGGGGATGTAGTCCATCTAATTCTTTCCTCATTGTTCTCTAATGCCTTTTATTAATTCCTCTACCTTCAGCTTCAGGATAAGTTAATCTACTGTCTTGCATTTGAACTGCAGCTCAATACAACATTTTGTTCCATACAAAATATTTGTTGGGATCACAAATAACAAAACAGATTGTTTGGAAAACAAAGATTCACATGAGTGTATACAATGATAAAGAACAAAAGTACAATAAAACAGCAACATACAAGGACAATATAGTTGCATGTAAAGTGTTCATATTATAATTTGCAAAGGCTCATTAAAGTTTATAGAAGTCCACACCTCCATAAATAAATTGGCAAAGAATAGGAATGAGCAAGCATGAACAGGCAGTTCATCCAAGAGAAAATACAAATAGGAAACAAGCAAATGAAAACATTTTAACTCTCAATACTGATCAAAGAAATAGAAAGTAAAGAAATTGAGAGAAAAAATATCAACTTAGAAATGCTAAATTGCACTAAAAAACTAAGACCTTAAAAATTAAACATTCATTAAAAATTAACATTCAAACAAATTGCATGTTTGAAGGGAAACAAAAACTCACATCCTTCTAATGTCATTCTAAGCTGGTAATTGACATAATGATCAAACAGAAAAAACTATAAAGCTATCCATACTATTTGGGGCTAAAAACCGTGGAAGGATGTATCCTAAGGAAATAACAGAATCAAAAAACTGTATGTACAATGACATTTATTGTAACCAAAGGAGAAAAACTTATTAAACAGTAAAGGAAGATTAAGTAGCCAATATAAATAATACTTGACAAAACTACGCAGAAATCTAAAAGAACAGTAATCATATAACATTAAATGAACATCAAAAATGCAAAACAATTCCAGCTATTTAAAAACTGTATGTATGTGGTGATTCACAAAGTTAAAATTAGGCAAGTAGTTTTAGAGTAATAGGTTAAGATTCTCTCCCCCTTTTATTTTTTTTCAATTTCCTATATTTGGATTATTTCACCTATCCTGTGTATTTTTTTCCCCTCAATAATAGCAAAAACTCAAAAACATTTTCAAGGAAGAAAAGAAGGAAAAGATGAGTATCTGGAGGAGATAGTTCTCCTCCCCCGCCCCACCTTACAGTCAGGCTTTTGCCGACACTCAATTTTTTTCAGCCCTGTCAGCCCCTTTTCGGAGGAGTTGATGTGTAGCCCTAATCCTCTCTGCTGGCTGCCTCCCTATTCAGGAGGGTATGCAAATACTTCCAAACCAGAGCATTTTAGACCTATTCAAGGTCCAAGACAACACACTTTTCATTAGCATTTGAAGTGTGAGGGCTGAAAAAGGGGAATGGACAACTTTTTTTCTTTTTTTCTTTTTTTTCCCTTTTGGCTCGAAGCTTTGGGGAGACTTGAAAATGTACGTTTTTCATCCCTTTGCACACATCAGCATTGGCGCTAAACTTCAGAGGGACGCATTGACTGCCCTCAGGGGAAAGCATTCAGGGGGATTTTTATACATACACAGAGGGCCATCGCCTGAAATAAATCACAGAAAGGGGGTGGCAGAGATGAAGCGAGAGGGGTTCAACGCGGGCTAAGCTATGAGTCCAGAGGCATGAATTTAAATCGCGATTTATTTTCTTCTCACTCTGCTCTTGCATGAACCTCAGTTTCTTAATCTTCAGCAATGGGGAGGGGGTTTTGGGGAGAAGTAGCACAAGATTTAAAATGCTAGGCAAGTCTCCCATCAAACAACGCTCTGGAGGTGCTCTGTCTGTAGCCAAGATGTTAGAGCCTGGAGCTCTGAAGCCTAGGTCACAAGTTCAATCCCCTTCTGGGTCAGTTAGCTTTTCTCTGTTCCACAGCCATAGACTAAAGGCCTGAGCCCCTTATTCAGGCCAAATGTCTAACAAAATGTGAGCCCTTGGTCACTGCACAAAACAGCCCAGCCAGAGCCTAGCAAATTCATCCTTTACCGTGGGGGAGCCATCAGGAAGCAAGCTATCCTTGGGGGCCTACGAAGGCAGGGCGCATCTCTGCATGGAAAAGGTGAGAAGGTCAGAGGGAGGTAATGTGTTGGTGCTGAAGATGGCCAGAACTTGGCAGAGATCTGGGCCCAACGACTTACTGTGTGACTCTGAGTAACTTATTCAACTTCTCTGGGCCTCAGCTGTAGACAAGCTGTTGTGATGACTGAGTGTGTTAACACACATCAAGAGATGAACACTGCCTGATATACAATATAAACAGTCAGATTTTGCTAGGATTGTCATCCCTAACCCTCATGATAAAATGGTGCTCTATGACTATTTCAGGAAATTTGAGAAAAGTATTTAACATGTGAAGGCAAGACAGAGAGGTTTTTGACTGATATGAGCAAAAATGATTATGTGCCTGATATATATCAGATACCATGATAGATTCTTTCTGGGGGGCAGAGAGATTATTGTAAAATAACAAATCCCACATGGATACATTGATCTTGTCCCCAAGGAATTTATACAGCCAGACAACCCTGCTATAAATCCTGATTCAGTCAATGACATTGGATCAGTTAATCTGTCAGTGCCTTTGTTTACCCATCCGTAAAATGGGAATTATAACTACCTACCTCATTGGGGTGTAATTGGATTAAATGAATCTACGTGAAGGGCTTAGTATTTATAGTAAGCTGTTAAATGAGTGAATATTTTTATTATGTGAAAATAAAGTATGCTTTTGCCTTACTTATTCATTAATTCATTCATTTTTTGAGATGGTGTCTCTCTTTGTCACCCAGGCTGGAGTGCAGTCATGCAATCTCGGCTCATTGCAACTTCTGCCTTCCCGGTTTGAGCTATTCTCCTGCCTCAGCCTTCCAAGTAGCTGCAATTACAGGCGCCCACCACCACACCTGGCTAATTTTTGTATTTTTCATAGAGTCAGGGTTTTACCATGTTGCCCAGGCTGATCTTGAACTCCTGACCTCAGGTGATCTACCTGCCTCAGCCTCCCAAAATGCTAGGATTACAGGCTTGAGCCACTGCACCCAGCCCCTTCTTTCTTGAAAAAGGTGACAGCATCCTATTACAAGCCAGATCACAGCCTTGGTATTTTTTAATAATCTGACTCCAACCTACCTTTGTGGTTTTGCTTTTGAGTCTCCACTCCCTCCCTCCACATCATACCTTGAGGTCCACTAACAGTAATGAACTCCTTGATGCTTCCTGACTTCCATGCATGCGTTGTCTCCCTGTAGCATTTTCCTTCCTCATTTGTCCACCTGGTGAATGAATTCTCAACATACCTTTCCTCTGGAAAGCCCACCTTCTCCTGTCCAGAAGAACTCCTTGCCTCCCCTAACTATTGGTTTTTATATGCACAAGTGTTTGCATGCCCAATCATAGACCACAGACCAAACGCCTCTTTAAAGCGGAGCTGTTTAAAATAGGAACAAAACTAGTTTTAAGAAAATAATGAAAAAGATTTCCAATGGATTTTTCGAGGGGAGGCCATCCCTCCACCTCCCTTCCATAAGAGAGAACAGAGCATGATGATGTAATCAAAGGAAAAGAGCTGTCTTTAGTTCTGTTGTAAGATTCTCCACCCTCCCACTGTAAGTGCCACTCCGTATTAAGGAAATCTAGCTTTGTGCCCATGATGACTCCGTTCTGTACTTGATTCTTATCAGAACCACTGCTTTTTTCAGGATAGAGCTAGCAGTGGGAGAAGCTCCTAGCCCATCCTCAAGCAGATTTGATAATGGGTTTCATTTCAAGATCTAACTGATTGGACTGAGAAGGATAAATCTGAAAGGAACTGCTGGATTGGGACTGCATCGAGGCATAGCAGCAGGAGAGTGCTGCAATTGATCACTGATACCTGTAGTAGGTACTAGAAAGGAGAGTGGTTGCACATTTGTAACACAGTTGCAAACCCTGCCTGGGAGGTTGCAGTATATTCCTAACACTTGCTTAATATTTCATCTAGAAGTTTGAGCCAACTAGTACGAGTTCCCCCAAGTTATCTCTTCTCTATTTTAAGGAACCCCATTTCCTGGGCTCTGGACTAGTACTGGTCCATGGCCTGGTAGGAAGCAGGCTGCACAGCAGGAGGTGAGTGGGAGTGAGCAAGCATAACACCTGAGCTCCACCTCCTGTAGGATCAGCAGCAGCAATAGATTCTCAGTGGTGTGAACTCTATTGGGAACTGCACATGTGAGGGATATAGGGTGAGTGATCCTTATAAGAATCTACTGCCTGATCTGAGAGCGGAATAGTTTCATCCAGAAAATATCCCTTTCACCAGTCTGTGGAAAAATTGTCTTCCATGAAACTGGTCTCTACAAAAGTTGGGCACCACTGCTCTACTTCATTATTTCCTGATATCTTCATCTTGCCTTTCCTACTGAGCAATCATCTTAAAAGTGAAAAAGAATTTTTTTTCTGGGAATAATATATTATATAACATAAATAGAGAGTTATCCTTTTGTATCCACAGAGGACTGGTTCCAGGACCCCCAGTGGACACCAAAATTGACAGATGGTGAAGTCTCTTATATAAAATGGTGTCATATTTGTAGATTACCTATATACATCCTCCTTTTTACTTTAAGCCATCTCTAGATTACTTATAATACCTAATATAATGCAAAATCCATGTAAATATTTGTTATGTTGTATTATTTTGTTGTTTTTATTGTTGAATTGCTATTTTTTATTATTTTTTGATCCACCGTCAGTTGAATCTGCAGATGCGCAGCATGCAGATACAGAGGCTGATTGTATACAATTTGTATTTGTCAATTAAATAAATAATTAATTAATTTTTTAAAAAAGAGAAATCACCCTTGCTTCCATTTCCTCCCATCTGTCTGGATCTGAAAAATAAAAACTTCCTTCATCTTCTTACAGAATGTTTAGAAAATTTATAATAGGGTCTCTGAGAAATATTTTAAGAGGATGAAATGCTGAGTAGCTGCAGGGACCTATAGGAAGCATACTTCCATTTGCTGATTTTTTTCTTTAATTTAGTTTTAGCAATGTTCAGGCTTTGGGAAAATGGAGTGGGAAGACTATTGATGGTGGCAAGAAAATAATAAAATGGGGGAACTTTATTCATTAGTTGTTACTAGAAAACCACCTCAAAACTTAGAGGCTTAAAACAACTATTTATTTGGCTTCTGGGCCTGGGGTTTGATGGGGCAGTTCTCCTGACCTGGGCCAGGCCTGGCTGATCTTGGCTGGGCTTATTTATGCCTGACATCAGCTTTTGGGTCAGTTGTGGTCTGGCTCATCTAGAATGGTTTCAGCTGGTGTATCTCATCTTTATTCCCATGGTCTGTAATCCAGAAGATCAGCCAAGTTTGTTCACGTGGCAGCAGGGCAGGATTCCTAGAGAGAGTGATAAGGTTTCTTTGAGGCTCAGGCTTAGAAATGGCATAATGTCACTTTTGTCATGTTGCCATGGCCAGAGTAAATCACAAGGCTAGCCCATATTCAACAGCTTCATCTCTTACTAGGAGGAGCTATAAAGTCACATTACAAACGAGCTTTTACCAGGAGGGAAGTAACTAGGACCATTTTTACAAACAATCTACCAGTCATTTACTGAAGTGATTGACTTGGATGTGCAGGAAGGCAAATGAGGGCAAATGGGGCCTTGTAAATGGAGATGAGGCCATGAGAATGGAAAAGGGGCCAACAGCAAGATGGGGAAAGGAGTGCGGGAATGAGGGGAATGGTTCATTAGAATAATAAACTAGGGGCAGAGAATAAAACCAGTCACCTCTAGTGGCAATCATGATATAGTTGAAGGAATTAACCCTTCTAGAATTTAATTTGTTCATCTATAAAATGGGAATAATAACATCTGGATTACAAGGTGGTTGTGAGATTGTAAGTAAAATGCATAAAAGATTTAGGCTACATTGGGGATTTAATACACACCCCAATATATGCAACCCCATCCATGCATGCACATATAATTACAAGTGTGGAACACCTGACCAAGAGTCAAAGACCTGGAGCACAATCCCTGATTTTATTTTTATAATCTAGTAAGTCTGAGCAAATCACTTAAATCTCTGAACTTCAGTCTTATCAGATGTTGGATGGGCATAATAACCTCAAAATAACTTTCTTGAAGAGTTAAAGAAAGGAACCAAAGAGCTTTGTGTGCTCTGGAGAAGAATTTGACCTTGACCTTCAACCCAGCATAAGTAGAAGTAAAGTGAAGGTCCCAGGATTCCACATGCTCTGGATTCCCTTCATAGGCTTGCCACTCCTTTTAGTCTTAAGAAAATCAGGACTGATTTTGTTGTGCCCTTATCCCTCATTCTCAGTTCTCATAAGAAGCCCAGAAGTCTCAGGATATGCCTCTTCCCTCAGCTTCTCATTTCATATGGCTCTGTATGTATTCTTCTCACTAACCTTCTTTATCCCTCAAGTCACAATGGCCACCTATCCAGTGCTCAGTCACCCATGTGATTGGTGGCTACCATGCTACACAGGACAGGCTTCGTCCTTGCATGTCTAACTCATTCTCCTGATGATTTCATCCATTTCTGTTGCTTTAAGTGCAATCTCTGTGTTAATAAATACAAAATGTATATCTATGGCTCAGATCTCTTAGCTACACTCCAGATATATATAGCCATTGCCTCCTTAATATATCCATTTGAGTGTATGAAATCCACCTCAAAGTCAACAAAAATTATGATTTTTCTTCCAAATCTGTTCTTCCCATGATCTTTGTCATTCCAGCGAGTAACAACCCCATTGATCAGGCCACAAATCTTGGAGTGATGCTTGACTCTTTTTTTCCTCTTAAACCCCACTTCTAGGCAAAGGATATGAACAGACACTTCTCAAAAGGAGACATTTATACAACCAACAAACATATGAAAAATGGCTCATCATCACTGGTCACTAGAGAAATGCAAATCAAAACCACATTGAGATACCATCTCATGGCAGTTAGAATGGTAATCATCAAAAAGTCAGGTGACAGCAGATGCTGGAAAAGATGGGGAGAAATAGGAACGCTTTTACACTGTTGGTGAGAGTGTAAATTAGTTCAACCATTGTGGAAGACAGGGTGGCAATTCCTCAAGGATCTAGAACTAGAAATACCATTTGACTCAACAATCCCATTACTGGGTATATATCCAAAGAATTATAAATCATTCTATTATGAAGACACATGCACACGTATGTTTGTTGCAGCACTGTTCACAATAGCAAAGACTTGGAACCAACCCAAATGCCCATCAATGATAGACTGGATAAAGAAAATGTGGCACATATACAGCATAGAATACTATGCAGCCATAAAAAGGATCAGTTCATGTCCTTTGCAGGGACATGGATGAAGCTGGAAACCTTCATTCTCAGCAAACTAACACAGGAACAGAAAACCAAACACTGCATGTTCTCACTCATAAGTAGGAGTTGAACAATGAGAACACATGGACACAGGGAGGGGAACATCACACACCAGGGACAGTGGGGGTGGGGGGGTGCTAGGGAAGGGATAGCATTAGGAGAAATACCTAATGTAGATGATGGAGTGATGGATGCAGCAAACCACCATGGCACATCTACACCTAAGTAACAAACATGCACATTCTGTATATATACCCCAGAACTTAAAGTATAATTTAAAAAAACCCACTTCTGATCCATCTGCAAATCCTCTTGACTCTGTCTTCAAAACACATCTCAATTTATATGTTTGCATCTCCAACACAACTCTCCTAGTTCAAGCTAGCATCATCTCTCACCTGGATTAAGGTGATGGCCTCCTAATTATTCTCTTCCCATCTGTCCTTGCTCCATAATTCTGTTCTCATCACAGCAATCAGCTTAAATGTAAGTCAGTCTTACCACTCCTCTGCTCAAAAACCTTACAACATTTTCTCTTCTCTTTTGGAATCAAAATCAAAATCCTCTCAATGGCCTTTGATGGGGCCATTTGAAAATCTATGCTTTTAGTTCTTACTATTCTTTCCCTTATTCACTCTCTTTTATTCACACTGGCTCTTTGCTGACCTTGGGACACACGGGTCTGACTTCTACCTCAGGGCCTTTGAACTTGCTATTTTCTCTGACCAGAATACCTTTCCCCTAGGTAATCTGCTTGGATGGTTTCCTGGTGTCCTTCAGGTCTTTGCTCAGATGTCACCTTCTCAGTGAGTCCTTCCCCAACCACCCTGCTTAAAGCAGCTCCCACTCTCAACCCCAGCATCCTCTACCTTCTTCTCTACTTTAATTTTGTCTAAAGCATTTCTTCCATTGGATGCTCCATGTATTTATTTACTTGGTTGGTTGGTTTTTATCTGTTGCTGTCTCTAAGAAATGAACTACATCAGAGGAGAGGCTTTCATTATTTTGTTTCGTGAGGTATTCCCTGGGCTTAGAACAGTGCCTGGCACAGAGTAGCCAAGCAGTGAAACTTTGTTGAGTGAATAAGTAAAACAATTGACTATCACAAGTTTAGCACTGTGCCTGGCACACAACAAATATTTAATAAATGATATTTTCTTTCCTCACAGGTGTGCGTGTATGTGTGTGTGTGTGTGTGTATGTGTGTGAAATGGTATATTGAATGAGGCATGATATATTGCTTTAAAAAGTAACACAGTTTTAAATCACTACTACCTGTATTGCTGCATTTACCATAGTGCCTTGTACTTAGCCCATGCGAATTTTGAACAGAGACTTAGATAGATCACTGTAGGAAACAGATACTGGGACAGACACAGCTTGTGCTAACAGTGAACCATCTAGATGCTTCTTATCTACTGTAGGCTAAACATACAGATGACCAAGTAATTATAATCATGTTTAATGTATGAGTGAATGTTATTGTGTTCCCATGACTTTATATAAGAGATAAATCCTATACAGGACAGCCATATGGTACAACCAGCACACTCACCTATGGCCATTTCATGCCAGGGCAAGCAGCCCCAGACTCCTCACCTGCTCAGAGCAACCACTGCAGAGACCCAGATAACCAAAACTCAGCCATTAAGGAAAAGTTAGAGGTCCTGCTATACTAGATGTTAAGGCAAGGATATATATTTTAGGGAGCTTTCCATACTATACAATTAAAAATTTGTAAAAACAGTTTTTGAATCTTAGAAAAGCAAGCTTTAAACTTCTAGGTAATTAATTTATGTGAATTTCTTCAGCTTTCAAAAATATTTTTTAAATATGAAGGGCTTATGAATTGTTCTGTTTGTTTTACCATTACCTTTCTCCTTATCCAGCTTTCTTTCCTGTACTGACAGTCAACAATTTGTTCATTTCTAAATGGCCCAATTACTAATTTACAGGGCATTTAATGAGTTTCCTTCAGAGGTTTGAAAAGGACAATTTTCTGGGAAGAAGATAAAACTAAATGTGTTCTGTAACGATCAGTGATGAGATGAGGTAAGCAAATCTTAAGAAAATAATAATTTTTAAAACCCCAGCAAATTTATGCCAAAAGAGGCCATATAACCATCGAATGAATAATAAGGCATAAGTTAGACCTCACCTGTGCTTCCAGTTCTAGTTGAACCATGCTTCAGTCATCAACTGAGGAAGTGGTAATTAGATTATGCATTTCATGGAAGCACAAGCACCTCTCCTTTTGGTTATTAGATTAGAGTTTAGGACTTAGAGGAGAGTATAGAAGCCTTAAGGGGATAAGGACCAACATTTCTCTTTTTCTCTGTTTAGCCTAAGGAAGGAGGAGGCCCTGAAGAGGTTATCTCTGGAGAGATAATGACAACCATCCTGGTAATCTGTCCCCAGAAATCTGGAAATGCATTGCTTCTTTTACTTTTCTGAACTCCCTAAGGCCTAACTATTGTCACATAAAATGTAAATATTCTTCTTTTAGGAACATCTTTGTTTAAGCACCAAAGGAGAGCAGCCAAAACCAATTATAAAAAGCCATCTACATTTATGTGAATAGCCCAGCTTCCTGACCATGGGTGTCAGACCAGGTCATCTGGGAATCCATGAGCAGGGTTTTGGGGAGTGTAAGCCCTTCAACCCACGTGTTTCTGCCCCTCTGAGACCTCGCTCCATCAGTCTCCTTCCTAATCTTGTGCATCTCAGTCTCTACCTGTCTGTCTTGCTCCTTTTCATCAGCCTAGGGACATGCCCAAGTCTCTTCCACCCTAAGCAAACCAAGTTCTCTCCTGTTTCTTTGTCTCTTCCAAGTTTTTCATAAGCAAAATCATGATTGCTTTTCCCATTTCCTCACTTTCCTTGCTCCCTATGCCTCTCCAGGCTACCTTTCACTCTCCAACAGAGTGAAATTAATCTTGTTAAGGTCACCATTGACCTTCTATTAGACAATTGAATTCTACTTTTCCCTTCTATCTTTAAAATGCTCTATTTTCCTGGTTTCTGTACCTTCCTGCACAGGGGGAGTTTGCATTCCTGATTCCCTCTGCAACTCTCCTGTTCTACCTCAACTTCTGGGCGACTTTTGTTACTAAAGGTTCTATCTTCTTCCTGAGGATCTTCCTAATACATACTGTGTCCCCACCCAAATCACATCTTGAGTTGTAGTTCCATGATCCCCATGTGTCATAGGAGAGACTCAGTGGAAAGTAATTTAATCATGGGGTAGTTACCTTCATGACTTTCTCATGATAGTGAGTAAGTTCTCATGAGATCTGATGGTTTTATAAGGGACTTTTCCTCCCTTTGCTCAACACTTCTTCCTGCTGCCATGTGAAGATGGACGTGTTTTCTTCCTCTTCCACAATGATTATGTTTCCTGAGGCCTCCCTAGTCCTGTGGAACTGTAAGTCAATTAAACTTCTTTTCTATATAAATTACCCAGTCTCCAGAAGTTATTTATAGCAGCGTGAAAATGGATAATACAGTAAATAGGTACCACAAAGAGTGGGGTACTGCTGTAAGGATACTAAAAAATGTGGACATGACTTTGGAACTGAGTAACAAGCGGTTTAAACCGTTTGGAGGGCTCAGAAGAAGACAGGAAAATGTGGAGAAGTTTGAAAGTTACTAGAGAATTGGAGGGCTCAGAAGACAGAAAGATGTGACAAAGTTTGGAACTTCCTAGAAACTTGTTTAATGGCATTGACCAAAATGCTGATAGTAACATGGACAATGAAGTCCAGGCTGAGATGATCCCAGATGGAGGTGAGGAACTTGTTGAAAACTGGAATAAAAGTCACTCTTGCTATGCAAAGAGACAGGCAGCATTTTCCCCTGCCCTAGAGATCTGTGGAACTTTGAGTTTGAGAAATGATATAGGTTAGCCATCAGAACAAATTTCTAAGTGGAAAACAATTCAAGAAGATGCAGAGTATAAAAGTTTGGAAAATTTGCAGTCTGATGATGTGACAAAAAAGAAAAATCTGTATTCTGGGGATAAATTCAAGCCCACTGCAGAAATTTGCATCAGTTATTAGGAGCTGAATGTTAATCACCAAGACAATACAGAAAATGTCTCTAGGGCATGTCAGAGATCTTCCTGGCAGCCACTCCCATTGCAGGTCCAGAGGACTAGGAGTGAAAAATGGTTTTATAGGCCAGGGCCAGGGCCCTTCTGCTCTATGTAGCCTTGGAACACAGTGCCCCACATCTCAGCTGCATTAGTTTCAGTGGTGGCTAAAAGGGGCCAAGAGCTCGGGCTACTATTGAAAGGATGCAAGCCCCCAAGCCTTGGCAGCTTCCATGTGGTGTTTGCCCTGCAGGTGCACAGTCAAGAATTGAGATTTGGAACCTCTGCCTAGACTTCAGATAATGTACGTAAATGCCTGACTGTCCAGGCAGAAGTTTGCAACAGGGGTGGAGCCCTCATGGATAACCTCTGCTAGAATGGTGCAAAAGAGAGGTTGGAGCCCCCACACAGGGTCCCCACTGGGGCATTACCTAGTGGAGCTGTGAGCAGAGAACAACTGTCCTCCAGGCCTCAGAATACTAGATCCACCAACAGGACAGCTTGTACTGTGTGCCTGAAAAGACACCATGAGCCTGTGAGTGCACGGAAGTCAAGAACTGGGGTTTGGAAACCTCCACCTAAATTTCAGAGAATGTGTGGAAATGTCTGAATGTCCAGGAAGAATTTTGCTGCAGGGGTGGGGCCTTCATGGAGAACCTCTGCTAGAGCAATACAGAAGGGAAATGTGGGGTCAGAGCCCCCATACAGAGTCTCTACTGAGGCACTATCTAGCAGATCTGTGGGAAGAGAGGGACCATCCTCCAGATCTCAGAATGGTAGACCCACCAACAGCTTGTACAATGCACCTGGAAAATGCACAGGCACTCAACACTAGCCCATGAAAACTGCTGGAAGTGGGGCTGTACCCTGAAAAACCACAGGGGCATATCTGCCCAAGGCCTTGGGAGCCGACCTCTTGCATCAGTGTGATCTGGAAGTGAGACATGGAGTCAAGGGAGATTATTTTGGAACTTTAAGGTTTAATGACAGTCCTATTGGCTTTCAGACTTGTATGGGGCCTGTAGCCCTTTTGTTTTGACCAATTTCTTCCATTTGAATGGATGTATTTATTTAATGCCTGTACTCCCATAGGACCTAGGAAGTAACTAACTTGCTCTTGACTTAACAGGCTCATAGGCAGAAGGGACTTGCCTTGTCTCAGATGAGACTTTAGATTTGGACTTTTGAGTTAATACTGAAATCAGTTAAGGGTTTGGGGGACTGTTGGGAGGGCATAATTGTGTTTTTAAATGTGAGGACATGAGATATGAGAGGAGTCAGAAGCAGAGTTATACGGTTTGGCTGTGTCTTCACCAAAATCTTATCTTTAACTATAGTTTTCATAATGTCTCATAATCATGGAAGGGGCCCAGTAGTAGGTAATTGAATAATGGAGGCAGTTGCCCCATGCTGTTCTTGTGATAGTGAGTGAGTTCTCATGAGATATGATGGTTTTATAAGGGGCCTTTCCCCCTTTGCTCTGCACTTCTCTTAGCTGCTGCCATGTGAAGGAAGTGTTTGCTTCCCCTTTTGCCAAGACTGTAATTTCCTAAGGCCTCCCCAGCCATGCTAAGCAATATGCCTTTCAGTGTGTTCATCACATTGGACAGGTTTACCATCTACTTAGTCTTTCAAGTTAGAGAGCTAGCATCATTCTTATTTATTGCCTACATCTAACAAATTACTAAATCCTGAAAATTGTTTGGAAACAACAATTATGGTTTACAAATATATGGTTTACAAATATTTTCTCCAAGTCTGTAGTTTAAATTTTATCCTCTTTACAAGGTCTTTCTAAAAGCAAATGTTTTTAGTTTTACTGCAGTCTGAATTACCGCTTTTTAAAAAACTGGATTGCGTTTTTTATATTAATATAGAAACTCCACCAAGTCTCAAATCCTGAAGATTTTCTTCTGTTTTTCAAAAAAGTTTTGTATTTCCACATTTTTCATTTAGTCCACCATCTATTTTAAGTTAAATATTGTACAAGGTGTAAGGCTTAGATTGACTTATATAATGGCCTGTGAACGTCCACTTGCTCTAGTACCATTTGTTGAAAAGGCTACCTTTTTTCCATTCAATCTCTTTTTCACTTTGTCAGAATCAATGAGGTGTATTTTTGTGTGTTTATTTATTTCTTTTAAATTTTTTTATTTCAGTGATTTATGTGTCTGTCCCTCTGTTAATACCACATAGTTTGATTACTGCAGCTATATAATGTTTTCCAATTCATAAGGCTGATTCTTTCAACTTTGTTCTTCTTTTCAAAACCATTTTAGTTAATTTAGTTTATTTGCCTTTACATATAAAATTTAGAATAATCTTGTCTGGATCTATAAGAAATCTTACTAGTATTTTGATAGTGATTGCACTAACCTATAAATCTATTTGGGAAACATTTATATCTTTACAATGTTAAGTCTTTCAATCCATGATCATGGTATATAATTTATTTAGATTTTCTTTGATTTTTTTTAATCAGCATTTTGTAATTTTTTGCATATAAGTACTATACATGTTTTGATTTATACTTAAGTATTTCAATATTTTGAGTGATTATAAATGGCATTTTATTTTTAATTTTTGTTTTCTCATGTTAATTGCTAACATATAGAAATACTATTGATAATGCTCATTTTATACACTGCAACCTTGCTGAACTCCCTTATAAGTTCTAAGAAGCTTTTTTTTGTACATGCTTAGAATTTTCCATGTAGACAATCATGTCATCTGTAAATAGGGACTGTTATATATGTTTTCATTTCGCATTTGGCTTTCCTTTTCTTGCTTTATTGCACTGATTAGAACTTTTAGCACTATATTGAACAAGAGTGGTGAAAGCAACTATCTTTACCTTGTTCCCAACATTAAGGGGAAAGTATTCACCTACTTAACATTAAGTAGTGGTAGATTTTTTTGTAGATGTTATTTGTCAAGTTGAGGAAGTTCCTCTCTATTCCTATCTTTCTGAGAGTTTTTATTATGAATAGTGTTGTATTTTTTCAAAAGCCTTTTCTACATTGATTGATATGACCATGTGATATTTTTTCTTTAGCCTGTTAATAATTTGGGATTATACTGCTTGATTTTCAAATATTGAACCAGCCTTGCAGCTCAAAAACAAACCTCACTTCATTATACTATGTCATTTTATGTCTGTTTGTTAGTATTTTGTTGAGGATTTTTGTATCTATATTCTATATTCAAGAATATAGGTGGTCTATGATTTTATTCTTTTGTATGGGTTTTTTTTCTGTTTTTGATATTTGGATAATACTTAAAATGAGAAAAGTGTTCCCTTCTTTTCTAATTTCTGGAAGAAATTCTGTAAAACTGGTGTTAATTCTTGTTTAAATACTTGACAGAATTCCCTAGTGAAATCATCTGTTCTAGGGATTTCTTTTTTGAGAGTTTCATCACTATAAAATAAGTTGTCTTCATAATTATAGGGCTATACAAATAATTTTATATGGAGTTGTGAGTAGTTTGTGATTTTTGAGGAATTGGTCCATTTCATCTAAAGCATGAAATTTATGTGTTATCTTTGTTATCCTTTTGCTGTCTGCAGGGTCTGTGATAACATCTCATTTCATTCCTAATATTGCTAATTTTTGTTTTCTTTCTTATTTTGTCAGTCTTGCTTAAGGTTTGCCAACTTTATTAATGTTTCAAAAAACCAGTTCTTTGTTTCATTCATTTTTCTATATTGCTTTTCTGTTTTTAACTTAACAGATTTCTGCAAGTATTTATTATTTCTTCCCTTCTGCTTGCTTTTGGCTTATTTTGCTCTTTTTTATATAGATTCGTTAGGATGACTTCATTAGCTTGAGATTTTTCCTCTTTTCTAACATATGAAATCGGTACTATAAATGTCCAATTTAACACTATTTTAACTGTGTTTCACAAATTTTAATATTCTGTATTTTCAATTGCATTTGGTTAAATGTATTTTTACATTCTTCTTGAGTCTTCTTCTTTGACCCATGCAATGTTTAGAAGTGTATTGTTTAGTTCCCGTGTTTAGAGATTTTTCTATTATTGATTTCTAGTTCGATTCCATCACAGAAAAAATATTTTATATGACTTCAACTTTTCTGAATTTGTTGAGAATTGTTTTATGACGCAGGTAGTCTATTTTGGTATAGAGTCTTCAGGCCCTAAAAAGAATCTGTATTCTGTTTAGTGAAGTGTTCTGTAAATGTTGATTAAGTTTTACTGGTGAGAGTTTTGTTGAGTTCTTCTACATACTTGCTAATTTTCTGTCTAATTTTTCCATTGGTTGTTAAGAGGAGTATGTAAAAGTCTCAAATACGAATTGTGAGTTGGTATATTTTTTCTTTTACTTTGATCAGTTTTTGCTTCTCAAATTTTTTGACTCTATTATTTGGTGCCTATGCATTTAGGCTTGATATGCCATCTTTATTTTTATCACTTTTTTAAATTTTTATTGCATTTTAGGTTTTGGGGTACATGTGAAGAACATGTAAGATTGTTGCATAGGTACACACATGGCAATGTGATTTGCTGCCTTCCTCCCCTTCACCTATATCTGGCATTTCTCCCCATGCACTTGAAAAATATTGTGCTATTTTTTGTCCTCTTTGGTTTCTGATGAGAAATGTGGTACTCACGTCATTTTTTCCCTAGAGGTGTCACTTCTATCTCATTGCATTCAAGATTTTTTTCTATGCCTTTAGTTTTTAGAAGTTTGACTATAATGTGCCTTGGTGTCAATTACTTAAGATTTGCCTTTTTAGATTACGTTTGGTTCTGTAGATTTATGCCTTGTGACAAATTCTGAAAGTTCTTAGCCATCATCTCTTTACATGTTTTCAGCTCTATCCTCTTTTTCCTCTCCTTCCATGACACTGAAGACATGAATATTAGATTTTTTTGTTATACTTCCATAGGATGCTGAAGCTCTGTTTGTGTGTTCATTTATTTAATTTATTTATTCTCTCTGTTCAAACTGAGTGTTTTTTATTTAATTTTTTTTTGTCTTCCAGATCACTGATTCTTTTTCTATTTCCTTAATTATTTTGTTGGGCATATCCATGAGTTTTTTAAAATTTTATTTATTGTAGTTTTTAGTTCTAAAATTTCCATTTGGTTCTTTTTTATAGTTACTATTTCTTTGCTGAGGCTCCCTATTTCTTTTCTGTGAGTTTCTATTTTCCTGCTAAGATTTTTGATTTATTTTGTTTGCTTAAAGCACATTCATAATTTCTTGTTGAAGCATTTTAAAGATGGCTGCTTTAGGATTCTTTTCAACTAATTCTAACATCCGTATCATCTTGATCAGCATCTACTGATTGTCCTCTTCCCTTCACTTGGAGGTTCTCATGGTTGTTGGTAAACAACTTAATTTTTAATTGAGTGCTGAATATTTCATGCATTGTATTCTCAGACTCTGCATTCATTTAACATGCATGAATAATTATGGAATTCTGGATGAAAAATTTCTTCTCCAGAGAGGTCTCACCATGTCTTCTGGAAATAGGCTAAATAAGTACAGATTTCCTGCCACACTCAGGAACTTATCAGACTGAAGGCAGAGTGCAGAAATAATTTAATGAATCTTAGTCTTACTGATTCATCTCCCTGATCCTAGGAGTTAGCTCTTCAGGAGTTCAGCTAACACCTGGGATGCTTGCTAATGTATCTTCTTTTTTGGTGGACTCTGAACTCCAATTTTTATTTCCTTGCCACTGTGAGACAAAAATTCTATACTGCTTTTCATGGGTGTTCTTAGCTTCTTGTTCTCTTGTTCTGGGAAGCTTTAAAATATGACAGATGTCTGAACTGATAAACTCTAGAATGTCAGGCTAATTTCTCTGCACCTCTCTGCTCTCCAGTATTTTGCATCCTTCAGTTATGATTTCCTTGGCAGCCCCAAAGTCTAGTTTTTGCATTTGCATCCCTATGAGTTTGGTAAAAGCTCAGTTGAGTTCTCTTCATTTTAGTGATGGTTTTCAGCTCAGTTTCTCAGTGTCTCATCTACCCCACAATATGCCAAGACTTGTCTCCTTTGAGTACAAAGGAGAAAAGCAGCCTTGCAACTTTGCAATTCCATTTTCTCCACAATCTTTACTTTCAAATTCCAGTTGTTTCAGCATACGCATATATACACAACTACACATACACACACACACACACACACACACACACAGACACACACACACAGCCTACATGGCCTCTTAATCCCAGTAATTTAGTAGGGGTGTCCAAAAATATAGTATCAAGATTTGCATAAACACATGCAAATGTACTCACATGACCACAAATTTTTCTATATGCCAAGAGGATAAAGAAAACAGGGTACTAAGACAACAAAAATGTAGGTATGGAAGAGAAGATGTCTTATTTTGATTGGGTGGTCAAGGAAGGCAGTGACTTTACAACTTGTTTTTATATCTCCTTCTAGTCTCGCTATGATTTTCTCTGTAAATATGGGTAACTTCTCAAGAATTTCATGAAAATGAGCATCAGTGTGTGATTGTTATGACACTAAAAATATCTCTTCAAAAAAGGGAATTGTTTATGAAACAGGAAATATATCATAATTTTATTTTTCAAGTGGTGAATCATTAAGTCTGTGTCTGACTGTATTTGCTTTAATGCTTGGACCACATCAGAGTGAAGCAAAATGCCAGTGAGGCTTTATTTCCTGATTTTCTCCCAACTCATTAGTAAACAATTATGGGAGAAATAGCTCCATGGCCACCTAAGCTAAGAACTGGTGATTCACACTCAAATTGCTTGGATTTGAAACTGCAATATCTACCCTTGTCATGGGTCTGAGTTTCAAAAACCTATTCACCTCCAAATTTGAAACTACACCACAAAAGCTTTTCCATCCCTTTTCTCAGTTACGGCCTCTTTCTACAGAACTATACAAAAAGTATATTTTTAATGTTTCTTAAATGAGTACAGCCTGAAAAATTCCTTAAAGATGAGAAAATAAATGCATGCAAAGAGACTCTTTATCTATTACTGCTCCTCCTAGCAACACCCATTTTCCCACATGGTAAAATTGACAACTCTGCTACCTCTGATTTAGGGATTGAAATCATACCCACAACCAGAGAGCTTCCCTAACATTGACATTGATATAATTAAGCTGTGTCACCACCCAAATCTCACCTTAAGTAATAATCCCCATGTGTCAAGGGTGGGGCCAGGTTGAGATAATTGAATCATGGGGGCGGTTTTCCCCATACTGTTCTTGTGGTAGTGAATAAGTCTCAGGAGATCAGACAGTTTTATAAATGGGAGTTCCTCTACATAAGCTCTCTTTCTTGCTGCCATGTAAGATGTGACTTTGCTCCTCATTCACCTTCCACCATGATTGTGAGGACTCCCCAGGCAAGTGGAATTGTGAGTCAATTAAACCTCTTTCCTTTATAAATTACCCATTCATGGGTATGTCTTTATTAGCAGCATGAGAATAGACTATTACAGACATCAACATGTAGTTTCCACCCAGACCAAAAGTAGGATAATTAGCATTTTTTTTGGTAAAGGCAGAAGAAATCTGAACACAAAAGTAATATCATTTTTTTGTCTAAATTCCCTGTACAGTAAAATATTCACCAGCCTGATTCACAAAGCAGGTGCCATCACTTTTGTGCTACTTAAGCATCACCTACCTGGCAAGGATGACTTCAAGGCTTTGAACATTTGCTTCTTAATACACACATGATGAAAACTTATCATTTGTTCTTAACTAGTTTTTTAAAAACAGTAGCAAAGTCAGAGGCTTCTTTCCTCTTTTGTGAGAATTAAATGATAATGTTCAAAATGTCTATACTGGTTTATTTAAAATAAGTCCTTTTAAATAGACAGAAGAACAGATTTTATCTTATCTATTCTCATTAACCTCTATCTTGGAAACTTCTTCAACAAATAAAAACTCTCTTTTATTTTTTCCTCTCAGCTAAAAAAGAAAAAAAACATCTCCACAGAAATAAGAATTCCCATGTGTATCATCTCCTGAAATCAGTAATTTTAGTCACCAGTGATCAATTCTACAATAGCAGTACACTTGGAGCAGGTAAGAGTGCCTGCCATATATAAGCTATTAGAAAGTGCTCCCCCTGGGTATATATCCAGTAATGGTATTGCTCGGTTGAATAGTATTTCTGTCCTTAGATCGTTGAAGAATCACCACAATGTCTTCCACAATGGTTAGACTAATTTACACTTCCACCAACAGTGTATAAGCATTCATTTTTCTCAATAACCTCACCAGCATCAGTTTTTTTTTTTGACTTTTTAATGATAGTCATTCTGACTGATGTGAGATAGTATCTCATTATGATTTTTAAAGGAATATCAATTGTTCTGTTATTAAAAACACATTCACACTTAAGTTCATTGTAGCAGTATTCATAATAGCAAAGACATAGACAGCTTAAATGCCCATCAATGATAGACTGGATAATGATAACATGGTACATATATACCATGAAATACTACCCAGACACAAAAAAAGAAAGAGATCATATCCTTTGCCACATGGATGGACCTGGAGGCTATTATCCTTAGCAAACTAATGTAGGAACAGAAAACCAAACACTGCATATTCTCACATAACTGGGAGCTAAATGATGAGAACACATGGACCTATAGAGGGCGGCTCAAAACACAATGGGGCCTATCAGAGAATGGAGGGTGGGAGGAGGAAGAGGATCAGGAAAAATAACTAACGGGCACTAGGCTTAAGGCCTGGGTGATGAAATAATGTGTAAAACAAACCCCCATGACACAAGTTTACTATGTAACAAAAACTGCACATGTACCCCCAAATTTAAAATTCAAGTTTAAAAAATAATAAAAGAAAAAGAAAAGAAAATACTCCCTCAATAGCCAGCAGTCAACAAATGGCAGCTATTTTTCTTCTTTCTGCCTCCACCCCTAGACCATACATTCTATGCGATCATTTGGTTGATTTGCTTAAAATTAAGTATAAGAGCTTAACTATTTTCATCTTGTTCCTAAGAATATGAAAAAGAATTACAAGAATTCAAAAGACAAATGTGTTTTCATCAAAAGGGAGAGTTGAGAGAATTTGCAGAGATATTATTCTTGAGCAAGGCATATGACCCCTTCAAACTTGCAGATAGTTGCTAAGGGTTGATAGGAGGCATTTTTCTTGGGTGAGTTTCCAAACGCCTGCAAAAAGAAAACACAAGATGCTTTATAAAAAGTAAATAATAAAACAAATATTCATGGAAAATAAGTACTGACCAACCTGTCTAAATAGAAGGGAATTTATGTTAATGGAGTTTCAAATGTGGAATAAGAGCATTAATCAGAGTATATTACTAGTTTCCCAATACAATTCTTTTTAGAAGGTTCTTACTCATGCCTATTTTAGGAGACGATGAATGTGGGGATTGCAGAAGTTAATGGTAATATTGTTGCCTGAGGTTATGCAGCTAATTCTGCTCAAGGTCAAATTTGAACCCAGTGAGAGTCAACTTCGTAGTTAATAACCTCTCCCTACGTCACACAACCTTCTAATCAGCAGCCTCCCAAAGCCTCATAAGCAAGTAGAGTTGAGATAAACAGGCTTCCCTACAGACAAATAAAAGGTAAGAAACATGTTTAGGTGAGTTATCCTAAGTAAAAGTGAATGATAAGGAGTTGTGAACGAAAAGATATAGTCCTGAAGAAATTATCCAGAGGGCTGAGGATGAAAAAAACTTACGTCAGGAAGAAACTTGATTCTTGAAGACAGAAGTTTCAAGTGTCACAACTTTCATTTAATTTACAAACACTTGTTTTTCAGGCACCATCAAAAATACTTAGTTTAATAAAGAACTCAATTGAACATAGATCTTTCTCTTGAAAAGCCTATGATGAAGTACTCTGGCTTATTTCATGTTCCATGCTAATTTATACATTTTAACTCATTTCATAGGTTTTCTACTATTCCATCAGGATTGTCTTTAAACCAGCTATTTTTATTATGTTCCTTTCACCTCAACCAATACATTTTTGGCCACCCAAACAGTCTAGTAAGAATGAAGTTTAAATAGCATTTCCTCATTTATGAACACTGGAAGGTCTGAGCAGGGTAGTGGTTATGGGAGAAGAATAAAATGAGAGGACACTTTAGAACCATAATTATTAAGACTCTATACATGACCAAGGGTGATGGTGGGGTAATGAGAAAGAATAAGATGTTGACCAGGACACTTTTCTCAGATTGGGTGAGGAAGCTTAGAAAACCCAGGAGGAGCTATTTTAGTGAATAGAAGGAAAGTAATTGAGTTTGGTTTTGGATATGTGGAGTTTGAAATGCTTTCAGAAATCTATGTCGTTTCCAAAGGTCAGGTTGTCTTTAAGAAATCAACGTACTAAAAATATGAATGATTACCCAAACCTTTTTTTCCCAAAATAAGTAAGACTATGTGTCAAAACTTTCTAGGACATTTATTGGATATTATAGAGGGTTAATGCTCTGTATGATGAGTGCAAGGGGAAGAGAAATACGGCCTACTACTGTCATGTTGACCACTCAAACCCATTGTGCACCTGCAGGCTTACTCAGGAGGCATGGTAATGTCATTCTAGGACCAGAGAAGCCTTTCTCAGATTCATACTGGAAATGCTTCCAGGGCCAATTTTACAAAGTCACAAGCGGGATTTTTTCAGTAACTCCAGTGAATCAATGGAGTCTCTTTTGATCTTGATAGATGATGTTGATAAAAGCCCAGTGAAAATAGTGTTGTAAAATAGCTAACTGAAATTATTCTATTCTAATAACTCTCTGTGCCATTATAGTGATACCTAACATGTATATAATTAAAGAAACATGTAAGCCTTCACCAAGTATTAGAGTCTCTGCTAAGTGCTTTATAAATATTTACTCATTTAATTCTTACACCAACTCTATAAGTAGGTATAATTATTATTTATCTCTTCTAGATAATGAAACTGAGCTACAGAAAGGTTAAGTTTTCCAAAGTCAAACAGGTACTAAGTTGTGAAACTGGGATTCAAAAGCATGCAGTTTGAGACGATGAGGTCTGAGGAAGCCTGTGCTTTGTTTTGTTCATATCACCCAGTCAATGAATTACAATAGAGTTTCTAGGTTGAAAAAATAAAATTGTACCTGTGTGTAAATTCTGTGCAATAAAATCTTGAGACTTTGTTCTAGACCCATTTGCTCTACATTTAATACCAAACTATTAAGATTAATATGAAGAAATGAATTTGTCTGTCTGCCTATGTCCTCTTTCCTTCTAAAGATAACTGAAGATATAATTAACATGTTTTACAAATCTGGAGAGATTGAATTTAAATTGCTAGTTGGATTACTTCATGTAGAAAACATCCATTGAGCAATATAAAATGCCAACAGAAGAGAAAGGTGCAAATATTTAAAGATTGGAGATTATATAAAGTCAGAATAGACCTCACTTTGGTGGAAACCTAACAATATTAGTGACCAAAAGCACATTGAACTTACTGTATGTCAGGCATTCTTCTAAAGACTATACATAGAGGCTAAGCTTATAGATGCAGAAATCAAAACACAGAGAAGTTAAATAACTTGCCCAAAGTCACCCAACAAATAAATATTGAAACTGAGCTTGAACCATGCAGCTGACCCCAGACCCTGTGCTGGAGCCGTCCAAGCTAGTCATAGAGCAGGTAATGATAAAGGGGGAGAGAATTTGGCATCCTCAGCTTGAGCTTTTTGGGAACGAGGCCTATGGAAAATCAATAGAATTCCTGGAGTGATGTGGTGCCAGGCAGTCACTTTAAGATATAAAACAACAAGTGTTCACACTCAGGACCTAAGCACCATAATCTCCAAAGTCAGTGTTAGGAATCTAAATTCTGGATTTTGAGTCCACAGTAGTTTCCTTCACTGGTGACATTGATTCTTCAGCAGTCACAACTTGAATTAGTCTCATGTTCACTCTTGCAGGGTACCAAATTAAAATTTAATTTGACAAACTAAAAGGAAAAGAAAGAATTTATGATAATCATTTGCTCAATATTAAAGTAGCACTGGATTAAGGCCAAAAAAAAAATCTCCTTTAGCTCTGTCACTCACTAGACGATTGACTACACAATTATCTGATATTATATAGATCTTCATTTAATAATTTGTAAAATAAAGGGAGAATTATAGAATAATATACATTCCTATGGCTGAATCATTTGAAGTTCACCCGTGGTTTAGTGTGCAGTATACGATGTCAAATAAAACACAGTATTTAGGGAGAATTATAGAATGATAACTAACAGTTATTAATTGCCTTTTGTGGACAATGTTTTGTTTTAGGAACTTTACATATGTTGAATAATTTAATCCTCACCATGTTACTACTGACAGGTTACTGCCCATTTTCAAGTTTGAGAAAATAGAGGCTTAAAGAAGCAAAGAACTTGCCTAAAGTCACCCAGCAAGTAAGATTCAAAGCATAAAAGTTTATGGGTTTTGTTTACTATTGTTTGTATTTTGCATTTCATCTTCCTTTTATCATTGCAAACCTATAATTCCAGAATTTTAGAAGCACACAAAGATACTTCTAAATGACAAGAATGATATGATGTCATTGCTAATATATTCTATAAACCCTAGAGCTACCATCTAAATGACCACCATGTCGACTTATCTTTACCTCTTGAGAGTTCTCCTTGGATTCTGATTTAATTGTCAAACACAATGGAAATGTAGTTTTATTCTTACATTAAAATTTAGATTATAGTTGACTGTATGATAGGGGCATGGATATGTTTCATATAGTGGATCTATGGTAATCCATTAAGGTGAAACCTTGAATGCATTTCCTTAGGAGGTTAACTTATATCTAGAGAGAGACACATATTACAGAAAAAAACTGATTATAGGTATTGTCTGCACAGTCTATTTTAATCTTGAAATATTTAAAAAGACTTGGTCAAAAGACAAGAAAGGACTAGTTTTTGGCAGTGGGTGTTTTCCATTCTTATTAATGTAATTTTGTCCCTGCAGAAAATTCAGAAGTTGCTTTGTCCAAAGGGACACTGACATCCTATACTATGCTGTATTTGACATCCTATACTATGCTGTATTTGACATCTTATACTGCACACTAAACCACAGGGGTGAACTTCAAATGATTCAGCCATAGGAATGTGTATCTGGTTTGAAAACTGAGGTCAGCTCCAGTGTGCTTCCTCATGTTGCTCCCAGAGGGGTTAAAGATATGTGTAAAGACATCTCATTGCTTTGTCTTATTTCCTTTTATAAAATGTTCGTTAGATACCCAAGCACTTAAACATCTTCCATGACATCCAGAGATGACTGTCTCAGTGGTGATTGTTTGGGATATTAGTAACAAAGCCAAATATGGACACTTGATGACTACCAAGAAAGAATGTGAGTGGAATTGATTATTAATATGATTTTTAATCTACTGAAGAACGTTGCCCTAATCAATCTTTGGGATAATTATGATCAAATAATTTACCAATGTAAAAGTAAGATAAAAAGAACTAAGATTTTTCTCTCCTACAAGGATATAAACAACCTATGAACAATATTACCAAACACTGAAACAGAAACCCAAATTGTATAATCACACATGAGAAATAAAAGAGATTAATATCAAAGAAAGTGGACAACTATGTGTACTAGGTAATAGGAATTCTCATAAAAACTCTTTCGGTGTTCCTCAAAAACTCCAGGTATACATTTATTCTAGGAAGTTTGCATTGCTTCTTTCTTTTTCTTGGAATACTTTGCTTTCAGATATTCACATGGCTCGCTTCTTTAACTCCTGCAAGTCTGTGCTAAAATGTTACCTTCTCAGTAATGCCTACCCTAACCAGACCTACTTATAATTGAAACTACTCTTTTCCATCTGTACACAGCACTCTTTATTTTTCTAAACTGGGTTAATTTATTTCTAGTATTTATCAGCTACTCCCATACCATTTTCCTTCCACCAGGATTTCAGCTCCTAAGGGCTAGAATCTTGGTCTATTACTAATCATTGGTCTACTACATGGTAGACGAATGCAGAACAAAACACAGGTAGACTTCAGTAGAACAATGCCTGGCACATGATAGATTCCCAATAGTCATTGAGTGAGTGAATAAAAAGACACTATAAAGTTTTAAAATTACTCCATGGAATTTTACACGTCAAGGAGCCAATGGGGTTTCAGTATTCCAATCCAGGTAATACCGAATGGACAAAACAGTTGAGTAAATCCCAAGGCACTCATACTTGTTCTTGACTCTGAACAGAGTCAAGGTTTGGTGAAGTAAGCTATCAAGGATGAATTCAGCAGTATAGGAGTGGGAAACAGAGATAAGATATAGTAACTAGGCAGAAATAGGCTCTGAAAGTACATAGGTCAAAGGCAAACAAGGAAGAACTGAGGAAAGTTTTCTGAAATAACATAAGAGAATCTGCATCTACAGTTATTCGATGATAATCAGAAGGTTTGTATATGGCTGGAAAAGTTTTAAGACATGTGACATACAGAAAAAAAGTGCTACGGTATGCAATTGTCATGTTTTTGACTGTCCAGTGGCTGAGTCTCCTTTGTCAGTCACAATAGGTATGGTTAAGTGGCAGTAACAAACAACACCCAAATTGCTGTGGCTTTAAACAACCACATTTATTTCTTGCTCATAATACATGTCCACCACAGGTTGGCAAGGAGGCTTCCCATGGCCACTTAGGGACTCAGGCTGACAGAAGCTTGCTTTCAGCATGCCTTCAGATTTGCCTGGCAGGGAATAGTAAATTGGGAGAACTTCATCCTGATTCTTAGTATTTCTGTCCTGAAGGAAAGAATGACTGTCACTTACATTTAATTGACCAAAGTTAGTCATATTGCTAACTTGAGTCAATGGTGGTAAATAAATGTACTTCTATGAAGTAGCAATGAGAATAGAGTCTATTCCATCCAGTTCTGTAATTGGAAAATTACCTATCTTATGGCTCTTGGATGAGGGTAGAGTCGGCCTCCTATCACAGACATTATGTATACACCAGGCAGTTTGTCTTCCCAGCCTCTCTGGCCAATTTACGGACTTGGCTACAATTTGAAGTAGATCTGGTGACATAAAACAACACAAGAGAGCAGGCCTCTTTCTGGCAAGGCTATGGTGGCAGCAGCATCTGATTTACAGGAAAAGTTGTGGCAGCTAGGCCAGTAAAGGTATAAATAACAGTATGGCGAGTCCAATGGTGATGGATGTAGAATCCTCACCTGATGGAATTTGGAATGATTCAGGACACAGTTAAGGCTGTGCAGCTTCCCTTTACACCTGTACCTTTTAACACTTGGTTGTCCAGCATTACAATTCGTTCTGTGATCTCCCCAATGTATTTTCAACTAAACCCTTGTATTTAAATCAATTTCATCAACTTCTGTTGCTTACCTCTAAGAATTATCATTAACACAAACTTTAAAAGTAGCATGCACTCTTCTCATCCTATTTGTCATAATATTTGCAAACACCTAAACAAAAGCTACTTTATCCAGCACTTGACTAAATGGAAGAATGTAATTCTTGTCACTTAAAATACAATTTTCTATTTTTTTTAAGTAACTTGTAAACATAAACTTAAAAAATAAAATTTCATCAAGTTAAGAAAAATAACAATATTCCCAATGCATCATTCTCTGTCAACCAATTTCTATTTTTTAACTAATTCTTTTCATATTTATCTCCATGTACCTAATGACATTATCTTAATGGTCAACACTTTTACACTGCTGGCTTGTGCCAAGTACTATTCTAAGTACTTTAGAAAGTTTGTTCATATAAAAATCTTGTGAAGGAGGTAATTATTATCCCAATTTCATACAAGAAAACTGAGTTTCAAATAGGTTAGGCAACTTGCCCCAAATCACATGGCTAGTAATTGGTGGAGCTGGAATTTTAACCCAGAGAGTGTCACTTCACTCCAGAGCCTGCACACACAACTACTGTGCTATGCTGTGACTCTACATGTACTTACATATTTGCTTTCTGATTACTCAGTCTTAAGCATTTGCTCGTTGGCTTTCCACTTGGTGAATGCCTTTTTCCCTTGCCACACACAAGCACACTTCTCATTCACCATCTTCTTTAGGCTATAGAAATATTTAGTAAACATTATATCTAAGCAAATGATACTCATAGGTGAACTGCTAATTTAACTTCAAATTCTCTCCAAGTAGTATAAATCTCTTCTTTGTACATTCAAACATACTAGGTATTATATAGATTTAATCTTCTTGAAAATTGGTCTTGGAGTCTCCTGAGTTACTCTTATCTGAAGAAATTATTCTCTAAAGCTGTTGCAAAGTTGTTTTGGGTCTTTCTTCACAGAAAGATTGTCACTGTTTTTCTTTATCTCTCTCTTGTGTTGCACGTTTTATTTCTAGGATTCCATATCTTTTATTTTGTTGGTTTATTATTTTTTGTTAAGACAGATGGATCTTCTTGTAGTTTCCTAAAAAATAATTCATGAAAGGTAATTTATTAAAATGTTTTGTTTCTGAAAGTGTTTTATTCTACACAAATACTTAGAAGATAGTTTGTCTGGATATAGAATTTTGGATTGGAAATAATTTTTTTCTCTCCATTTTGAAGGCATTATTTCATCATCTTAGCTTTGGATGTTGCTTTTGAGTGGTTAATTCCATTTTGTTTCTTGAACACATGTATTAAGTGAATCAGACATTTGTAAAATTATTAAATAATTTTCTTTATTATTAACTTGATAAAGATTATTTTGTTTACAGCAAATGCTGCTGCATAGTTATAACATTTTTATCCTTGGCTTATAATTTAATCTCCTGGATATGTTTTACATTATGGTTCAAATATGAACCTTCCTCATTCTCATTGCTAAACACAAATGTGTTGTCTTTCTTCTCCCCCAAAATTCAGTTTGTTTTTACAAAAAACTTTTTTTACTGTTGTCACTAATTTTCTTCCTCCAGTGGAAAGTGGGAACAAGTTGCCAAGGAGATAGGGAATAAGTGTGTAAAGACATTTAAAACAGAGAACGGTTTGTAACAAAGCTGAAGGAGAGATAGAGTTCATCTGGGTTAATCATTTTATTTTATGGCAAGAAAAACCAACTGGAAGTTTTTAAAGGATTTGTTCAATGGCACACGCTAATACATCAAGTGACCATATAACTTATCATCCAAATTAGGACAATTCTTAGGGTAAAAGAAGATGAAATTGTTAATTATACCAGAGTAGCAAGTGTAAACCAGACAAACCAGGACAGTTTGGGAACACTGGAATATATGATTACTCTACAGTAATCATGGCCTAACCAAGTCCTAGAATTCTTGTCTCCAGTGTTTTTCCTCCTATTTCTCTGCTTTGTGCCAACTTCATTGACAGCCAATCTCTGTTTAGTAGTTTCTTTTCTTATATCATTTTAATTAATTCATATATGCCTTGATTTATTCAACAAATATCTGCTGAACATCTACTTTGCCCTCTAATACTTAAAGTCATACCTATCATTTTAAAAAGACTGATAATTACCTTCTATCTAAAAATACCTTATATGTACAAAGCTGGAAACAATGTTAGAAAATGATCAAAGAAGCTGATATCACCCTATTTTATTCAATAAGTAAATAGGTAGGTGAATTTTGGCACTATTTGGTTGCATAGTACAAACGAGCTAGTTTATCAGCACTTACTCTGAATTAGACAAACAGTAAGCTAAGAGCATGCATAGGTGGCTAAGTGGGTTACTGTGAAGGCAGTGGCATACTGGGTTGGTGGAAGTTTCAGGAAAGGTTTATAGCAAGTTTCAGGAGGCATGCCAACCAAGAAAGGAGATGTGAAGTGAAGCCTCAGGTAGAAAATAGGCAAGGACAGACCATAAAGTAAAAAACATACAAAGTCTAAGCACACAGTTTGATGCCCAGGGTTATTTTTTAAGGTAAAGTTTCTGTTTTGATCATTGACCATACAAACTAGAAATTCATTCAAAGCAAGGCCAAATCAGTTCATCTCTCTGCTGGAAGTATAGTGAAAACCCTACCTAAATTCTCAAGTTATTGCTATCAGTTTTTTAAACAGCTTTTGCTTCCATCTCAGGGATGACCTTTAAAGTATATCATTCTTTAGACAGACAAAATTGTAGTTGGTAGTTTCATATAAAGAACTGAGCTGAAACTTCTACCTACCAAAATCAGATCTTCTACGGCTTTCAGCGAACATGTGAACAGAGTCTTTTGATTTTGATCAGTAAATATATTGTACTGAAATAGAATATAAAACAATAAGTATGCTAAATTTTTATTTGCCTGACAATCCTTGGTGAGTCTCATGACTTTGCCACTTAGTGTGTCTTCTGGAAAAGTTCTTAACCTTTCTAACCTCCAGGCTTCTCAACTATAGAAAATGAAAAAATAATATCTCCATCAAGAGCTTGTCAGTAAATTCATATAGTGTTGTACATAATGTGCTTAGCAGACTGCTTGATGTAGTAAGTACTTAGTAAATGATAAATGCAGTTTTCAATTATGAAATCTCTGTACACATAAACTGTAAAATTCAGTTGTAGATGTATATAAATGTTTTGAGATTTTTCTCAAATAGCTATATAAATAATAATCTCCACATGGCTGGCAAGATCCTTTGATTTGTGCATGATGAAATTCAGAATGTATATCTAGTTTTTAAAAGGAGGTGTCAGTGACTTGGTGATGAACCTACACACTGCATTCTGTGGTTAAAGCACGAGTTTGTTTCTTTTAGAAGCCGATTGGTATATGTTCGAAGATGTTTTGGTGCATTGACAGTAACAACAACCACCAAATAGGCATTGAGAGAGTGTCACTAGGAGCTAAGTTTCATATTTTATATATATTCTATTGGCTAAAATAAAGACATGCATGTGGTGCCCTGGCCTGGAAACTTGATAGCACTTACAAGCTTTTGGAATCTAAAACTATTCAAACAAAGTCAAGCCTACAGGTTTACCCAATAGCCAAATAATAAGCAAATGCTACTCATCTCCAGAACTGGGTAAGAGAGTGTTGAAGAATTCGTGGAAATGGAAATGAATGATCTTTGTACAGCAGCCTCAGAACATTTAAATTTCCAAATATAAATAATATACTGCTTCATTTTACAAATAAATTAAAATAAAAAGGCAACTGTCTTAAATGAATGGAACTACAATTACATTGGAAAATAGATACATTTTTGACAAGTTAATAGAGTTCAACTGAGAATGTTTAGAATCTTAGAGTACGTACACATTTGCTTCTAATTCTAAGAGAAGCTCTTAGGTTTATTTTTAATATTAATCCTTAATTTGCCTACATGAAGCCTATCTATCTTTCAATTTTCACTGTCGATTTTAAGGGTAGTAGCTGTCCTCCCCTACTTCTTTTTAGATTTACCAATTTCCCAAATATGAATCTAACTCACTTTTCTCTCCAGTACGCAGGTCACATGAGTAGACTAGGAAAAAAGAAAGATTTCAGAAAGCACGTTTCTTTTGAGGAGTCACTGTGCCTGCTGCAAAATAATTCAAATGAAAAGATTTTTTTTTTTTTTTTTTAGGTAAAACGACAATTAAAGTCGACCTCCTCTGCTCAAATTAAAAAAGAGAAAAAGGAGTGTAATGAAGAATCTGACTCTTTCCTCTAATTTTACAAGTTCAATGGTAATCTAACCGTGCCATTCATTTACAGAAACCATTAATTTTACTATGTGGCTGAAAGTAGTAGGCCTCAGCTTTCATTCTCTTACTTTCCCCCTCCCTTGGTCTTTGTGTGTGCACCTGTTCAGGCCACTTTAGCATCCCATTTGTAAAACTTTGGGTAATCCTCTGGCACTAACCCTGGTGTGATAATACTTCTGTTATTCAGCAGCCTAATTACAAAGGACAACACAGATAAAACACTTCAGTCCTATTTTTTAATAGCTGATTTGCCAATTTTGCCAAGCTCCAAAGAGAATGGTCTCCAAACCTTGCTGGATTTCAACTTAATCTGAATTTGTTCAGCACATGGAGCTCCAATACCTCAGAGAAGACCTTTTATTTGTTAGATTTTTTGGACACCTCACTCCTTCTCCCACCTTCACTTCTTTTTAATAGTGATGTAAACAATCTATTTGCTTTTTAGAACCTAGGTTCATAATATAATTGCAGTGTTTTTAAACATTCCCCAACATTCATTTGAGACAACTGTTGATACCTTCAATAACAAAATGATCAGAGAATTAGGGTGCTAGGCACCAAAGAGTTACTTTACTTAATCTGGATGAAAGATGAGCTGGTAACACTTCCTAACTTAACTCATTTTTTTGATAGCAATATTTTCAAAAGCGGAGGTTATTAAAATTGTAAATAATATTTTGTTCTGGTGTAAGATGAAAAAAGAAAGAATTATCTCTAATTCATAGTAAACCTAAGGAAAGAATTGTTACTTCAGTACAGATCAGCTTCCCAGCATCTGTGTACTTAACTCTACTTCTTTTATCTAGAAAGGAGCTGGAGATCAAGCAATATGAGACAATCTTTAAAGTTCTGGATTTGTCCTGGATGGGTAGAGAATATCTTGAAGTTTTGAGGGATTGACTAAATCTCTCTCTTAAAACATGTTTTGGAGGTTTCAGAGGGCACTGTGCAACTATAGCTCCTGCCGCTTTCTTAATCCCTTCGTTTCGAAACCCCAATAACTCAAGGGAAATTTAATACATATGTTTCTGATTCGCTTACACTGCTTCATCAAAATGGTGTTTTGTAAGAGCTATTTGATATCTAGGAAGCCTTCTCAGTCTTCTTTCTAAGCCTTTTATTTTGCTCCAAGAAATCACGTTTTCTTCGTGTTCAGCAGAATTGGAAGCAGGGAAGGCTTATCTTAGGTTCTAAAGGTCATACAAAATCAGTACAAGTTTGGAAGTTGGCAAACTATGTTGCTTTCCTCTGTTATAGCACCAAACAGGCAGAAAACTCAGCAAGTGAAAAACCCAAGCGTATTATTAAAAGGAAATGCCATACATGAATTTCACTAACTGTCCAATTTAGTAATTAATCAAAACCTGTTTTCTGCTTTCTTCTTTTCTCCAGTTTTTCTTTTCTTTTCTTTTTTAGATTCGGGGGGTATGTAGGTTTATTACATGGATATAATATGTAACACTTAAGTTGGGCTTCTATTGAACTAATCATCCATTTTTGTTTTCTAAGATCCTGTCACATATTAAATGACTTTAAAATTTAATCATGTTCGTTCCATTTTACAGATGAAAATATCTGTCATAGACTAAAGTGGTTCTTGGTTTGCTTTGGTACAGGACACTATAATTTGCTAAAAATACGAGCTACTCTGACTTATATAACCATCCTGACTCATAGAACACCGGTGAGAAACACAGCAGAAGAGACATCACTTTGGATCATAGCTGAACCCATTAAACCTGGAGGATGTTACTGTTTTAGGGGGAAAGCTCAAGTTTTGAAATTTTAATACTTAATCATTGCAATTCTCTAAAAAGTGATAATAATTGAGAAGCATCAAAGTAAGGCCAATTATCCGTAAGTGGTTTACAATAATATAGTGGTTTATAGTAACACCTACTGAGCACTTAAATGGGCCAGGCATTGTGCTAAGTGCTATACAAAATCGATATCTTTCAATTCTCATATAATTTTATGAAGTAGAGACTTATTTTTATAACCTTTTTTTTTCTAACAAGTAACAGTTTAGAGGGAAAGTTTATTTATTAGGCCAGGTGTGGCTGTTTCAGTTGTCTGTAATATTAGTGCACCATTTTTATTCAACAGGACATGATTACAATGTTTAATTTAATGGATAGTCTAAAATTTACATGTAAACACTGTAGGTAATATTATGTGTTTGATATTACAAACTAAAACTTATTGTTATCTCTTTTGTGACAGCATTAAATACTGCAGTACTAAGTATATGTTTTGGAGTTATATCCTTGACCAGTTGGGCTTTGCCAGAGCATTCTCCCCTGCGCTGATTAGGTGAGTATCTTATTTGTTTAACATTTTCCTGGGGCTAATAGGTTTTGATTCCTAGGGAGCATAGCAGTTGCAATAAAACTTACAAACAGATCAAATTTTTCCCAAAGATAAAAATCAGAAGCTACAGTCCTAGAATGTTAGGAGAATTTTTCATGAGAAAACACTGCTTCAAATATACTTCTGAGAAGATGGCAGATTTCTAGAGGGCCCATTCTAGATATTTTGTATCTTTGTTTCCCAGCATCTAGCACAGTGCCTGGCAGGTAGCAGACCCTCAGTAAAATTTTTTGAAAGGCGGAATAGATGACAGCGTAAGAAATAGGGGCCTTCTATATTCCCCAGCCCGGAGTTAGACATTTATTAGAAGACACTTATGGGACAGTCAGCGATTTTTGTCTCTGAGATCTTTGCTTCTGCACAGACTGATATGTGGAGAATTAACCAGTTGGTTTTACTATGTTAATTTAGTTCAAATCTTTCCTCTTTTCACCAAAATCAGTGGTAGATCAAAGTGCGCTGCCATGGAATTTGGGGTAGCCAGCTTCTGGTGGGTTTTCTCCTCCTGGGATTCATGTCCCTGCGTAGTCTCCTCCTACATGGAATGGGGCTGACCTGTGCATTGAATAAGACATTAAAGTAATGATAAAGTGAGACTTCTAAGGCTAGGTTGTAAAATGTAGCTTCCATTTTGTTCTCTCTTAAATCACTTGCTCTGAGAGAAGCAGTTACATGCTGTGAGGACATGTAAACAGCTTTCTGCAGAGACCCAAGCAGTGAGAATTGAAGAATCAGCTCAACAACCCTAAGCAAACCGCAGATGACTGCAGCCATGGTCATCATCTTGACAATAACCTCATGGGAGACCCTGAGTCAGAACCACTCACTTTAGCAGCTCCTGAGCTTCTGGTCTACACAAACAGTGAGATTTTTTTTTTTTTTTTTTTTTTTTTTTAAGAAAGTGTATTGTTGCATTCAGCTGCTAAATTTTGAGGCAATTCATTTTGCAGCAACAGCTAACTAATACAGAGTAACACTGAGTGACACAGAGTCAGCCTAGGACACAGGAATATAAATATATAATGTCAGGAGTCATATCTTCACTGGGCATACATCTTCTTCCTATTCATACTGGCCCATAAGAAATCGGTAATGAGACTCCAATATTTCATATGAGAATTAGGCCTAACAATCTCTTTTCTTCATGTTGCTTCACATGGGGTGGGTATAATTTGTGGAGATTTTATTAAGAGGGTATGTGTGTGTGTGTGTGTGTGTGTGTGTGTGTGTGTGTGTGTTACAGATTCCCAGGCATCTTAATTCATAATGAAATTAATTCTGAAACATCATGAAAATCAGATTTTGGTGTCTTGGCTACTGTGTGACATTGGTCAGGAAACTTCAACTCTCTGAATCTCAGTTTGCTTATTGAAAGCAAATTGAAAAGTGAAAAACTGAAACAAGTCCTGAAGACGGTGGCATTTCTGGAGTTGAAAGACAGTTACCTGGAACCTTCGTATGTCTACAGTGGACACCGAAGAGATTTGAAAGTGAGTGTGTGTGATGTTCTCTACCCGTTACCCACACATACTGTATTAGAAGCCAGCAGGGCATGTCCTGCACAGATCTCAAAGGATAGCAATGGGGCAAGTCATCAGTATAGATAAACCATTTTGAAGATTAGCTATCAACAATTGAGTTTTTCTTGCTAAGCTTTCATTCTCCATGACTTGTTTAGTGCGGTCTGATGCCTCCAGGAAGAAAATTCAAATGCACTTGTTTGTTTCTAGTGTCAGCCAGAGCAATGATCACAACCAGGATTTTTTTGCTTCATGGAGGAACGTTTCTGGCAACTAGAGGAAGTGAATGGCTATGGCACCTTGTGGCATTGGATGGGATTTGGGATGAGGCACAGTTACCGCCGAATTAAATGCTGAAGGCTTGAGGAGCTTCAGACCAATAGCACTTATAAGAAACATAGATTGAAATGGGAAGTTTGAGTCCTTCTCTAGCACTTACTGGATGTGTACCTTTGGGTAAAGTATTTAATCACTCAGAGTGTCACCCTCTGCAAATGGGCCTAAAAAAATATCCATCTCATAAAGGTGTTAAGAGAGCAGATGAAAAACCCCACAGAAGATATTAAGCATAGGGTTCTACCCATTGTGCTGTGTAAATAATGATCTCCAATATCATAATAGTTATAATTACAATTCCACCTGTGATCCAAATACTTTCACTGTGAATACTGTCTTTGGAGATATGCGTTAGGGAGGTTAAAGCATTTTTTTTTCCCAGAAAGATACCTACATTTCAAATGGGAGTTGTAGAATGTTTAAAAATTCTGCATTTAAACCAGACCAGAGAAAGGATGTGAATTCTCTCACATTAAGAAAAGCAGAAACCTAAAAAGCAATGTATAATTTTAGAAGACTTATTTTATTGGGACCAATGGATAACTTTTTGTTCCTGAGAGAGGGAGGACTCTACATGAGAGAGACAGTAATGTCATTATTCATGCTGTAAGCCAGCCCACTTCAACTGCTGGTCTTCACAATGCCTACAAGTGTAAAAAAAAAAAATACAAAAAAAACACTTGCTTCCTTTTTTATGAGTATTGACATTCTTGTGCAGTATTAGGAGAGCTAATTTAGCTTCCAGTTCTAAGAATTTTTGAATCTATAGCCAGTAATTATTGGCATTCAGGGGTACAAAAGAGGAAAACAAAGCCTGCAAATTCTACCACATTCATGTGGGATTGGGAGCTGAATTAGGATCCTCACACCCCATTGAATGATCAGCCCCCTATTAGAGCTTTATTAAAATGGTAATGATTATATGCCAGCTATAGGCAGGCAGCCGCACCTGTCAAAAACTACCCCGATTATCCTGTTCATTGAACTGTCTGGCTCTTGAATCAGTGTCTCAGGTTTACTCCTCTGTGAAGTTTTCTCCCCCCCTTGCCTCAAATAAAAAAAGATACAAGAACAAACATTTTCTTGGGGTCACAGAGCACTCTTGTAGTTCTCATTTTCTGTTTTTGTATCTGGTATGGAAAAATGATAGAGAAGCTATCCTCTCTTTGGTTTGGGATAGAAACAGGAGAAAGAAATAGAAAACACGTAAATCTCCATCTAAAAAAATCAAATGTTAGTAGAAGAAAATGCAAGTCTGTAATTAATTTGGAAACTGGGATCATTCAATTGTCAGCCACATGTACTGTGATGAAGGGATAGATTCTTGTTATTCATGCATCAGTTACCTAGTTTAGAGATCAGTTGTCCTTCATTTAAAAGACATTTGGGGTTTTTATCCATACTTTGCTTTTAGAAATGCATAAAACAATAATGCATTTCACTGGAAATCACCTTTTATTCCAAGATAAACCATATCATTGAAGGCACAATGTCGTTTTCTTACAAGACCAAATCTTGTCCTCACTAGGAGGAAAAGTCTTTTTTAAACTATTTATTTATTGGTTTGTCATATCTGTAAGAGAAGAGCCTATCAGTAGGAGAGGGCTCTGGTGGGTTGAGTATCATCACAAGTACTTGTGACAGATGCTGTGGTGGTAACTGATAACAGCACTTGGGGAGAAGGGTCAGTATATGGAGAAAAGCGTATTTTTTTTTGTTTGGTTTGCTATGTTTTTGTTTGTTGGAAAATAGCTTTCTCTGACTAGTAACATTTCTTGGGGATACCACAAAGGATGTTAGTTTCCTCCAATATCCTCCAATATCTACTGGGCTAGATGAGCTCTTTGGCCCAGTAGATATTGGAGGATATTGGAGGAAACTAACATCCTTTGTGTTATCCCCAAAAAATGTTCCTAGCTGTCAGCCATAAGTCTTAGTCACTGGAGAACAGAGCAGGAAGTAAACAAGTTGTTTATCATCCACTTTCTGGTAGGATGTTCCCCCTGGATATGCTTTGAAGATGCAGGGAACTAACAATGGACAGAACTAATCTCAAATTCCTTACACACACCCGTTTGTTAGTTTGCAGGGAGAAAAAAACAGCATGTAAATTTGGGATTTTGTGACACTCACCTACTGGAGAGTAACCTTGGAGTTCCAGTCCTTTTGATATTACAGCATGAAAATTTTCACCACTAGGTCTAAGTGAACAGACATTTTAATTACATGGAGCTGCTGCTTGCATTACTATCACAAGAGAAGAACACATTTTTTTTTACAGTATTTGCAACTCGTCTGAGCTATTCTAAGAATGCTGTTTATTTATTGAATGACTTCAGTGTAATGTATTTTCCTGCCTCTCCACACTCACCACCCAACCTCTACCCTCCACTCTCCAGCCAGTATTAATTGAATATCATGAAGTACCAACTGAAGAATTTTTAAGCCATTGCTGCAGCACTTTTTAAGCCATTGCTGCAGCACTTTTTAAGCAATGTATCATGAGATAATCACATATAGAAATAAGTGATTACTTCACAGTCAAGGTTATTGCCAGGGCATCTAAGTCGCCAAACCCTTCTCACAGTCCTGACCTTACTATAGCATGAACAACTCTTTGCCCCTCTGTCCAGAAACACTTAGCCTGACACCGTGTGATACGTCACCATCCTGGGTTTTCCTCTTCCCTCTTTCACCTCTGACTCCTTCCTGTCCACACATGTGGACCTTTCTTAGGGCTATATCTTTGGCATCTTTTCTCTTTTTTGGCCTTGCATACAGCTCTATTTTCTGCACCCTTCTCTTTCTTTCAACACTTGTTCTTAGTAATCCCATCTTACTGCATGACTCCTATTACTTCATCTATAAAGAAAACTTCGAATCTCAACCCCAAGCCAAGGCTGCTGCAGTCACTCATTTGACTGGTTTCTTATTTTTCAAGATTGCCTCATGAGTCTCCAGTTCAGCTTGTCTGAATCGGTTGTTCAATCTCTGCAGCATTTTACAGCAGGATATTTTTGTGATGAACTGGAGAGTACATTCCACTGCCTCCTCCCCCGTGTGCATTTACACATTCTAACCTACAATGACTGCCATCCAGGTGGCAGTAAAAAAATTCCACAGAACAAAACAATTCTTGGCCTTTGAATTTGAAAGCCAAGATATCAAGAGAACTTAGTGGATAAACATTATATTTGGAGAAATTTGTAGTCAGTTTCAGCTCCCCTACGCACATTCACTGGATAAGGATGTCTTGTGTTGGAGGGAAAGATGAGCGGAACAAAGAGGATGTGAATAAAGAGGGAAGTAGGTGGGTTCAGGACAAGGATACAAGGACTGACCAATTTCAGGGCTTGCACATCCTCCACTCCTGGGGACAGACATCACCCTTAACCAGGCCCATGAACCATGGATAACTGAGCCAGTGTTCACTGCTCACAGAAGCTTCATCTCAGCGAGCAATGTACATGTCCATGCTGGGCAGCTCTGTTGATGGCTCTTCATGAGAGCATCTTGCACTAATCTGTGGATAGCAGCCAGCAGAAGTGACTCAGGACTTAGATGCCCTAAGTACTGAGACTTTGCTCAGTCCTCTGTGTAGGCAGACTCCTTTCACTGAGTTGCTAATATCTTCTCTCTCCCACTCACCCCTTGAAATGGAGAATGGACTCTGGTCTGTATACTTAAGGGAGGGCATGGTGTTGTGGGAGGAAAAGTCCATAGTGTATTTGGCTACACATGAGACAGATCTGCTCAAAGTGTTCCTCCTGGTCAAGAGGTTCTTCCTGGTCAAGACAGTGGTGGGAGAAACAGCTTGCCTCTAAAAATCTCTTAAATCTGTGACCTTGTTTCTACCTTCCCTGCCACTAGCCTATATCAGGTCTTTATGACCATCTTGCTTATGCCCTTACATCCTTGGTTTCTCATTCCTCCCACCCATTTTGCCTCTTGCTATCAGGCTAACCTTCTTCAAGCCTGAATTTCTTCAAGTTAGTTCCCTATTGAAACACTTTGAGTGGTTTTCCCTTTCATATTGAACGATGTTCAAACTCGAATCGTGGCTTCAGGAGATAGGTCTCAGAACCAATCTTACCCCCTACAAGCCTTAAAGGGAACAACTCACTCCTGAATCTGTTTTAATCTATAGACCACAGAGGCTATTCTTCCTTATTATCTCAACAGGATTAAGTTCTAGGTATTTCTAGGCATTCATTCCTAGAGGTTCATTTAATTCATGAGTTCTTTCCCCTGGTACCTTCCTTTCACATAAAAAGCTGGGAGTCATCTCTTCCTTCTCTGACTTTCCACAGCTCTTCATCAGCACATCATTACAACCATTTTATCTTTAAATACATTACATGTTATTCTGGCCTTACATAGGGCTCTGTTTTCTGCAATTCCTTCTGTTTTATTTACACTTATAAATTGTGTGACCCTTGAAAGTAGAAACAGAATAGGATTCATCTCTAAATCACCTAGAAAACCTAGATGTTGCCTGCCACATGGAAGTCAAGATACACATTTGTCAGACAAAAGATTATTTTCTTTCATTAAATATCTGTGATTTGTGTCATGTGTCCGGTTGGACTGAGCTGTTGTTAATGTGTTCTGAAGTAATTTTCTTGTAAAACTGTTTAATTTCTGAGCTAAGTAGTATTGAGTATAAAAGGTTAGAAGCATTTAAAAATCTAATATCAAAGTTTATTCTATGGATTGAATAAAATCAATTTTTTAAAAAATGTAAAGTTGTAATATTTAAATTTTACCACAGGTCCAAAATCTTGGGGTGATTTTGACTTCACTCATTTTTATCCAAGAATCTATTGGAAAATCTCACCAGCATTCCTTACCAGTTTTGCTGCTACTCTGGTTTAAGCTGCCATCAACTATCACCTGGATTATGGTTAATAGCCCCCTGATTGGTTCCTTCCCTCATAGTCTGTTTCAACACAGCAGCTGAAGTGATTCCATTAAATCATATGTCAGAACATGTCATACTTCCCATCAGAAACCTCTAGTGGTTCCATCGTGTTCAGAATAAAGCCTAGTGCTATTATAATGCTCTACCAGGCCTTGTCTGTTCTGCCTCCAGCCCCACTTTCTCTGTGTTCTCTTTTCCTACCTTGCCACTCCTTGGTAGTTCTGATCCCTTCACGCTGGTCTCCTTGCTGGTCTTTGAACACACCAGATACTCTTCTGACTTAGCTCTCGTGCCTTGCTGTTCCTTTCCTGAAACACTCCTCTTGTAGATTTGGGTAGGACTGAGTCCTCACCTGCTTTAAGTCTGCCTAGATGTTACCTTTTCAATAAGATCTACTCCCAATGGCCCCACTGAAAATGGCATTGACCTTGCTCTTCATTCCCTGCAATGTATTACCTTCCAGCATACCATACAACTCACTTACTTATTATGAGAATTTTATTTTTCTGTCTTTCCTTGCTAGAACAAAAGTTCCACAGAGGCAGAGGTTTTTATCTGTTTTGTTCAATGATGTGTCCTAGGAGCTTAGATCAATTCCTGACACATAGTAGGTGCTCAGTAAGTATTGAGGGAATAAATGCTGCAATATTAGAGTTTAAAAGGAGAACTTTGAAGAGACTCTGGTCTAGTGGTTCCTGAGTCTCTAAAAATCATAATAATCTTTGGAAAACCTAGTGAAAATTACACAGTTCTGTGCTTCCCAAACTGCGTGCCAGGAATCACTGGGGTTGGAGGTCAGATGCTGAAGTGAACTCATAGGAGCACTGAGGGATAATTCTAAATTTATGGAAAACACAGCAACATTCAACATCTGTCAGATGCCGGCACGTTTCTAGCTCAAATTAGTTCAGTCTCAAAATTAGACTGTGCTCCATTTCTTTTGCTAACCTATTTTTGTGAAACTGAGTTTTTGGTCATTGCTGCAGTAAAAAGCAATCAGGTGCCATGTGAAAGTCAATGCAGAACAGGAAATTATCTGATTACAAGATTTACAAAGGTATATAGTGCCCAATAGGCACACATTTTTTGTTAGTAAATAATCATGGTTTTATAAGAATAGAATAAAAACTTTTCTCCAATTTAGTTTTTTTATTAAAATGGCTAGCATTTGAATAAAAGCTCTTAAGACATAAATGCCTATTAAGTTGTTTGGACCGAAGTACTTAATAAACAGAACTTTCAGGTGTCTATTTTGGCCTTGAAACACTGTGGAAAAATATTTGAAGCCTCAAGGGTGCCATGAAGGGAAAAAGTTTGAGAACCCCTGATCTTGACTTACTAATGCATGATTTTATTGATTTCAATTACAATTATATTAAATTAGTTTGGCAACCTTGTGGTCCCATGTTTATGAAAACTTCTGACTGGCAATACCATAAAGATTTTTAGTAGAAAATAATTATTAATGAATAGTAGCAAATATAAATGTTTTTTTGACTAACTCTTTCAAAATATAAGGAAGCTGAGGAAAAGATATTTAAAGGCTGCTTGGTGAAGGATGGATAAAGAAACTTACATCTTGTTCGAGGCCCTAATTTAACACATGAGGAAGCTGAGACCTGGCAAAGTTTAGTGACATGCTTGCAGCCACACAGCTGGTGAAGGAAAAACCAGGGCCAGCAAATAGTCTCTTGCCCCTTTTCCACTATACTTCTCTAGGATTCCTCCTTGTGTCTGTATGGTGTTTATAAAGAGATTTTTGAATACATTGTGATTTTGATGAGCAAACAATCACTGTACATTTTCTCTACTAAAGAGTGTACTTTCCTCTCAATGTTGTGCTTTTACAGCCTGGCAAAAGTACTGGAACACATACAAAAAATTATGTTAAATTGAATTATTTATGACCATTTAATCTACAGATCATAATTCTTAGTCTCAGATATGTGTTGAAAATAAGAATCAAAATAGAAAATAGGAATATGTTGAAAATAAGAACAGGAAAGTTAGAATATCACTTGCTTTACAGAAGAAAGCAATTAGCACTAGTTAATGTGTCAATGCATTAAAAATTGAGTGTGTTGAGCCAGTGGGCTCAGAGATCACCTTAGTTCACAGCACTTCTTATGAAATGCTAGAGAGTATAGAGAGTTTTATATAGTACTCTCCATTAAGAGAAACATCTAATTAAGTAGACAAAGGCTTTCACATTCTTTATGTAGTGCATGTGTTAGGATTTGAATATAAGAATATTTTGAATTTCATACTAGGCAACAGAAATACCAGCCTCATTTATGAAATCCAAATCAGTAATCTGAGAAATATGTTGAGTTAGTGACTTTAAGTATTTAGAGTTGTATACAGAATCTTTCAAAAATGAGAAAATATAGAAAAATGCCTGCTGCTTTAACATTTTGCACTCTACAGATGGTTCCCTGGCCAACATAATTTTCTCTCTCATTTTGATGATATGGACTGGAAAATGTCTCAACCAAATTAAGCTAATGGAGGTCAGTGTGTGGTATGTGCCATTAATTTGAAAAACAAGAAGATAGACAGAGGAAAGACAGGTAATGATATGTGACAGAGGCACCCAAATTTGATTTACACAATTCAATTATCCTTTTTAAAGTCCCCCAAAGAAATGTGCTGCAAAGCCCTTCATTCCTCACTCATGCAAATGGGACACAAAAGCTGCTTTTGATAATAGTTCCATATCACTTCCTCTGTGACATGCTGTGGGGATTGCAAGCCACAAAACAAAACACACACCTTCATGTCCTACTGTGAAAAGTTCAAGGTGATCATACAGGTGAAGAACTGTCCTCAGATGACCTGAAGAACAGGAGATAGCAAGTTGCATGTAGAAAGGCTTTCTTAGACAACATCCTTCTGGAAATACTGGGCCAATACTGCCAAAGCAGTTCTAGCATTACAAGAAACTTATTTAAGGAAATTTCTATCTGCAGCTGCCAAAGGATGCAAGGTAAATTCATGGTTCTGCCATGGCCTCAGAAGGGGAACCAATGGAGATATGAACTCTTGTCAAGGACATAGGCCCTGGAAGGAGAGTCAAACCCTGACCCTGTGGCCTATTAGGTAACTGGCCCTGTGGCCATGAGCAGATTGGTTAGCTCCTCTAGGCGTCATTTTAAAAAATGTGTTAAATGGAGATAATACTAAGACTTACCTCTTAAGTCCTTACAAGGATTAAATGAAGTAATTCATACAAACATTCATAAGCTCTCATAAACAAATGACACTCGTGAAGGTCAGAACTAACCTACTAAGGATATCAGAGAAACTATTTTTAAAAAACAAACAATAAAGACTTTGTAAATATTTTGTTTTTCTTATTTTAATAATTGCAAAGGCAATTCAAAGTCTTCATTTTAGCCATCATCTGGGTACTTCTTTAGAAACCAATGCATGTCATCTCTCACCTTGGAAAGAAGTAAGGTGGTCTGCTTACCCTGAAATCCTGCAGTTTCATATAGAAAGGTAAGGCCCATTTATGAGTTAATAATCTTTAAATCTGCATAAGAGAAGCACCAAAAAGAAAGCCAGAGTGGCCCATTAGCATCTTTCTAGCACCTGAAACAGGACACCCACAAAAGTATTTCAGAATCTTTTAAAACGCAGGCTTTGCAAAGGGCTCCACCTATAATAATGACTACAGGGACTGCAAAACCATCATGCTATCCTGCATATTCACAGATTGAATAAAAGCAGCTGAGTGGATTTGAATGAGCAAAGACTGGAGTTGTAAGCCATATCTGGCACATAGTAAATTCTCAATTACTGGAAGCAAAGGGAAAGAACATCTTAAGAAGAAAGCAAAAAGGAATTCAGTTCGATATTATTTGTCTGTGACAATGTGGATATTAAAAAATTTGCTCATCCTGCTATATATATTTGATCTGGAAGTAATTTTTATTTAACTATGGTATCCTAAAGCTCCAAATTTGCAAGGGCTATGAGTTGATATATGAACTGGATAGAATGCTCTGAAATATTTAATAGCTGATATTTTGTGGGACCCCTAGATGGAAAATGCAAACATATAGCTCACTTTTTGACAACTTCGTGATGTGAACAATTATTGAGCATTTTACTCATCTCCAAGTGTTGAGTCAACCAAAAATAAGCAAGAAGTAGAAAAAGCTTTGTAGCAGCTCTTAGTCTAGCAAGGGATACAGATATGCAAACCAATAATTTTAAAATCCAGTGGAAGAAAGGAGAAGGCATAGGAGAAAAGAATATACAAGAGCATACGGATACTGGACACTGAAGACATTCAAAGGCCAGGACTGGGGCTTGAAGAGTGACCTGAGGAGTTAAGAATCTTTGTCAAATATGAAGCCAATTGTAACAGATATTTATTTCGGAGAACACTGAAAGTATGAAGAAAGTATATCATCCAACAAGAGCAGAGTTGTTTCTTTTACTAAAATATAAGGCATTTTTCTTATGATTTAAAAATGCTACACTTGGAAAACAATTTTCTAGTACTTCTGTAGGACTAATTCTCAACAACCTGGTTATAAAAACACTTTATTTTTCTAAAACCCAAATACAGATTAGAAAGTTTGCATGACATTTTATAGACAACTTTCATTTCTATGGACTGAGCAAATATACTAAGCTTTTTGTGAATTAAAGAACATACATCTCTTGAGTAGATAAAGCTACTGCCAAATCTTTATGCCAAGTGGCCCCTTTGATTAGAATTTCCTCTTTTTCACTATAGAATATTTTTGCCAGGTGGAATAATTTACCCAATCTTGCCACACCTGCAATTTTTTTGTTAGGCTCAAAGTACATTTTTAGTCTCATTCTCCATATTACATGTAATTTTGGTTTTTGCTTGGATGAGGAAATCAAGCCATCTGTACTGTTCTCTGTCTGTACTGTTCAAAGCCCCAAGGCAGGGGGCAGAGGCCCAGTATGTCTTGCCTGTGGATTCATACATGCCATCCCCACAGGACTGGCCCAAACTTTGGCGGGCAATCTTGCCCGCAGAATCGGTGAGCTGATGATGAATGGCTGTGAAGGCTTTGTGATTGCTCAGGCTCCTTTGTGGGGCTGGACAATGGAGGAGGACACAAGTCTGGCTCAGGAGAGCAACGGATAAAACTGCTGGGCAGGATGGCGGGCTCCTGCCGACACGACCACTTGTTGACATCGAAAGAATTTCACAACAACTGAGCAGAAACAGAAACGATTCTGTTCGGCAGGGCTATTAGTTGCAACGTGTGGCACTGGAGCGGTCACTCCTGATGTGTTTCCTCACTAATGAGCTCTGAATGCCCATTAAACTGGGATGCTATAGGCCCAGAACCACCCGGACAATGGCATGCATGAATGCCTTCCCCTCTTGCTATTGGTTGGCCCAAGGAAGAAACAACTGGTATCACTCAAATTTAAACAGAGTTGACAGTACAGTTAAATGATCATTAATTAGAGTTTGTGGGCAGATAAAGACTCAGAGCCATTTCTAATGACAAGATAGGTTAGCGTGACTCAGTTGGAAGCATAACCCAGTCTGGCTCTGCCCTATTTCTTGGGCCATGTGGAGAAGCTTACAAGGGATCTTAGATAGGGTAAAATAATCTGTATAACAGTGTGTTGGAGAGGACAAAAAGAAAGATTTACAAGGCAAAGGGGTTTTTAGATGATTAGGAATACCTCCCAAGGTAGTGATGAGAACTGAATTCAATTATACATTCAAAAAGTCTGCTTGGATGTGGTAATGTGGTGGAAAGTGTGAGAGACTTTGAGTTAAATCCAGGTTTGAATCCTGTCTCTTAAATATACTTGTTGGGTAATCTTGAGCATCATTTTAATCTCTAGAGTCTCTGTTTCTTCACCTGTAAAATGGGATAATCCGAATACCAACTTCACAGGGTTATCAAGAAGATCTTCAAGTTACATTCAATCACGTGACTGTTGGTGATCTCTCACTTTTGAGTAGCATACATTACACATGGATATGACATATGCCTTAGGTAGAATGGTCCACTAACCTGTGGAACAATAAAGTTAAAAACTATTCTAGTGAAAGGTCAAATTTAAACTTTTTGTTCCAAACATTTCATTCTGAGAGGGATGATTCAAGCTGCTTTGACACCTCAGACAAGCTCAAGAGAAAAGTTGATTACTCTCATAGGGATTTCTCCTAGTTGTTCATCTCGTGATCGTTTCTCCTCAGAAACAATGGCAGTAGAGCTGAAGGAAGAACAGTATTTAACAATAGCCATTATCATCAAGAAATTGACATCTTGTTCAGAAAATAAAAATGTATACTCATGGTCATCCTTGATGTCAACATTCATCTGTAAGCTGATCACTCCTAAATCTCTCTCTAGAACATCATCTGCTCTCCTATGGTCCAGATCTAGAACCCAAACTACCCATTGAACATACTTAAATGGGTGGTATTTCATGAGTGCCTGAAGATTAATATATTTGTAAAAGTCAGTTTTTGTTGTAATTTAAATTACCCCAAAACTTGGTGACTCAAAACAATAACTACTAATTTAGCTTATAATTCTGTGGGTTAACAATTTGGGCTGGGTTCCACAAGGTGGTGGTTCCGGTGTTGGCTGGATTTACTCATATGTAAAACTCAGCTGCCTGCTAAGGTGGGGCCTGGCTGGCCCAGGGTAAGTCAGGATGACTTATCTCTCCATGTAGCCCTCCATTTGGTAGTAGGCTAACCTAGAGTTGCTCACATGGGCTGCATGGTACCAAGAGAAAAAGCAAAAGTGTTGCTTAAGTCCTAAACTTAGCACTGATGTTCCATTACTTCCTCTTTATTCTATTGGCCAATGCAAGACTCAAGGCTAGCCCAGATTCGAACAATGAGAGAAGAGGAGTGAAATGGGTTTCCACTTCTTGGTGGTAAGAACTGCAAAGATTCATTGCAAAGAAGCATGGACACATGGAGAAAAATAATTGGGATCATCTTTATTAACAGTCTCAAACTGAACTCGTTATGTTCCTAGTAAAACTTTTTCTCACCTTTGTTTTCTCTAATTTGGTTGAAAGAATCAAGATCTTCCTAAAAACCTTAAGGTCATTCTGGGGCATTCCTCATTGACATTTAGTGGATAAGTAAGTTCATGTCTACCTCCTTCTTAATTGATCTTTATTCAACAGTGTCATCATTTCCATTCCAGAAGACAACAACAGCAGAATAAGGCAGGTTGGACAGGCTTGTCTATTGCAATGTATAAAGTTCCTACAATTTTAGCAGCTTAAAATCACTCCTATATATTACCTCATGATTTCTGTAGGTCAGAAGTCAGGTTCAGGTTTTGCTGGATTCTCTGCTCAGGGTCTCACAAAGATGCAATCACAATGATGGTTAGACTGCGTTCTTTTCCGGAGTTCAGGGTCTTTTGCCAAGCTTATGTGATGGTTGGCAGTCTTCACTTCCTTATAGTTGTAGGACTGAAGTGCCTGCTTTCTTGGTGGTCATCAACTAAAGGCCACTCTAAGCTCCAGAAGTTACCTACTATTCCTGTCACAGGTCTTCTCCATAAACATGAGAGTGTATTTCTTCCAAACCAATAGGAGCACATCTCACTGATTTACATCCTTCCTCTACCCTACTATGCTAATAGTCTTAGACTTAATGTAATTAAGCACAAGAGTGACTCTCTCACCATCAGTTGCTACATAATGTAAACTAATCAATGGAGCCATCATATTAATAGGTTTCTTCCAAACTCAAGCATAGAGGATTACATAACGTGTGCACACCAGGAAGCGAAAAGCTTGGGGATACTTTACAATTCTACTACATCCTGTCCAACCCATCTTCCCCAAAATAGCCATCTCTTTAGGATGAAAACTGGATTATACCATCCCTAGGCTTTTAATCTCTTCCTAGATCCCTACTGTCTGTAGGATAAATATCTTCCTTAACTGATTGAATCATTCACTTGAAAATATTTGTCACATAAACAAGGACACAGGGAAAAGGCTCTTAGCTTTAGATGTAGCACACCAAATCAGAGAGGTATATAGGCTAGCAGACAAGTCACAGGCATATAAACAATCCATTTGAACTCAGAATGCACCACCGTTAGATTTTTTTGCTTTATTTAATCATAGTCCCTATGGGCCCTGAGAAATCATCAGAAAGAAGATATTGTGAGCCATTTATTTTTTCCTTTAAGATTCTGAAAAATAAAATGTAAGCACATTATATACAAACATAAGTTTGTATTTATTAAAAATGTTTACAATAATTTCTAAAATCTATAGAGTTATAAATATCCAGCATAATCAATAGTAATCAATTTCACATACTAGCTCACATTTATTATGTGGCTACTATATGTGGGTGTTGTGCCCAGCTTATATACATCATTTTATTTAATTCTTATGACAGTCAAATGCAGTTTTGAATAAAATGAGAAGACTGAAGTAGAAAAACGTATATCACAGCTAATAAATGGCAAAACGGTACTCAAACATACGTATCTGCATAAGTAAGATTACCTATGAGCACTTTTAGTCTGGCAAACATGATAGACAGACTTAGCACAGAGCTCCTTCCTGGACTAAATACATGCACATACTGGATAAAATATAACATGGTTTAGTTAAACACTCATAAGTTCAAAATAAGGAAAGATAAACTCCTAGATACCAGCGAAAACAGCCAGAGTGAAGACTAAACAAACAAATTCAATAGTAATCCAGGGGATGTCAGATCTGGATCTGTATCCAAATAGCTAAGAGTTGGGGTTTCCATGTTTATGTAGGAAGAGAAAACAGGGAAGATATGGCCTTGGTCTGCTCAAGATTTGCAGCTGAACCTGAGGCATCCATATAAGGTTCTACCACAACCCTGGTGGGGCTGCCCCACCACACAAGGAAGGAGAGAACATCATTTTCACACACAAGGTCATGAAAGTAGCAAGGACATTTGTTTCTGCTTGAGGCTCTGGCAGGACAAAAATGTCTCCACCTTCCTTATGACATATCAAAACCCAAGCCTGAATTGCCAGCAGGTGTGGCCTTTGAATGTACAGTTCCACACTGCACTGGTATTTTAAGCAAAGAAACACACATAAGGATTTGTCTTATAGAGAAATCTCTTGGGCCATCCACCAAAAGGAAATGAATCCATTGTACACTGTGTAGAGACTCTTCTACCCTGGCATGTAGAACCCCAAAAGAAGAAAATACATATAATGATGAACTCACAGTCAAAAATTACGATCATGTCAGGGAATGATCCACTGTAAGGGAGAATCAGCAGACACAGTAAAGAGAAAAGTGAGTACCGCCACAATTTCAGATATTATTATGTTTGAAGGAGATAATAAAATGAAAGTAAGAACCTTAATTTAAAAGATAATATAACACGAATGGAGCTGGAAGTCATAATCCTAAACAAATTAACGCAGAAACAGAAAACCAAACACTACCTGATCTCACTTAAAATAGGAGCTAAGCATTGAGCACACACAAACATAAATATGGAAACAGTAGACACTGTGGACTATGAGATGGTTAGTGGGAAAGGTCAAAAAATACCTACCAAGTACTGTGCTCCCTACCAGGGTGATGGGATCTGTACACCAAACCTCAGCTTCATGCAATATTTCAATGTAATAAACTTGCACATGTACCTCCTGTATCTAAAATAAAAGTTGAAATTAAGCAGAAAATTGAAAACAGACTAAAAACTTAAACAGCAGATTTGAAGAAAATCTACAAGGAACTGCTTAAAATGTAGAATTTTATTTAAACTAAAAACTCAATAGACAAATTGACAGTGGATTAGAAGAAAAACAGTGATCCGGAGCTGAATATGAAGAAATTATACAGAATGCTGCACAGAGGGATGAAATGATAAAACACTTGAAAGAGATGTTAATGACAAGGAACATACAACGTAGCGAGGGAGGATGATTTTAATAGGCACCACAGAAGAAGAGATTAGAGAATGAGTGAGAGAAAATATTCAAAAAATACAATTGAGATTTTTCCAGAATTTATTACAAACACAAATCCATCTATTGAAGAAGCACATTAGTACCAAGTATGCTGAAAATAGTGAACCCATACCTTATAGATCATAAGGAAACTGTAGAGTAAAATTGTTTTCACCTTGTCATAAATAAAATATCTATTCCCTCTTGTGGACTGGTAGGGTGGAAGAACACTTTCAGGCAACAAAAATAGAAGTCAGAAGATAATGAAATAATACTCAACTAACACTTAATGAGAGTAAATAAAGACATTTCAGTCATGTGATGACTGAGATAGTTTATCACTCACAGACCCTCACTGAAAAAAAATTACTAAATGAAATGCCTGACTAAGAAAGAGGCTGAAACTGAAAATAGTAGGCTGCAAGAAGCAATGGTGAAAAAATAAAATAATAAAAATGGAATAAAAATAAAATAAACGTGGGTAGAAATAAAGAAGCATTAATTTTTTTATAAAAAAGAGTAATTTGGGGAGTTTTAAAAAAATAATATGGAATTATAATTTTAGACAGCAGTAACATAAAATATGGCATGGATGATCTAAGTTTTTTGTTTTCTTCTGAAGCAATGTGGGAAGATCGTTAAACTTTAAGCTTTGTGAATAAAGAGTTAAAAATTAGGGGTACCCAATAAAAGTATGAAAATAATATATATGATTTTAATGCATAGTCAGGGGAATAGAAGAAATAATCTCAAAAAAGCAGGAAAAGAGGAGAGAAAAAGAAGCATCAACAAAAGAAAGCATATAAAACTAAAAGTCACACAACAAAAAAGAAGTAATGTGTTTATAGATAATCATAAGAAGTACTAATTAATTTAACTCCGTATTCTAAAGAAAGGTATTCTGAGATTGAATAAAAATATAAAATATTTCTTAGGCTGTTTCTAAGAGACATTCGTGGACTATAATAATGAAAGACTGAAAGGGGTCAGAAGGAAAAGTGTATTCCAGAAAAAATATTCACCGAAAGAAAGCAGATTCAGCATTATTGATGTTAGGCAAAAAAGCCTTTAAGAGACAAATAATTATTAGGAATAATGATAAAATGAATAATTTACCAGAAAACTACCTTAACCTGAAAGAACAAAATCATATAGACTCCACTACATAAAGTAGCGATTGGCAACCTTTATATAGATAAAGACAAATTAACAAACTCGGTTTGCGATTTTCACATACTTCTTTGAGAAATTAGTAAGCCAGCTAAGCAGAAAAAACAATTAGTATAAGTCATGAAAAATTTTGCAAAACAAAATGAAAGCTATTAACTATACTTGCTACATATTGGAAACTTACAGCCTCAAATGAGAAAATCATATTCTTGAAGTAAGCATACAGTTAACATTTACAAAATTGACCACACAAAAAGTCACAAAGCAATTTTAATAAACCTCCAGAAAATCAAAGTATACATCTGTTTTCTTTCTTCCCGACATGGGTAAGTACAAAAAAAAAATAGAATTATAGTTAGAAACAGCCAATATATTTGAAAATTAGCAAAACTTATTTTAAAATAATTTACTGTTTAAAACATGTGATTGAAATTACAAAATAGTTAAAATCAAATGACAAGGTAAGCACTACATTTTAAAGATTATAAAATGAAGCTAGCACTTGGAGAAAATTTATAATATTTAACACATAAATTAGAAAGGGGGAAGACTAAAAATGAGTTAAACATTTAAATCAATAAATTAGGAAATAAGTAATACTGTAAATCTATAGTAAATAGAAGAAATAAAATAATGAAGGGAATATATTAATGAAAAAGAAAAAGAGAAAACAACTCTGGCTTGACTGATTAAAAAAGGAGAGAAGAAAAAAAGAGTCAAAATTAGAAAGTTTAAAAGGGCAAATAAATACAGACATAGAACATATTTAAAAGCATAAAGTGATATTTTAAACATCAGTTAATTTAACAAAAATTATAAAAATGAACACTACATAAATATAAATTACTATGATTGATTAAAGAAAAAAATAGAAGACATGAGCTGATTTATTTACAATCATTATATAAATTTAATCTACCAAATACCACTTGTTCCTCCAGAACCTGTTAAAATAAATAATAATAATAATAATTTTTTAAAAAGAAATAAAAAATTAAATAAAGGTAATCTATATCTAAAATTTCTTTGTTATAAAAAAGAATAGGCCACTATAATTTTACTAGAGACCTCTTAAACCTTCCAGGAACAATTTTCTTGTTATATAAGATGTTTCAGAAAACAGCAAAAGGAAAAACTCCCCAAATAACTTAAGGAGACTAATTACATCTTCATAGCAAAAGCAGACAAATCAGTATTAGAAAGAAAACTTAAAATGCATATCTCTTTCATAATTATAAATACAAAAATCACAAATAAAATAGCAATTATTGAACCCAACTCATGTGTGTGTGTGTGTGTGTGTGTATGCATAATATTTAACATTAGAAATATTTGTTAATGTAGCTTATCATATTGGCAGATTAAAGAAAAACATGGTGGTTTTAAAAAATAGAGGAAATACAACCCAGTCATAATTTTAAAACTTTTAACAAGATGGAAATTGAAGGACTCTTTCTGAAAGACAATCTATCTCAAACTGTAAGCAAATATTATAATTGTTGATAGAAATATTTCCTTCAAAATCAGAACCAAATCAAGGGTGCCAGTTGTCAAATTCTATTCAACATCATATGGAAGGTCTTAGCTAGTTGCAATAAAAAATTATGTGATTTAGCCATTGACTGAGATAAAATTGTTACAAAACCCATGTCTGACACAGCACTTGTATTCACAATATAAAAGAACTTTTTCAGAATATATAAATAACTATAATTTACCTGTGAATAAATCTAAGCAAAGATGTGAAAGCTCCTATGGATAAAATTATAAAATGTTGTTGAGGCAGATAGGGAAGATGTTAATCTTTGAAGAAAGATACCTATGTCCTTGTAGGAAGACTTAATATCATAGGATATTAATTCTCATCTAAAAAATCTCTAAATTCAGTGCAACTCATCATAACCTTACAGAGTATTTCATGAGATTGACAGAAAACTAATTCTAAATTAATATGGGTGAGTAAAGGGCCAAGAATGATCAATAAAATATTGAAGAAGAATTAGGAAGGGGAAATTTCCTTGGTTAGATATGAAGTTATTATAAAACTAAATTAATAAAATCAGGATGATATCGATGTACCAGTAGACAAGCAGACCAATGAAACAGGCTAGAGAACTCAGAAACAAACCCATTTACACTTATAGTGGGAAGAGAGAAGAGGAGAGAGAGAGAGAGAGAGAGAGAGAGAGAATGTGTGTGTGTGAACCCATTTACACATATGGGGTGTGTGTGTGTGTGTGTGTGTGTGTGTGTGTATGTGTGTGTGTGTCTGCAGGCACATGCCACAGTATGTGTAAAACTGGTATATGATGAAGCTAACAATGTAGATCAGTGGAAAGCGAGAGGCAGTGGTGTGAGGGAGAGACATTGACAACATGGTTCTGGGAAAACTGGCTTGCATTCTAGATGGGTTAAGCCTCTAAAGGTGAAATGCAAAACTTTAATACATTTAAAAAGAAAAAAGAGAAAACACTTTTGTTATAATTACATAATATAATTTATATAATTACATTATATAATTTCTGAACAATGATATCATATATAAGATACGAAAAGCATAAATGGTAAATGAAAAGACTGATTAGAAATGGCACTACATTAAATTCAAATCTCCATAGCAAAATAGGCACCATGAACAAATAGAGAAAAGAAGCCACAGAATTTTAAAAATGCAAATGAAAAGATTAAAGACAGTATTTTAACACTAAAGCATATAAATAATTTCAACTAATGTTAAGTAACTAACAAACAATCCCACCCACTCTCTCAATGACCACAATGAAATGGTTGTTAATGAAGTAATTCATAGAGAGGAAGTCAAAATATCAAAAACATCAATAGTAACTAGGAAAATTTTAGTAAAGCAGCAATGAGACAATGTAAGTACCTCAACTTTATAAAAATAAAAGTCTGATGATGTCAGAGGTTTGATGGTGCTCAGTGTCAAGGTTTGTATGGGAATCAGAATCACCCAGTCTGCTACAATTTGGAGAGTAATAACACACATGTCCATCAGTAGCGGATAAACAAATGTATTACATGCTGAAATAATATAGGGTAGAGAAATCAGGGAAAGAGATTTGTAAGTATCAACATGGTGCAAACTAGAAAAACTTGTTGAATCAACAAAGCAATTATCAAAAGTAGACCTTGAGTATAAAAGCATTTATATAAATTCTCAAAATGCACAAAGCAAGATTACATATTACTAATGGTAACATATGTATGCAGTGAAAGTAACAGTATAAGGACACATACACACGAATGTTCATCGTGGCACTGTTTACAATAGCAAAGACCTGGAACCAACCCAAATGCCCATCGATGATAGACTGGACAGGGAAAATGTGGCACATATACACCATGGAATATTATGCAGCCATCAAAAAGGATGAGTTCCTATCCTTTTTAGGGACATGAATGAACCTGGAAACCATCATTTTCAGCAAACTGACACAAGAGCAAAAAATCAAACACCGCATGTTCTCACTCATAGGTGGGTGTTGAAAAATGAGAGCACATGGACACAGGGAGTGGAGCATCACACACTGGGGTCTGTTGGGGGGAAATAGGGGAGGGACGGCGGAGGGTGGGGAGTTGGGGAGAGATAGCATGGGGGGAAATGCCAGATATCGGTGAAGGAGAGGAAGGCAGCAAATCACACTGCCATGTGTGTACCTATACAACAATCTTTCGTGTTCTTCACATGTACCCCAAAACCTAAAAATGCAATAAAAAAAGTAAAAGTATAGAAGGATATATAGCCACCTCAGGATAAGTAAGGGTTATCTCTGGGAGTAAAGAAAGAGAATTTAATGAGAAAGAATATCTTCCAATCCATTTTATTTATAACAAAAGCCCTAAAGCAACTATGGCAAAGTGTTTTTGTTAAAATTTAAGCAGTGGGTACAAAGAAATTTCATGTTATTTTCTGAGCTTTTTTTAATGTTTGAAATATGTTATAACTAAAATAAAGTTTAAAAATACTACACAAAGTTTCTGGCTGATGCAAACACTGAATAAACTTGTCCCAAATCATGAGTTATAATACAAATAAACAACTATCCACAACTTTATGTGCTTTCAAAATCTTCCTAAATTACAGGAAAAGGATAAGTTGCTGTATTTTAAACTTGGTCTGTGCATTGAGGAGAGAGATTTGGCAAGAGTTTTATTTACAAACAAGGAAGGTATCCTGTAAGAAGTAATTGTTAGTCATCTATAGCAAATATGCACATAGATTTTTAAGTGCTGACACCAAATAGGTACATGGTCACTGTTAGAAGTCATGCTCCCCACATTCTCAGCACCAATAACGACTGAAAGGGCCAGACAACACTAGGCAATTCTTGGTTTTTATCAAAACCCTACATGCTTTAATGGCTAGGAAACTCAGAGTTCACTGAATTATTGACATTGCAGTCAATTTAACCTAGTTTGGGGTCTTCTTTATTCCTTCTATTACTTAGCTTTTATCTGTGATTTCCTTTTAAACCAATTTCAAAAGTAATATGAAACAAAAATACAACATTAAAAAATAATAGAAATGTAGAAAAAATCACTTGTTCTCTTTGATTTTGTGACTCTTCATTTGATGTGTATTAAAACTTTTTATAATTTCTTTTTTCTACTGTCTGAGGATGATTTTCATGTTATGAAATCAATGACTGTAAATTTCACTTCTGCAAAAATGTAATTGGAATTCCTACTAATTGGTTTATTCCAGCAACAACCTCTTTTATGCCTTCTATTTAGTCTTATGTGGAGGTTTACATCATGTTACCATTCATTCAGTCATTCATTGATTCAATGAATATTAGTGAGCGCTTACTACATATATTCAAAGCACACATGAAGGAATTCAAAAAGTTACCAGAAATGTGGCCTCTTAAGGAAAGTAATGGTGTCATTCAAGATTGCCCTTGAGAAATGGCAAACAAATTCAAAAGCATTGCATTCCCTTTGATTCTTTCAAGGCCGTCCCTCACATACAAATTTAGGGGCATGTAAGACAGCATTGGTTGCACTTACGTTATCTAGTGGTCTCTCATTCCCTAATACCCACTCGAAGCACCCTTCAGAAGCACATTTTCATCATCTTAATGAATTCACACAGAATTTTATGAGTCATGACTCCATTATTTTGATTTCAAAATTTACCTACATTATCACAGCATAGGAAAAAAAAAAAAAAGAACATGATGAATCAGCATTTGAAATGATTTCTAATTGTTCTGAGGTAATCTTGTAGCATCAGAAAATCTGCAATGATAAGAACAAACCCTGTCTATTCTAGTTCTGGCCTGACACACCATGAAAGGCTTTGGCAATGCCAGAATTGCTTCAACTTCTAATAAGAGGCTGACGAGTTTTAGACTGTGGTTTTATCTGCCTATCAAATTACTCAAACCATCTTTTTATAAATGATTCCCAAATTAAAGTTTTATTAACAATCAATAGATGGGATCCGTAGGGTTGTGTTCAAAAACCAGTAGGGTGTGTTTTCTAGTCTGTGGATGTGGGATAGGTAGAAGGTCTGGTCAGGATGAGGCCAGCACAAAGATGGAATCTTAAGACTTGAAGGAAAGAGTTAAGTGTTACAAGGCAACTAGCATAGGAGAATTAGGGATTTAGCTTAAGAATATGCCTTTGTTTCTTTCTATCTAAAATTTTATCTCATTCATTTTGATAGGTGGTCAGGTTATTCCCTGATTTACTACTTCATTGTGGCCAGGCGTGGTGGCTTACACCTATAATCCCAGCACTTTGGGAAGCCAAGGCGGGTGAATCACCTGAGGTCAGGAGTTCAAGACCAGCCTAGCCAACATAATTAAACCCTGTTTCTACTAAAATACAACAACAACAAAAAATTAGCTTGGCATGGTGGCAGTCACCTCTAATCTCAGCTACTCGAGAGGCTGAGGCATGAGAATCACTTGAACCCAGGAGGCAGAGGTTGCAGTAAGCTGAGATTATGCCACTGCATTCCAGCCTGGGTGACAGAGTGAGACTGTCTCAAAAAATAACAATAAGAATACTTCATTGCTGTCCCTAAGCTTCTGGATGAAATGCAAACTAAGTCCTTAACTTGAAATGCCAGACTCATGATCTGGTCTCCACAGCTCTAACTTCGTGTCTCTCTGGTATGCCGAGCTCTCCATGGCTGAGACTCATACTTCCTTTCTATGATCCCGTAACATCCACCGCATCCTTCTACCGTAGCACGCACCATACAGTGCTGTACCTCCTGGCCTACTTCTAATCACTTTGCCATTTACTGGTCATGTTACCTTGTTCAACAGGCATTTGTTGAATGACTGAAAAAATAAATGACAAGAAAGAGACTCGAAGCTGCAGAGTCCCTTCAGCTTCAAGGCTGTGAAATGGCAGGTTTGCAACCATCTGACATATTGTGATAGCCACATATGAGAAATTCAGCTTGACCCATCGCTTTTTTTGGAAAAGAGACTGGAAAAGTTGTGGAGAAGTCGAAATTTGTTCAGTGCTTTTACCTACTCTTTCTTCCTGACCTCAGGCATCCTTGTTCTAGCCTCTCTTCCTGTTTCTAGTGTCCCTAAATCAAAGTCATACTGAGATGTGAGTGGTAGTGGGTTACTGCTTTCAGCATCCTTCCACTTTTAAAGGACTTCACAGAAACAAATATGTTTAGCCCAAAGGGAAAGGAGGAAATACATATTTAGTGCATTTCTGGTCTAGCAAAAAGGAAGAGAAGGAAGGTGTTTGGGGGCTGAGGCTTCCCCAGCATCCCTCGACCCATATTAAGTTAAATGACCCAAATATCTTGCACGTAAAATGCTCCACACTCTGGGGCATGGAGTAGGAACTCAACTAATTTGAGTTCTTTTCTCCTAAAGTTTTGGTTTTCAACATTTGGCCATATCTGGAGACATTTTGGGTTGTTACAGCTAAGGGGGTGCTACCAGCATCTTGTGGGTATAGGGCTTTGATGTTGCTTATCATTGTACAGTGCACATATTAACCCCCTGATCCCACCAACAAAGAATCATCCAGGCCAAAGTGTCAATGGTGCTGAGTTTGAAAGAGTTGGGTTTAAGGTAAGTGAAGTTGAATATTGGAAATTTGGAATATGCTAATTCCTAAGTGGAAATAATTTGGTTTTTTTTCTAAATACCATGGAATTCTTCAAATATTTGCCACAGATATGTGGTTTTGTAAAGAGTTACATAGGATTCAGGGCATGCAAATACCATTTCCAACCGGATTGTACATTTATTTTCTCTCTTACATATCTCTTTTTGGCAAACGTAGCCATTTACATGAATGCTACTATACACCCAATGGTTTATATTTTCTTGTTAAATTATAGTTTTTCTTTAAATAGACTTGATTGGTTGATTGATTTGCTCTTATAGGGGTGTTTTCTATTGAAAACTGGAAAATTTACTGGAAAAATTCTAAAAACTAACAACCAACCTTTGATACCATGACTAGACATTGTTCTTTCCCTCCTAATAGAAAAAAAAGAGATGCTTTCCATTATTGTTAAAATGTTTCAATAAAGTGGGAGACATTCTGCTGACAGGTTAAAAATGTTCAAATATAACTTTGTGTTTCACATTTTAAAGAAAGATCAATTTTAAATGGTGGGGATAGAAAGTCAGTGAAATTATGGCCATTTGCGGTGCATGGGAAGCATGGCCTAAAGAGAAGGGCCCTGGGCTAGGACTCAGATGGTCTGCCTCTTAATCTGATGGTCCTCAAGGTGTGGTCCCTGAGGATTTGTGAGAAATGCAAGTTCTCAGGCTCCACGTCAGAACTGCAGACTCACATTCTCTGGGTTGGAACCCAGCACACAAGCCCTCCAGGGGACTCTGATAAACACCAGACTATGAGAACTGCAGACCTAAACTCTCTCACTTCTTATGTCATGTGGGTAAGTCAGTTACCATCTCTACCCCTCAGCTTCTTAGTATATTTGTCCCCTTGCATGAGAATGCAAGGAGACTTGGCTATAAAGGTGCTTTCTAAACTGAAAAGCATAATGCAGTATTATTAATCCATGGCAAATCAGAATTAAAATTAATGCTGTTGAGGACAGTCCTGGACCTCACTTTCAAATGTGTCCTTGATTTTTTTCTGTTTGTTACCCCAAAGCGGACATGTCCACCCAGGGACAGTGGCTCAGGCCATTTACCAATCAGATAGAGGATTCAGGGAAATGACTCAGTGTTTACCAAGGTAAGCAAGAAAACTTGCAAGCTGTGCAAAAAAGGCACCCCGAAACAACTAACGAGTGTTAGCATCCTGGCATAATTGTACCTTAACGTACTTGGTCTTTGCTGTAACCAATTGTACACTGAACTTCAGTCTCCCTGATAAAGTCTGAGAACTAAAAATACACCATAAAATCGGTGTGGGTTCTGGTTGGTCATACATCATCTTGCAAAAAGGGAATATGTCTTTATGTTAATCTCTAAATATTTTCAAAATTAATCTCTCATTCTATTATTTCCTTCTTTATTACTGAGCTGCCACACAATAAATGCTCTCAAATTGTGCAACTGCAATTGGAACCCTCAAGAGTCAGTGGGTTATTTTTTATTATGACCACAGAGTAACCTGGAGATCTTTTTGTGTTCCAGTTGAAGTTTCATCATATTATGAGAGTATTTGCCTTTCTCTACACCCCAATTATAGCTTAGCAAAGCCACTATATACTGGAAGCTAAGAATTCTAAGCTATTTTATTTGCTCTGTCACATTAAAGTCAAAAGAGCATCTTAGAAAATTGTGAGGACACTAAAGTAAAATCATTGTAAATGTTGTTTCTGTTTGGAGCATGCAAAGAAGGTAGTAATTTATTTATCCATGGCTAGTTTTGGTCTCAGTACTCATCCATAAAAGCAGAATCTCATTACCCACCTCCCAGAGTTGTTTTGAAGAATTGTTTTGAGAATTTAATAAGATAGTAGGATATTTAGTAAAGGACTGAATGTGGTAGTTGACACACAGTATATGCTCATTTAAGAACGTGCATATTTATCTCCAAAAGTTAGTTCAAAGACCCAGGCTTGCTTTTGTGAACAAAGAGAGACATTTCCCAATTCTACCCACAGGGATTGGATTTTCTTGGTAAAGGACTGGATTCACTTGCGGAAATCATGAACACTGTGATGGGTTTTATAAAAACTATAGCTTGTTTTGGTCTAGATCATTGGCACACACAGGTAGTACATGAGCATGATTTTAGTCATGGGGTGATTTGGACTTGGCATTTGGGTTATAAAAGAACATTTGTGAAACAATGGATCGATATGTGAACATATTGTTGCACCTGTGATAAGGAGAGTCAAATGGAGCAAATTTTTACTGCCAAAACGTGGTGCTGATTAACGTGTCCTTTGCCTCCTGATGAAATTTAAATTTGGGAAGACAACTTGCCTTGGTCAGTATGTCACAGAGATTCCTGGACAATCTTAGTTGTTCACTGGCATTGCTATATGCCTCTCCCTACCTTGTCTCCTGAATGTCTAATTCCAGCAAGAGTTGTTAATAAAAAATAGTGATGATTCATTGAGTACTCACCCTGTGCCAACGAAGTACTCTGACCAATTTAGCTAGTGACCATTTGGTAGTGCGTTGTGGCACTGTGCAACATGCTGGGGATTTAACAAGACATATGAAAAATCCCAGTCCCTCGCCCTCGCTGAGTCTCATTAAGTTCTTTATCTACTGTTGTCTTCACTGAGAAAGGTACTTTTATCCCCATTTCATAGCTGAGAATGATGAGGTTCAGAAAGATAAAGTACCTTGCTTACAATCACACTGCCAGTGCATGTCAGAGACCAGATTCAAATCTAGGTTTGCCTAATTCTTTTTTAAATTTAATTTTATCTTTTAATTGACATATGATAATTGTCCATATATGTTTCCATACATATATAGTAATCAGATCTGGGTAATTAGCATATCCATCATCTCAAACATTTATCATTACTTTGTATTGGGAACTTCAATCTCCTCCTTCTAGCTGTTTGAAACTACATAATATATTACTGTTAACTATAGTCATCCTACGGTGCTATAGAACACTAGAATTTATTCCTCTTACTGAGCTTTAAATTTGCTCTATCTTCAAACAAGTTTCTCCTTATCTTGCCTTCTTCCTACCCTTCCCAGCCTCTAGCGTCCTCTGTTCTTTCTAATTCCATGAGATCAACTATTTTTTTAGATTCCACATGAGTGAAAATATGCAGTTTTTAACACTGTTTCTGGCTTATTTTGTTTAATAGACCCTATTGTATTCACAAAGGCATGCTGTCCTCAGCTATATTTAGGGTTTAGCCTTTTTTGTCATGAAAATTCTAAACTCTACTCTTTCAATGAAGCAGTCGTAGATCCAGTGTGACTCTTTGCACTTAATTTTGTTTAAACCTTGTTTCAGGATTTAAACAATGGCCGTCAACTACACATGGGTTACTTATTGCATTCCAGCCACCATGGATCTTTTGCTTACATTTCCTTGTTTAACCTTCACATCAGTCCAGTGAGGAAAATTGCTATCTGCATCTGCAGATGAGAAAACTGAAACCCCAGAGTTAAGTAAGTGAAAATGTTTGAATTCAAACCTAGTTCTCTGATTTTGCACACTGGATTTGCCTTTCATAGTGATGGAGGGTAGAGGTGAAGATGAATCACGTGATTCTGGATTATCATTTCCTTCCAGTATATTCAACGAAGGCAACCTGAGTATAGCTCTGATTTGCAAATAAAAACATCGAAGTTTAAAATTCTTACTCCCCAGCTTATTAGCCCTATAGTCTTGGAAAACTTAGATTCATTCTTCTCATCTACCAAAGGAAGCTAAGCATGCTTTCCACTGTTATTATAAGAATTCAATAATTTATGTAAAAATGCTTTATGAATTATAAATCAAAGAGGAAAGTGAAGCATTAGACACTTGAATGTCCTTAAATTTGTAAGTTGGGGGTATGAATTTATAACCATAACAAGCTAGTGTTTTCTTGGCTCCAGCTTCAAGGAACTCATGCCTGGAGGGAACTGTTAGCACTTTCCTTGCCACTACCACGATCCTGTATGTGCCTGCCTCCCTCACTTGATTGCGAAAATCTGGACGGCAGGCACTGTGACTTATTTATGTCTTTTTATCTCTAGTGCCTGGTAAACACCCACAAAAAGGAGACCCCTACTAAATATTTTGAAGAATGAATGAATGAAACAATGAATGGATGAATAAATTGAATTGTCTACTGGAAGATCAGAGTGTGAGGCGGACATGAAGCCCTGGTAACTCATCCTCAGATTCTTCTACCAACTAACAGCATGAGCACCATTAACAATCAGATATGGCCAAGATTCATATGGACCTTTCACATATGGAAGTATTATGTCTCTGTAGGTACCTGAAACTATGAAAATACTGGCTTTTATACTATCACATGGTATGCCTTAGATTTATGAATTTATGGAAATCAAAGTATTTAATACTTTACATTTCTGTGATTTAAACCTACACATTGTGGAAGATTTAGCCTTGATTTAGCCTATCAAATGGGTGGTCACGTGCCCCAATTTACCTAAAAAGTACAAGTTTTTAATCTCCTGTCCTAGGATAATTATTGGTTTTCCTTTCATTCTCAAAAATGTTTTGTCTTAGGCAATTAAAGATAAATGGACATGCATATAACTTGCCAGATTCCTCTGCTGCCACTAGACGTTGGAGAGAGCAGTATAGTTAAATGGTTAGAGTATATGGGTTTTGAGGTCTAACAGCCTGGATTTTTGTACTGTTCTCTTTGTTTACTAGCTGTGTAATCTTGGGTGGTATTACTTAACCTTTTTAAATGTTATTAATAAATACTATTATTAAAAGGGGGTTAATAACAGTATCTTCTTCAGCACTCATTGTAATAATTAAATGAGATAACACATGAGAAGGAGGAGCAGAAGGCCTAGTGTGCAATAACCACTTAATAGCTGTTGATTATTAGCTATGAATGCAGTTTTTCCTCTCATTTTTGTCCCATTGAGTTGCAGCACATCCACTAATAAAGGTTTTTGGCTGTATCTGGACCTATGCCTAGGGGAAGAGCCAGGAAAGAGGCTATGGCGGGAGACAAAAATGTGCTGGTAAGTGGCTTATAAGTGATAAGGACTCACGATCTGGCAGATCAAGATAACCTTTTAGAGAGTGGAATCATTGTCCCATGGCTGTCTTCCTCCCAATCAGCTATATGCCCCATGAGGAGAGGGACTGTATCTGACTTTTTTTTTCTTTTTGAGATGGAGTCTCACTCTGTCACCCAGGCTGGAGTGCAGTGGCACAATCTCGACTCACTGCAACCTCTGCCACCCAGGTTCAAGTGATTCTCCTGCTTCAGCCTCCTGAGTAGCTGGGATTACAGGTGCCTGCCATCACACCCGGGTAATTTTTGTAGTTTTTAGTAGAGATGAGGTTTCAACATCTTGGCCAGCTGGTCTTGAACTACTGACCTTGTGATCCACCAACCTCGGCTGCCCAAAGTGCTGGTATTATAGGCATGAACCACCATACCCTGCCTATATCTGACTTTTTAACCATTAAAAAAATATGTTCTGATCACCTAGCCCAGGCATCCGCATGTGGCCCCCTGAGGCCATTTATCCGGCCCCCTGCCACACTTCAGGAAGGGGCACCTCTTTCATTGGTGGTCAGTGAGAGGAGCACAGTATGTGGCAGCCCTCCAATGGTCTGAGGGACAGTGAACTGGCCCCCTGTGTAAAAAGTTTGGGGACGCCTGACCTAGTCCAACACCTGGCATATATGAAACATTTAATAAATATTAATTGGAAAGATAAATAAATTGGGATAGAGTCTTCAATTTACACACATTTATGCATATATATGAACCCACCATTTCTTTTCTTTTAACTCCAAGCCAAGCACTGTCCTTTATGATATAAAGACTTAGGCAATCAGTTTTGCCAGCTCAATCCTAGCTTGACCTTTGGCCCTGTTGTTGGTTGAAGATCTTTAATGTGGTGGTACAACTCTTGGTTTCTCCAGTTTCTGAGAAAATGCCATCTCACTGAATTATCAGTTGAGGAGTCCCCACAACACCTGAGGCTGGGGAAAAGGGATGGCAGGGAAGCACAAGAGACATGGAAGAGTTATTTCTTGTGTTCCCAGGACATACATACTTAACTTATGAATAATCTTTTATGGAGCACCTGCTATGTACTGAGCAGTGTATTTGGCATAGGAGACACAGATAAGAATAAGACAATGTCCCTGCTGAGAAGTGGAGTTCAAGAGACAGATAAGGAGTCTTCTGGGGCAATGTGTTAAGTGCAATAATAAAAGCCCATATAAGACATAATAGAAGCATACAGTGGAGACTGGGGAAGAAAATTACTTCTGCATATGAGCATTGTGAAAGGCCTTATGAAAGAGACACTTGAATCAAGTCTAAAGAACAGATTTGCAAAATGAATAAACAGAAAGGACAAAGGCATAGATAAAGAGATCATCATTTGCAGAGGGATGAGATGAACATTGCTAACAGTATGGGAAGTGATTAAGAACATGCTAGAGGTAAGGATGCTGAACTCAAAAGAGGCAGAGGTGAGAAAGAAGAGGGAGACATTGGTGCCTTAATATATCAATTGCTTGACTTAAGGAGCAGAAATTTATTTCTCCATCCTTCACTTTTTTCATCAATAAAATGGGGATAATAAAAATACCAATATCATAGGGTATTTGTGAGAATTAAATGAAATAAGCATAGCTATCTTATAATTACTATAATTATTATCACTACAATATCTGTTATTACCATAATAATTATTACTATAATTATTATTCTATTATAGCATATATGATTTATACATTTTTAACATATAACATGTATTATATACCATAATAAAATTATTATTATAAATTGCTTTTTAGAAGACTCTTATATCTGAAGAGGTAGTAGAATGCTCACAGATTGACAGAGAGAAAGGATGATGGTTTCTAAGAATAAGTAATTTACATCAAAAACCTCAGCCAACACAAATGCTCCAGAAGTTAGTGGGTTAAATACTTTGTGCTGTGTTCAAAATTGTAAATTTCTTGGGACACCCAATCTGGCAGAATCACTAATGTCAGTTAAAGTGATAGAAATATAGACTTATTCAAATCTCACTTTCAAATAGTTCCCAAGATGCCCTATCTGTATAGAGTAAAAATTTAAAACCAAGATAAATTTATATCAAAATAATGAGAATGGACAATATTATCTTTTATCACATTCAGGCAGAGATGATAACCAATGGATCTTCAAAAAGATAAAAATAATCTGTTCTTGAACTTATTTATTAACAATAAAAGCCTAATTTCCATTTCAAAAATGACTACAGATGGTGATTTACCAAAGAGGAAAGGCAAGAGAAGAGCTGAGGCATTGGCTTGTCCTGGTCAGCATGCTTAAGGAAAGCCTTTCCTTGGGGCTTTGGAGTGGGGCAGCAATGTCTTAGGAAAGACAGTATGCAAAGGAAGATTATTTTATTGGAGTTTCCATAAAATCCAGGAACACTGAGATTCATCAACTTGGAGTGTCCTTAGTCTGCATTACTTCTGTGCCATTTGGCCATGGAAGAACAGACAGTCAGCATGCAGAGAAGAGCAAGAGCTTTGTTACCTGACTTAGTAGGCCAACACTGGTGGGTTGTGCCCTGTGACCACCCTATCATTATCCCAAGCATCCTACAAGAAGGTGATCCTCCACTCATTCACTTTCAGGTATTTTTCACGTGTGAAGTCTGATCCACATGACCCTGGTATTCAACAATTGCTACTCCCAAGAGTTTGAAATTTCAACTTAGATGAAAAGATTAAGCCCTGCTAGTTTTTGCGACTTTGTCTATATTACTGTGTTTTGTTACCTAAGTCATTTGTATTTGAACTCAGCAAGAAAGTACTTTAATATTTTTTAGAGATTATTCATGTTGAACAAACCATTTAGATGACAGGTTCTGAGTTTTTCTTATGTGAAAAATTGCTTTATCCTTTACTTCATTTTGTTATGTATAGCTACAGCCCTTGTCTCTGCTCAAGGTAACCATGGCACTATTGTATTCTTCTGCAAAATTCTGTGAAAGAGCAGTGCAAAGAATACTTAGATGGTAATAAACAGCAGAGTTGGGGCCAGGCTGGAGGAAAACTGTGCCTGCAATTTGAAATGCTTTGAACTCTCAAGGCAATGAACCTATGGGGTGAAAACAACTTTGATCTTCCACTTTCCCGGCTCTTCTCTCTGTTTATTTCCATCTGTGACTACTTCCCCCATGTTAAAAAGGAAAAGGCAGTGATTTGTAGTAGGATTCGTGGCCAATGCATTTCAGAATTCATTAGAGAGTAGCACCAACAATCCTGACATGCAGACCAATAAGCTTTCTGCATGGGCAATTTAGGATAAGATTTCAGCCATTATTATAGTCATTCATTCATTTATTCATTTGACAAATATCATTAAGTACCTACTATGTGTCAAACCTGTACAGCTTTTGGGAATTCAAGAGTAAACCAGACAAAAAATGAAACAGGGAGGGATGATAGGGAATATTGGTATAAAGCTGCAATTTTAATAGGATTATCAGGTAAGACTTCAGTGATAAAATAATATTTTTATGAAAATCTGAAGGAGGTAGGAGAGCAAGTCATATGGCTGTCTTCAGAGTAAACGTTTTAGGCAAGAGAAATGTAAGGGCTGAGGTTCTTAACTTAGAAATCTGCCCAGTATGGTTAAGGAACAACAAAGTCTAGAGCAGGGGCAGTTGGGTATTAAGAGTGAGAAAGTTTATGACAGGAGGGACTTGTGGGTCAATATAGGGACATTGGCTTTTTACTATGAATAAGATAGGAAATCCGTGCAGGATGTGGGCAGAGAGAGGTACATGTGCTTCCTTGCATTCTAGCAGGATATCAGTCTGATGGCTGTGTGGAGAATATATGAAGGGGGGAAGGGTAAAAGGCAAGGAGACTAGTTAAGAAGCTGCTACAAGGGCAGGGAGAATAGTCAAGAAGCTGCTACAAAGAACCAATGGTTGTTTGGATCAGGCTGTGAGTAGTGAAGTCATGAGAAGCGGCCAAATTCTAGATATTTTTAATTGGAAATGATGCTTACAAGGGCTTCTATGGAAACTGATGCAAGTCAGGGGAAGTTAGTGGAAGTAAAATTTTGGAATTTTCAGAGAATTTATCATGATCTGTATGGGCTTAACACCTGCCTTGCAAAGTTAGTGATCTATATCCATCCTAGGATAAGGAAGTTATCTAAGGAAAAATTCAGCCATTTGGCAAATGCTTGCAGACAAGCCGTTAGAGGCAGGGAGTGCTGAAGGCTTCAGTGTCGTTCAGATGGTCAAATTGCCTGAATGAAAAGCAGGCTGTAAGCCTTAGCAGATGGCAGGAAGTCGGTTCCCAAGACAATCCTGGGGTGATCCCATGCATGGTTGTCCCTGCATTGGGTCAGAGAAGGCATCTGATTTGAAGAGGAATAGACGAAAGTACGACCTGAGAAAGCAGACCCTTGCTCCCTGAACAAAATAACTATTTAAGGAGCGTGGTGAGAAAGAATGTATAATCAAAAAAAAAAAAAAAAGATAGCCTGTATTTAATGCTTATACTTGGTTTTCCCAATATGGTAGCCATTATTCACCTGTGACTATTGTGCACTTCCAAAATGGATTGAGATATATTGAAATTGTAAACTATATATGGATTTCAAAGTATAGTAACACTATAAAATATCACTTTAGTAAATTTTATATTTATTACATGCTGAGATAATAATGCATTGGAAAAGTACTAAATTGATCAACAAAAATTATTAAAATTATTTTACCCATTTCTTTTTATTTAAAAGATTATCAGAGAATTTAAAATTATACACATAGCTCACATGTACTCACATTACATTTCTATTGGGTAGGACTGTTTTAGAGTGTGCAAAACACTGTCCCAGACATTAGGCCGTGTAATACTTCAAGGTAAATGACAATTTATCTCTGTTTTATTTGAAGAAGTCCAGGTTCCAATAATACCCGCCAAAGAATCCCAGCCAGTGGCTGAAACTCTTTCTCTGTCAGTCATGATAAGAAGACTATGTCTCAAGAATGTAATTCATGGATATTTAAAATCTCTAGTAATTGATCCACATTTGGTCTAACCCAAGCATAAGCTTTTTTTTTTTTTTTTTTAGGCGGAGTTTCGCTCTTGTTACTCAGACTGGAGTGCAATGGCACGATCTCAGCTCACCGCAACCTCCGCATCCTGGGTTCAGGCAATTCTCCTGCCTCAGCCTCTTGAGTAGCTGGGATTACAGGCACGTGCCACCATGCCCAGCTAATTTTTTGTATTTTTAATAGAGACGGGGTTTCACCATGTTGACCAGGATGGTCTCAATCTCTTGACCTCATGATTCACCCGCCTCGGCCTCCCAAAGTGCTGGGATTACAGGCGTGAGCCACCTCGCCAGGTCACGCATAAGCTTTTTTATGGAAACAGGCTTCAGATCAAGACAGTGGCCCTGCTCCCAGGTGTAACATTTTGTCTTTTACCGGTCTGTTCTATGTTCACATCTGGTGTCCCTCATTATAGATTTATCTGAAGCACAGAAGAGTCCACAGAAAAAGTCCACGGAAAAGTGTGTAAAATGGATGGAAAAATGTGTACCATGGCTGGGACATCAAGGCTTCTCCCAGAGAAATACAGTTCTTTCTTGATGGTGGCTCTGCTCACAACAGGGCTGTCTCTGTATCTTTGGCTACAGGGTTTTCATTCATTGTGACCCCTAGAACCTAGATGGGTTGTACATAATTCTGCAGAACTGCAAGAGATCCTTGTTCACATGATAAGCTGGTGAACAAGGAGAAGCTTAGGGCCTAGTCACAGAGTGAAAAAGAAGAAACTAAAATTTATTGAATTCCTATGCTGAGATAAGAGATAGGTCTGTGGTGGTAGCAGGCTGCCTGGATATGGATCAGAAAACTCATCGCCATCAACCAGCAGGTTGAGAAGGACAGACAGAGGCCTTGGCATCATGTAGTTTCTGAGCAAAGGTGCCCCCCAATACCCCTGCAGATGCCTGGGTAAACTGACCACTACACATCTTATACGTATAAACAGATCCTGTTATCAGAACTCTCAAAGACTATTTTGGGCATTGCAGTATCTAAAAATAATTAAGATACAAACACCGAGAGCACTTAGAAGTAACCTCAGACCTAAGTTATTTATTTATGGTTATATCCAGTGCTAAGACAATGCAATTGATTATTTACTGACCTTTATACACAAACATTTTAATTGATTATCAAAAAGCATTATATTCAAATTTGGAATATTGACACAGTTATAGATATAGATTGATATTTAAGATCAAAGTCAGTAAGTGTTGGTAAAATGGGTTTTCATCTATAAGCTGTCATTTGAGAGGCTCAAGAAAAATATCTTCTAAATGTTTTGTTTACATAAATTTCATGGTGATTTGGACTCTACCATTCTTTCATATTCTGTTTTTTGATCCTTTTCAAAAAAACACTTTTGTGAAATCCTACAGACTGAATGAATTCACTGTAAGTCAGTAGCAAGTTAGATATGAAAAAGGCAGCTTTATAAAAAAAGGTAAGCTAAGACCCCAAAGCCAAAAACTCCAACTTGAAAATAATCCAAGATCCATAAATGATCCTAAAAAACAAAACATTGCCAATAAAATTATCTATGACCTCAGTCCAGAAAGAAGAAAGGGAGGTATCCACATCATCTGCAAGACTCCATAGGACCCTCTCCTGTGAGCTCAGATGGTTGCAAAAACAACTGTAAAACATACAATGTAAGAGTAGAGAAGATGAACATCCAGAGCACTGAAAAAACTGCACACATTTTTTTAAAAATGCTATGTAAATATAGAAGATAGAAAGGGAAGAAATGAGTTCATTGCTTATTTTTAAAATTTATTTTATTTATTTATTTATTTTTGTACTTTAGGTTCTGGGGAACATGTGCAGATCATGTGGGATTGTTGCATAGGTACATACATGGCAATGTGGTTTGCTCCCTCCATCCCCCCGTCACCTATATCTGGCATTTCTCCCCATGTTATCTCTCCCCAATCTCCCCACTGCCTGCTCTCCCTCCCTTGGCCCCCACAATAGAACCCAGTGTGTGATGCTCCCCTCCCTGTGTACCTGTGTTCTCATTGTTCAACACCCGCCTATGAGTGAGAACATGCGGTGTTTGATTTTCTGTTCCTGTGTCAGTTTGTTGAGAATGATGGTTTCCATATTCATCCATGTCCCTACAAAGGCACAAACTCATCATTTTTTATGGCTGCATAGTTTTCCATGGTGTATATGTGCCACATTTTCCTTGTCCAGCCTGTCATCATTGCTTGTGATTAATGCTAACAGCTGACAGAGAAGATATAATTCTTCTTCCACTTATTTCTATATTGTATACCAAAAAGTGTGTTTTTTTGTACTAGAAATACTAGGCCAATTACCGTGACAGGCAGTTGATGAGGACCCTTGGGTCAGATGACAATGTTATCCCAAGTGATTGTTTCTATCTTTCCCAACTGCCATTAAAACCACATACATGGTACAGAAATAAAGGTGAGGAGATCAGCATCCTCACCGAAAACTAGAGAAGAATGTCATTACCATAGCAGGAACATTAAGATGTTTCTGCCAGAAATAGAGTATGAGAGACCATTGGAAGGAGACGTCCGGTCCTGATTTCTCATCTTGGGAAAATAAGCAGCACCTTAGGATGTAAGTGCAGGAGGTCTTGGTGCAATTCCCTAACTCAGAGTTACTATGCCAGAAATGGTTCTCTCCCTCCAGGACAGTGAGTGTAACTGGAAACAGCTGGTATTTCTGGGCTGTCTTCAGAATTTATGCCCAGTGAAAGTGGTGGCAGGAGTTGTGTCCTGGCTAGGGTGGCAGCACATGGAAGAAATCTAGGCAATGCCACTCCCTGTATCCACCCCAGGAAACTGGATCAAAGCAAAGGGTGGGTCCCATTAGGACTAACCTTCTAGAGATGGTTATTTTATTGAAAGCAGAAAGCAAATAGTGTCAAGACAGCTAACTGCCAGGAAAGCTCACAGCTCTGGCATTTTCCATGCCACTTCTAGGAAGAGCCTGAATGACTTGAAAGTCCATTACTGGTTCTAAAAAAAAAGTGAGAAAAGCCCAGATTGCAACTAGGAATGAGTAACTTCTTAATACAACAAAGATCTATCTGAAAAAAATTACATTAATCCTACCTACTGGTAAAATGTTAGTTTCAGACCTGTTAATGTCAGGAACAAGATAAGATGCTGACCATGAGAGCTGTTATCATCTTTCCTGGAAATTATAATCAATAAAATGGTTCAAGAATGGGAAGATGTGGTAAATATTAGAAAGAAAGATGTAAACTTGTTGCTGTTTGCAGATGATGTGATGGAAAATCTCATGACATTAGCTGAAAAAATGAGAGACTATATATACTAGGAAAGGTGGTCAAATTGCCTTAGTTAGATGCCTACATAACAGTTTATTTTTTCTGAAATAAGACTGCTCACAAAAACTACAAAATATGAAATAACTGAATTGTAATTAAACAACTAAAAATATGATCAAGTTTACTAAGGGACAAATAAGGAGACATCACTATATAAAGGGCATGATGAGTGCTAGGTGCTCAATAATGGCACCCAAATGAAAATAAACAAGGAGCATGGAATACAATTCCTAAAACAAGAAATGCAGATAGCTTAAAAATGCAAACAGATGTTCAGTTTAATGTTAAAAATTCCTATGAGGAACGTGATATCATTCATTTTACTCATCAGATTATCAGAGATTTAAAATATTGCTAACACCAACTACTGAAGATGATGTGGAGAATTCAGCACTGCCATATAGAGCCGGGAGGAGCATCATTTGATAACATGACCTTTCTGGAGGAAAATTAGCAAAATCTAAAAAGGTCATCAGTCAAGACATGCCACTTCTGGAAGTTTATCAGAAAACAGCACTAAGGTTTATGCATAAGAATACTCATTGTAATGTTTCTTATACTTTGAAAATGTTTAGAAATAACATAAATAGGTTAATGGTATGGGATTAAAATGCAGTATTCTCTAATACTAGGCATAAAATGCAATATTCATGCAAAATACATAGTAAATTATGTCATTGCCTAAACACAAAAATGAGCTACAAACCCATGGCCGATAACCTAATCAAATTTTTACATGCCAGAGTATATTGCTTGCATAGAAAAATGCTTAAAATGAAAATGGAAGTGTGTGGGAACATTGTACAAATATGACAAAGAAAAGGGGAGAGAGATTGATCATCACTCTTAACCCAAGGCAATTTAGCTCTTCAATCAGTGGACATTAGGCAGTATCTGAGGACCTACTTTGTTTATCATAACTGGACAAGGTGGTAATAATAGCATCTAATAGGTAGGGCCAGGGATGCTGCTAAATATCCTGCAATGCACAGGACAGCTCCCTACAACAAAGAATTATCTGGACCAAAATATTAATAATACTGAAGTTAAGAAACCTTGATACATATGAATGTATATTTATGTTTATAGTACTTATGAGAACATTCTATGTTTGAATTGTCTTTTCTCCTTTATATTTTACTGTGGTTTAAATGTTTTTGAAAATAGCACTAGATTACTTTCAGAATCAGAAAAGGTAATAAAATGATATCTAATCAGGGGAGGTTGCCCTTAAAGAGTCACATTCTCCTTACCTCCTAATTCTTGACTAACTTTTCTCCTCCTTTTTCTGAATGACTACAATACTTCTCGTCGGTGTCATATCACTTAAAATAATTGTAATCCATTTGGTTTTATTATGGTATACTTTTCTGTGTATTTATCTCAACTCTCCAATTAAATTATAAACCCCTTAAAGTCAGGAACTACGAACAATTTGAGAGGAGGGATCATGCTTCCCAGTTACCCATCCTAGAGCCCAATATACGGAAAGTCTTTGGTACCTGCTAAGGGAAGCATGGAATAAAGGAAGGAAAAAGCCAAGAGAGAAAAGAAGGGAGGCTACTGAATTTATAAATCTTTACGTATTTTCCAGCCTTTTCCTGCCCTGCACCTGGCTCAGGACAGCCCACAGAATAGGAACCATTATATGGGGGTGGGGGAGGTGGGGAGCAATGTGGTATAGCAGAAATGGCACTGGTTTTAGGGTTAGAAAAGTGGGTTTAAAGTTTGATCCTGCAATACACTATTATTTATTTATTTATTTATTTATTTATTTATTCATTGAGACAGAGTCTTGCTCTGTCGCCAGGCCATAGTGCAATGGCACGATCTCTGCTCACTGCAACCTCCAGCTCCTGGGTTCAAGCGATTCTCCTTCCTCAGCCTCCCAAGTATCTGGGACTACAGGTGCCCACCACCACACCCAGCTAATTTTTGTATTTTTAGAAGAGAGAAGGTTTCACCATGTTGGTCAGGATGGTCTGGATCTCTTGACCTCGCGATACGCCCACCTTGGCCTCTCAAAGTACTGGGATTACAGGCATAAGCTACTGTGCCTAGCCTAATTTTATTTAGCAAATATAGTGCTTCCTACTTGCCAAGCACTGTTCTAAACCTTGCAAATATTTATTGTGTCATAGTGGACAAATGCATACAGCTTTCAGAGACCTAATTGTTCAGCTTTAAAATGACAACAATAGTACCTTGCATGGTTGTTGTAAAGTTTAGAGGTGATAATGCATATAAAGTGCTAGGGACAGGGCATGGTAGATGCTCAATACATGGAGTGATTTTCATCATCATCATTGTCATTATTCCCATAACTCTGATCATTCAATAAAGTCTTTTCAGATGGTTACCTATTAGTCAGCCTAATAGACTACAAGATTTAAAATATATCTTGAAACTATTTCTACAAATAGCTAGCTCATTAGAGGGTAGGATTGCTGTTTACACACTCTCGAAGGAAGAAATATTACCTTCTTTTTTGGAAAATCATCCTGGCTGGCTGACTGCAGAACCTGAGGCATATTACACAGAGAGGGTGGGGTAAAGAGAGGCAGCACCCTGACTTAGCATCTGAATTAACCTCAGGAGCAGTGGATGGCCTTCTTGTGCATCTGTCAGTCATCAGTGTTCTCAGCAATGTGTCTCAACCACTCTATCTTTTATCCTTGGTAAGCACCATGACTGCATTCTATATTCCTTGAAGCTGTGCTTGAAGACCAAAAACTGAATTGTGGACTAGAGGGTAGAAACACAAAAAGAGAAACTGCTGAAGCAAGGCCCCGACCCAGGAGAGTGCTTGGGACTACAGGGAAAGAGATTATGGATACATAGAGGAAGAATGACTATTGATTTTTCAGACTTTGCACATGATCCCACAGCATGTTATGCTACATGGAATGAAGTGACACCAGAGCCCTGGAACTTGCCAAGAGCTGATTCAGGTCAAAGGAAGGATATGAAAGATGGGAAGCTTGAATAGAAGGAACCCAGACTGATGGGGTAGGGTTTCTTTGGACTAACTTCATTGGTGTATTCGATTCACTTCCCAAAGTTTTCCCAATCAGGCAGCCAAAGTATTTCTTTAGCAACATTTCGTACATGTCAAACTCATCTTAAGTGATTAGTCCTCTGCCTTCTGAAAAATTCACTCAGAATTCAAGATTTCTCTTCCCCCTCTGTTATGATATCTCTCTTTTGTGTTTAAATACTCAGTCAAGATGTGTTTTTCTCCATTCATATCTTCCCAGATAACACTGGAGGGCATTCTAGCTGTCTTCACTATCCTCCATACTCCAGAATGCTGAATAACTTTTTGTCTTTTCATTCTGTAACCCAGCCTTTGGCACTAAGTGGCCTTCCAGCTTATCCTGGTTCAAGTGGTACCTTACCCCTATTGTGGGACCTAAACTGACCAGTTCTCTGTCTTTCATATATGTGTAGACCTCTTCCTGGCTGCCTTTCATCCCTAGGGCCCATGCAAATTTCCAGGATAACATCAAAACTAGCTAGAATCCTGAACAATTTTCCCTTCTCTCTCCCATGGAAATATCACCTATCCCAAAGATTTGCATTATTTACTTCCAGAAATATGTTGGCACCTGGCATTTTATAATTGCTACCCCAGATGCAGATAACGTAGCGACACCTTCTCCAAGTCAGTCTCTGTACCAAGCCCTTGAAATAGTATGTCTCATCTGATTAGCGAAGCAATTCAATAACTACTGTTACTGTCTTCAATTTACAGAGGGAAGAGGGGAGACAAAGTGAAGTAAAGTAACTTCCCTGAGGTCATATACCTATAGGTAGAGAAGTAGATACTAAGCCAAATTTGCCTGTCTTCAGAGACTATATTCTAAAAATTCCATACTAGATGGCTTGACTGAGGCTTTATCTTTAATCATCATTCTAACAAAAGGAAAACAACACTTGCATTGTGGTTTTCAAAAAGATTTTATTGAATCATTTCATTTTATCCTTACAATAGCCCTGTGAATTGGAAGAAGAATCTCAGTGTCACCATCCCAGATTGGTTCCTCCAGGGAGCTGACTGTAAGGTAGAGGTTAGTATGTAGGTCATTTGTTAGGGAGTAGGTTGTGGTTCAGCACCAGTGGAGGGGAAAGGAAGGAAGCGAGGTTGGCAAAAGCAAAAGTCAAGCTTGGTGCAGGCTCAATGGCAGCCTCCACCAACCATGGGAGCTCTAGAGGTAGAATGACCCTGAGTACAGGTCAGGAGGCTGAGCCTCATTACCTCACAGTGATGGGTCATTGGAGGTGGACTGATCCTGGAAGGCTGTGTAAGCTCATGTCTGTCAACTTTCTGCTGCTGCTGCAATTTCTTGAGAGGCTGACAGCTGAAGGAAACCTGAGTACAGTAGGTTGTTGGCATTGTTTCCAACATTTACCAGCTAGTCAATGGTGTACCCAGAATAAGAATTTGGTCCACAGACACCCACACAAGCACCCTTGCCCATGTACCACAAAACCTCTCTAGAAAGACTTTCTCTGCACTGACAATTCTCGGCTGATTCTGAAGCAAAGGCAGAATCCAATAATTTGTACTGATCATGTTTCCAGCTGCCTACATAGGTACTCAAAGTAGATGGTGGTGGGTGTCCTAGTGGGAGTAATGGTTACAGAATATTAAAACAGGTGAAAGTGAAACCTATGCTACAGTATTGCATTTATTACTAGAAAAGACTAAAATTTACTAAATTAGAAATAATTGTTAGGCATTGGTGAATTATTTGGTGTCCTTGAAAATTTATACAGGAAGAGAGGGATTCTGAATTTTTGAGGAATACGTATAAAACCTGATGCATAAATGTGATCACTCTTGGCTTTTCATTTGTTAAAAGTTATGAATTTACTTTGCAAACTCTAGCTTTTCAAGCCCCAAACTGCATTCCAATACAAAAGTCACAATCTAGGAATGTGTTCATTTTTATTTACCTTCACAAAGTATAGCTTGTCAGATTTTCCCTTTAATCAGATCATCTGTAGTTGAGTTTAAAAGCCCATATCTCTTTGAATTTGCAAGATTATTTAAATTTTCTAAATTATTTTCACTCATTCTAAATACTTTTTTCTTAGCAGAAATCAGTAAGAAACCAATCAAGAAAGACTCCCCTCTGAAGATTTTTCCTCAAGTAGTTGGAAAGTTATAGTCATTTGGGTAGAGTAATGGTGGCAGGTTGCTGCTGATAGTGGTGGTGGTCATACTGGTTTTGATGGTGGGTTAATGTTGTTGGATGATGTTGCTGAGGGCTGATGTTGTCGGAGAGGAAGGATGTTGCTGCAGGGAGTAATATTATTGATAATGGTGCTGGTGGTGATGGAGTGATGTGGTCAGTAGGGATGATGGGATGTTATTATTGATGGTAGTGATAGTGAAGGAGTGATGTGGGTGGGGGTAGTGCTGGTGGATCATATTGTTTCTGGTTCTAGCGATAATGATGATGATGAGTTATCATATAGAGAAAGTCACACTTCAAGCCATCTATTAAGAAGGAGCTACATATGAGTTAGATGGATATGTTTCTTGTCCATCTCCTCAAAAATTTGAGGCAGAATGCAGTGAATAGTATTAGATAAAATCCTTTTCTGAGACACATGACTTCAAGATGGCTGGCTAGAGGTATCTTGTAGGCACTTCCTCTACAAATAAAAACTAAATTAGCAGGTAGATAATCACATTTCTAATAAATAACCTAAGAGAATACTGGATTCAAAAGAGAAGAGACAAGCAAAAACTTAAGGGAAAATATGTATCATCATGAAAACACACAAAAGTGTGCAACCTATTGGTAGATCAAACACACAATTAAGAAAGAGAAAGGCTGGGCAGGGTGGCTCATGCCTGTAATCCCAGCACTGTGGGAGGTAGAAGCAGGTGAATCACTTGAACTCAGGACTTTGAGACCAGCCTGGGCAACATGGTAAAATTTTATCTCTACTAAAAAAAAAAATACCCAGGCATGGTGGCAAGTGTCTGTAGTCCCAGCTACTCAGGAAGCTGAAGAGGGAGGATTTCTTCAGCCGCAAAGTGGAGGTTTGTAAACAAATTAAACTTTCCACTTAAAAGACATATCCTGACAAAGTGGATCATAAAATAAAATTTAAAAAATGACCCAACTATATGTTGCTGGCAAGAAACTCATCTCACTTGTAAAGGAATGGAAAAAAATATTTCATGCAAATGGAAACCAAAAGCAAGAAGCAATAGCTAATGACTATAATTATGTCAGATAAAACAGACTTTAAGTAAAACACAGTAAAAAGAGATAAAGTAAGTCATTATATAGTGATAAAGGGATCAATTCACTAAGAAGATATACCAATTCTATACATATATGTATCCAACATATGAGCACCCAGATATATAAGGCAGATATTATTAGGTCTAAAGGTAGATGTAGACTCCAATACAATAATAGCTGGGGACCCTAACACTTCATTCTCAGCATTAGACAAATTGTCTAGAGAGAAAATTAATGAAGAAACATTGGATTTAAATTGCATACTAGACCAAATGAACCTAACAGACATTTAGAGCTTTTCATCCAGCCGTTACAGAATACATATTTTTCTCATAAGCACATGGAACATTCTCCAAGATAGATGATACATTAGAATACAAAACAGGACTCAGCAAATTTTAAAAATTTTAAATTGTGTCAAACATTTTCTCATACAACAATGGAATAAAACTTGAAATCAATAACCAGAGGAACTTGAGAAACTACACAAATACATGGAAATTAAACGATATGCTCGTGAATGACCCCAACATCAAGGAAGACATTAAAGAGGAAATTTAAAAAATTATTGAAGCAAATGTAAATTGAAATGCAACATACTAAAACCTGTGCAGAAAAATCAGTGTTAAGAGGGAAGTTTATAGTAGTATATGTCTGATCAAAAACCCAGAAAGATTTTTAAATAAACAATCAAATGCTGCTCTTCAGAGGGAAAAAGCAAGAACAAACCAAATTCAAAGTTAGTAGAAAAAAATAAATAATAAAAGTTGGAGCAGAACTGAATAAAACAGAGACAAGAAAAATACTAAGGATCAGCACAAGAAAAGTTGGTTATTTAAAAAGATAAACATTGAAAACACGAACTAGTCAGGAAATAAAGAAAGAAAACCCAAATAAACATAATCAGAAATGAAAAAGGAGGCATTCCAACTGACAACATAGAAATACAAAAGATTATCAGAGATGATTATGAACAACTATATGCTAACAAATTAGAAAACTTGAAAAAAATGAATAAATTTCTCAACATATACAACCCACCAATAATGAATCAGGAGAAATGGAAAACTTGAACAGGCTAATAATGAGTAATGAGAATGAATCAGTAATAAAATATCTTCCAACAAAGAAAAGTTCAGGACCAAAATGACTTCACTCTCAAATTCTACCAAACTTTTAAAGGAGAACTAATACCAATTCTCTTCAAACTATTCAAAATAAATAAATAAATAAATAAACAAGTGGCGGAGATTTTCCTTAACTCATTCTAGGAGGTTAACGTTACCCTATTGCTGAAATCATGACAAAGGACACAACAAAAAGGGAAAACTGCAAGCTAGTATTTCTGATGAACATAGAGGTGAAAATACTCAACAAAATACCAGCAAACTGAATCTAACAGTACATCAAACAAGTAATAGACTATTATCAGGGGGAATTTAAACTTAAAAATGCAAGGATGATTCAACATACACAAATAAATAAATGTCACACATGATATCAACTGCATGAGAGACAAAGAACGTATGGCCATTGCAATAGACACAGTAAAAGCATTTGATAAAAATTAACGTATCTTCATTATAAGAACTTTCAACAAACTAGGCATTAGTGGAATATACTTTAGCATAATAAAGGCCATATATTACAAACCCACAGCTAACATCATACTGAATATGGAAATATTGAAAGTCTTTCCTCTAAGAACTAAAACAAGACAAGGGACTCACCCATCTGACACAGTATTGGAAGTCCTGGCCAGAGCAATCAGTCAAGAGAGAAAAGAAAACATCCAAATTGGGAAAGAAGAAGTCAAAATTTTCCTCTTTGCAGCTGACATAATCTTCTATCTAGAAAAACCTACAGACTTCACACACACAAAAAAAACAAAAACAAAAACAAAAACCTAGGGCTAGCTAGTTTTTTAAAAACTCTTAGGTCTGATAATAATTTCAGCAAAGTTGCAGGATACAAAATCAATAGTATTTCTATGCACCAATAATGAACTAGCTGAGAAAAAAATAAAGAAAGCTATAAAAAATATAAAATACCTGGGGATTAGTTTAAACAAGGGTATAAAAGACTTCCATAGAAAAAACTACAAAACACTGATGAAATTGTAGGGGACATAAACAAATCAAGATATTTTATGCTTATAGATTGGGATAATTAATTGAAATTAATTGAAAGTTCCATATTAATTGAAAGTAATCACACTGCCCATAGCAATCTATGGATTCAATGCAATTCCTATCAAAATATAAATGTCATTTTTCATATAAATAGAAAAACAGTCCTAAAATGTATATGAAACCAAAAAAGAACATAAAATGTCAAAGAAATTCTGAGAAAAATAAAACAACTGGAAGCATCACACTACTTGACTTCAATATATTACAAGCTATAGTACCCAAAACAGCATGATATTTGTATAAAAACAGGCACATCAACCAATGGAACGGAGTACAAAATCCAGAAACGAATCCACATGTTTACAGCCAACCAATTTTTGACAAAGGTGTCAACCTCATACATTGAGAAAAGAATTCTCTTCAGTAAGTGATTGTGGGAAAATTGAATTGCCATCTGCAAAAAAATAAAACCAAACCCCTATCTCTCACCACTTACAAAAATAAAGGCAAGATAGATTAAACACTTAATTGTAAGACCCAAAACTGTAAAACTACTAAAAGAAAACATGTGGAAAAAACTTCAGGACATTGGTCTAGACAAAGATTAGGACCTCAAGAGGACAGACAACAAAAACAAAAATAGGCAAATAGAGGTATATTAAACTAAAAAGCTTCTGCATAGCAAAGGAAACAATGTAGTTAAGAAAGCATGTTGAATGGAAGAAAACATTTGCAAACTCTTCATTCAAGGAACTAATATTCAAAATGTAAAAGGAATTGAAACAACTCAACAGTAAAAAATGAATAATACCATTTAAAGTGGACAACAAATATGAATAGACATTTCTCCAAAGAAGACATACAAATGGCCAACACTTACATGAAAAGATGCTCAATGTCATCCCTCCCACTTAGAACAGCTATTTTTAAAAAGAAAAAAAAAAAAAGCAGATGCTGGCAAGGATGTTGGGAAAAGGGAAATCTTATTGTTGATAGGAATGTAAATTGTACAGCCACTGTGGAAATAGTAAGGAGATTTCTCAAAAAAACTAAAAATAGAACTACCATAGAATCCTTCAGTCTCACTACTGGACATTTGTCCAAAGGAAAAGAAATCCACATATCGAAGGGATACTGGCATTCTCATGTTTATTGCAGCACTATGCACAATAGCGAAGATATGGAATCAAGCTAAGTATTCACCAACAGACAAATGGATAAAGACAATGTGATATATATACAAAATGGAATATTAGTTATCTGTAAAACATATAGAAATCATGTCATTTGCAGTAACATAGATGGAACTGGAAGGTGTTGTATTAATTGAAATAAGCCATGCAGAGAAAGACAAATACTGCATGTTCTCACATGTAGGGGCTAAAATAGTTGATCTCTTGAAAGTAGAGAGTAGAATGATAGACATGAGAGGCTGGGCAGGGTTTGTGGGGGTAGGGACATAAAGGAGGTTAGTTAATGGATATAAACATAAAGTTAGATCAAAGGAATTAGTTCTTATGTTTGATAGCAGAGTATGGTAACTATAGTTAACAACGATGTATAGCATATTTCAAAATAGCTAGAGAAGAAGACTTGAAATGATATCAACACAGAAGAATAATAAATAACTGAAGTGATGGACATCCCCAAAACCCTGACTTGATCATTATACAGTCAATGCATGTAACAAAATGTCACATATGTAACCTATAAATATGTACAGATACTTGTATCAAGTAAAAAAATCCCTTTCTGAGATGCTCAATAGAAATTCTTTCTCAGGAAACTACATGATGTGGTTTGGCTCTGTATCCCCACCCAAATCGCATGTTGAATTGTAATCCCCACATGTCAGGGAAGGGAACTGGTAGGGGGTAACTAGATCATGAGGTCAGATTTCCTTCTTCTTCTTGTGATAGTGGGTTCTCAAGAGATCTGATTGTTTAAAGTGTGTAGCACTTCTCCCTTTGAGTGCTTGCTTTCTCCTGCTGCCATGTAAAGACATGCTTTCTTCCCCTTCACCTTCTGCCATGATTGTAAGTTTCTTGAGGCTTCCTAGCCATGCTTCTTCTACAGCATATGGAACTGTGAGTCAATTAAACCTCTTTTCTTCAAAAATTACCCAGGCTCAGGTAGTTCTTTATAGCGGTGTGAAAATGCGCTCATTCACTATATAATCCCTGGTAGAAAACAAAATTCCTGTGCTTTCTGAGAAATCAAGGCCCTCATTCTTGTTCTCACTTCAGTTTCACTTTCAGCTGATGCCCTGACACACTCTTGGAGCCAATCAGACTGACCCTTTCCTTTGACTCTTCAAGCCACTTCACTCCCCACTTTGCCTTTGCTCACCCTCTGACCTCTCTCTTGCATCTACCCATCCCCTGCAATCCTTTTCCAATTTTATTCTTCAAGATTCATCTCAAAATCAAACTTTTCTACAGGGCTACCCTCTACCTTCATAGAATTCTTATTTCCCTTACCATCAATATCATGCAATTTAGCACCATCATGTATCTGTATTGTTCTTGATGGTGTCATGTAAGTTTACCTGGTAGATTTTCAGATTTACAAGAACAGTGCCCTTGTCTTGTATTTTTTTTTTATTCCCCATAGAATCCAGCACTAAGCAGATACTTAATTAAATAGTATACTTTACTACCAAACAAAAAGAAATAATACCAAAATGGAAATGAGAACTTCTAGCCCAAGCTCTGCCCTTAATCCATTGCAGGACTTGAAGTGTTCACTTCTCTAGTCCTCATTTTCTTTATCAATAAAGCACATTATTGAACCAGATTATAACAATTATTCTTATTATTGTTACTAGATACTATTTTGCAGACATGTAGTTAACATATAAATTCCTTTCATTTTAAAACAATGTTATTCAGTAAATTGAAAGTCAGACTTTTGAATTCACCATTCATATTAATCCAGGTTAAAAAGTAACTTCAGAGTTCTTATTCTGCATGTTCCAATTGGAAGCTTAAGCACAGACAGAATCATTCCTATTCTTCTGCTTCACTCATAGACATGGCAAAGGACAGTGTTTCAAGATATTGATTAATGTTTGACTGAGCTCAAAAAGAAAAGCAAAAAGGGGACCAAAGCAAAAGCAAAAAGACCAAAAAAGTTATGATGTATGTATCCCTTTAAAAAAAAAAGAACTAAAAAAGCAGCAGCAACACACAAAGAACTCAGGAATGAATAAGGGCTGACTTTGAGGTCCAGAGAATGCTGGACATGGTATTGGGTGGTAGTGGAGGACTTGGGGGCTGAGTCTGTGCAGCTTCTTCTGTAATAGTCATTATTTAAAGAGGCAATACGAAAATACATATAGTGTTAGCAGTTTAAAATAAATTGTAAACACAGGGTGAAAAAAGAGAAAAGGCAAATATGCCCAAAATATTTTCTAGTGGTGGTACTGTGAAAAATAGCTACTTTCTTCCTTGTCCATTTCTGTTCTTTTTAAGTTAAAATACAGACAAATTACTACCACCCCATCTCCTCATCTCATTGCTCTATAGGTCTCTTGTTATGCCCTGAAATAATCATCAAAGTACAAGCAATCTGAGCTCTAAGCCCAACCTCCCTAGCTGAAGTACTAAAAACCAAGGCCTCAGGTATCAAATCTGAAACAGAAACGGTGGCCTCTTCCTGGTTGCCACTGGAATTGTCCTCTGCAAGATCAGGGGGTTCATCCTCATGGCTCCTTGGGTCTCTTCCTCCATGCCATTCTTACATAACAATATATATATTTTACAATTAAAAGCTAAAAACACACTGGCTTCTGGTTTTGAGTCATTTCATTGTTTTGATACGTTGTGGCAGGGCAGAGATGAATGGAAGCCAGGCTGACCTAATGTAGTCTAAATATTCAGACCAGGGGAAGGGAATCCTCCGCAGCAGAATGCCAACCTATGTCTCTTAATTGCTTCGGCTCCTGATAGATTGGCTCTTACCCTCTTTGAATTCCTTTGTTGCAGAGAAGTTAAAATTCATGAGCGTCCCATGCCTGGGAATACTTACTCCAGTGCTGCTATTTTCCTGAGCCAAGCTGAAGAGTCGGAGGTCTGTTGGGCCATCTGTTACGTGATAGTCAACAATCTCGAAAACCTAGGGAAACAGGGAGGGGGCGAGCAAAGATGATGAAGCATTTAAAGAGAACAGATTGCTGCCTTACTTACAAGAGAAAAAGGGAGAGATGATATACTTCGATTGAGGCAGAGACAAGCTTTATTAGCATAGGGAACAAAACGAACTTAAAAAAAAATGGCACCAATAAAGCTGACAGTCTAAAGAGGCTTGGTGACAAACCCCATGTTGAATTGCGGGTCACAGAGGCCCCAAATGTGATTGGGACACACACACACACACACACCACACAATGTACACCTTGCACACAGACATCCACACATCCTTGATGTATGAGTAAAACCACTGAAAAATTACTGTTGGATTTAAAAGCTAAATACAAGCCTGTACTTGAATGTCAGGTTTTGCAGACTTGAGAAAGACACTTTGCCTTAACCACCTTCCGAGCAAATACCTTCCGCAGGAAGTGAAAGGAGTTCAAGGCCTGCTTTGACTCTTTCACGAAAGCCCAGGCCTTTGCATTTGCCTAGCAGACTCTCAGCCTCCCCGATTTAGCCACCTGTAAACTTTGTAATCCTTTCTAAGCACAGGCTAGTTTTTAGCAGTGACCTATAACATTTGACCTGAAAAAATACTGTTTCCAAAGAAGTGGAATGAAACTGTAGGTAAGAAAGAAGTGGGGGGGAAAAGGGGGACAATTAATGTAAGAGAAGAAATAGGGAAAGAAAGATAAGAAAATCTGGGCGAGGCATGTCAGTGAAGAACCCCAAATATAAGGCAATAATAAAGCATTTTAAAAACCAGCTAGTTGGCAAACAAATATTAAGAGTAAAATATTAAACTCTATTTAATGACATTCAGGCTGAAATGTTTAAGAAGCCCCGTGGTATAAGCAACTGACATTGAAATGGACCAAAAAGTGAATTGGATTGGTGAATGAGTAAAGGATCAATATAAAATAAAACATCTTTTTTTTTGAGACAAAGTTTTGCTCTTGTCGCCCAGGTTGGAGTGCAGTGGCGCAATCTCGGCTCATTACAATCTCTGCTTCCTGAGTTCAAATGATGCTCTTGCCTCAGCCTCCCAAGTAGCTGGGATTACAGGTATCTGACACCACGGTCAGCTATTTTTTGTGTTTTTAGTAGAGATGGGGTTTCACCATGTTGGCCAGGCTGGTCTGGAACTGCTGACCTCAAATGAATCATCCACCTCAGCCTCCCAAAGTGTGGGATTACAGGAGTGAGCCACCATGCCCAGCCATAATAAAACAAGTGTAGATAAATGTTTACTGTAGAATCTAAGTGGTGAGTAGATGCTATGCACCATGAAATTATTACATCTTAGCTGTATTTTGAAATTTCCTGTAATAAAATGTCTAAGTATCCCTTTCATTTCTGTTTTCCTTTTATATGACATTGTCTCCAAATATGTAACTCAATGAAAGAAACTGGTTAAAAGATGTGATTACCAAGTTTGAATAACTAGTTTTGCTGTTATTTCATTGATATTATTTTGTTGTTGTCTCTAGTAAACTAAGAATCATAAGATTAAGTCATAATTTGGTAAAAAGTTTTCCCAAAGTAGATTTTACTATCACTTTCTTCCAAATGGACTCTTTCTGAGATGAAGAATACAAATTCTTAATTACCTCTCACAACTCACAAGCTGCTTCTCCTCACAGATAATCACTTAAAAACATAACAGAGCAAAGAACAGTTCACAACCCTAGATATTTCAGGGTGCTAATTTGGAATGGTTTTGGAATATTTTACCCCAGTCAAATTAGTTGTATCTGGTTTATTTTTCTTGCAAATCTTCAGTGGATCCATGTAACTATATTTGGTAGACTTAATTTTCACTGAGGACTGGCCCCGAAGTTAAGTGCATCAGAAAGAGAGAGAGAAAAGAGAGTGAGGACTTACTTTTAACAGCTTAATTTTACCCATCTCTTTGAACTAAACTACAAAATGACAGTTTTGATTCAGTGATGGGAGCAATCAGACTGGAAAAGGAAATGCAGGGGATAGCAGTTACTGTTAAAGGAAATCTACAACCTCCATGTGAATTTGTCTGTGTCTCAAAGAAGACTTTATCTCCATGCTCAATGTATTTTACATGTAACTCAACTTGTGCAGCAAACTACCGTTTTCAGTAATAACTAATAGTAAAAATATAAATATACATATTTTAATCAAGTCCACCTAATGTGTCCCAGGCAAGTTTTTAATCACAAGGCATTGAATTTCAAAGAAAACATATGCAATTCTATTTAATATACAAAACTGCATTGTGGGGAAGCCTCCCAGCTCAAAACATGATCACACAAAAGGGGCAAGGTTGGAGGCTGGGGTTAGTTTAAAAATATCTGTCTGTGAGCAGCACATTTTACACTGGAACGTGACAGGTGAAAAGGTTATTGTCTGCAAGTTTTCACCCCAGGGAATAAATAGAAAAGAAAAAAAAAAATGGGAAAGTACTTAAGCAACTTTCTGCCTTTGAAAAAGCAAGTGCAGAATAGTAGACACTGTGGGGTGTCCTCTTTTCTAAGCCAGTGACAGCATTTCCAATACCCTGACCCATGAAAGGAGGCGTTGGGAGTTCAATGCTCACCAAATGGCTGGTTTGGAATCTAGAATTAGAAAATTACTGGGTAGAAGAAGAAATAATTTGTAAGAGCAAAATACGGCGGAGGATCTGGAGGAGGCCAGGCTCCCTGATTGGTAGTTTATCTTCAATAGCATTCCTGGCCTTTGTCACTCTTTTCTCTTTGCTCAGGTCATACCCTAGTTCTGAAGTCAGGGAGTTCTAGGAACCCAGGACACTGGAAACTCAGAAACCCCAAGAAACTGCTGTACTATGGGTGGCAGAAACTTGCTTCCCCACCCCCATTGCTGGGATTGTTTTTGCAGATTTATGGCAGACTTTTAAGACCTCACTCCATTTATGTGAGAGGAATAAAAAGTCACTTCTCATTTCATGAGTACCTCCAAAGGCTTGTAGTTCTAAGTAGTGTCTACAAAGTCTTTCTCTAATAGGAGAAAAAGACTTTGAGGAATCTATCTAATGAAATCACAGGACTGTTTGGGGAAATGTTCCATAATCGTAATCTGTGAAACACAAACAAACCAAACATTGGTGAAGAGCCAGACTGCCCGAGATTTAATCCCAGCACTGCCATTTATTATATATGTACATTGAGCTGGATTTTTATATCTCTAGTCTCAGCTTTCCCATTTGCAAAATGGGGATAATAATAGTATACTACTACTGCTACTAATTATCATTATTATTATCACAGGGTTATGACAAGAATCAAATAACATAATACAGCATGTATCATGGTACATCACAGATATTAAGTGCTTAATAATTGTTTAATAATTTCCTTACTGCTATGCTTAGCATTATTATTATCTTCCAGGTCTGAAAGAAAATATAAACTTGGGAGACACCTATTTATTGGGAGACACCTATTTATTGGGAGACTTTTAAAGAGTCTTGGACATGCACTTTTGTAGCTTGGCTTGAAATGCTTTACAGTCAGTTTGGCTTCATTCTGTTAATAGGAAAGAAAGAAGTCAGAGGATAAAAAGGAGAAAAGGAGAAAAATGGTAAAAGAGCACATTTGTAGGAAACCTTGGCTGTGAATACAGAGCTTCTTCATCTCTCCAGAGTTTTGTGGCTAGTTTTAGTCACCTTAGCAAGACTGAGGAAAGTCCCATGGTGTTTTCCATCCATAAGCTGTATTTGAAATGTATAAGGTAAGTCACTTAATGAAAAATGAGATATCATAGAGGCAGAGAGTACAGTTTTCTGATGTTTCCTTGGGCTAGGCAAAGTAGATGCTGGTATCAGCTTTCACCACTGCAAGGCAATAAGAAAAATCTCCAAAAACAGATTTATTATACTTGAGAGTTGAGCTTTAATAGCATCCTCCTAAATGATGCTAAAAAGAAACTTTTTAGGGGTGACCTAACCTTGAATGAGGGAGGAGAAATTACTTAGAATTCGCAACTTTAAAAAAATCACATCATCCATTTGTATGTAGCTGGAGTTACTGGCTGATGGCAACAGGAACTGACTTGGGCAACTTAAGCAGAAGGGGATTTGGAGAAAGGATGTAGATAGTGCTTAGGATGACTAGGCTTAGAATGAGCAAAAACCGTGGAAATGCTGGGGGGCGGCTAATCCATTGCTGCTTGAGATACACGATTGACAACTATTTTTATGTCGTTGTGTCCTTGCCTCAAGATTCAGAATCCCAGGAAAGCATATCTGATTGGCAAAGGCCTAGTCATGTGATCTACCCTGAATATGTTGGGACTGTGCTGTCTTCAGTAGACATCATCTTTTCTCATGACTACACACAATGAGGGATTGTCTAGAAAAGCAATCAAGATGCTGCTATAAAGGTTAGTACTGAATTCTGGAGAGTCCCCATCCCCCGAAAAAAACTCAAACTTTTGTACTGTATTTTTTAAAGCATTCCAAACCACCTAGAATTAAACTCTGTTATTTCTAATTATGGCTATTGTCTTTCCCACATTTAAAATAATCCTATTCTTACTCCACAAAGGTAATTCCTAGAGTTCTGACTTTTCTAGTTCCAGTTCCAGTTCAGTTGATCTTTATCAATCTCAAAGAGACTTTTTGAGAAAAGGTAGAGATACTCATGACCATTGACAGAGATGTTACAGTTCAGGTTCACCTTTATCACTTTGAAAAAGATGAGCTAAAATTATTTTTCTATGAAATTGACCAACAAAAAAATAGAATGGTAACCAGCGGTGGTGAGAGTTTAGCAAACCAGACACTCTCATACATTGTTGATAGAAGATTAAACAGATGCAGCCCATCCCATGAGCAATTTGGCATTAAGTATCAAAAGCTTTAAAAGGTTCACATCCTCTGACTAATTAATTTCATCTCTAGAAATTTGCCTTAAAGGAAAAAAAATCGCGTAAACACAAAGATGTTATTTTGAAAATGTTTATTACAACACTGTAATTGTGAAAAATTAGAAACCACAAAAATATTCAACGGAAGTGAACTGGCTGAATAAACTATGGTACAACAAAATGATGAAATACTTTGTAATCACTAAAAGATGTTATAGAATTGTGGTTGTTAACATTTCAAATATTTAAAATACGTTGAAGAGAACAAAAACTAGAGTACAAAAAATATGTAAAGTATAATGACTCTTTGTTTTAAAAACATGTATATGGAGTTTGTGGATTAATATATATACATACATACATATATATATATACATACATACATACATATATATGTGTGTGTGTATATATATATATATAGAGAGAGAGAGAGAGAGAGAGAGACAGAGAGAGAGAGAGAGAAACCCATCAACCCATCTGGGAGGTTATATATCAAAATGCTCATAGTAATTTGAAGTGGCAAGATTATGGGTGGTTTTTATGTTTTTGCTTGTGTTTTCCATTTCTTTTGTCTTTATGTAATACATACTACAATAACGTATCGTACAATACACACACACACACACACACACACATATATATATATATATGTTTTTTGAAACAGAGTTTCACTCTGTTGCCCACACTGGAGTGCATTGGCGTGATCTCCACTCACTGCAACCTCCACATGCCAGGTTCAAGCAATTCTTTTGCCTCAGACTCCCGAGTAGCTGGGACTACAGTTGTACACCACCACACCTGAATAATTTCTTTTTTTTTTCTGTCTGAAGATTTTTTTTTTTTTATTAGAGATGGGGTTTCACCATGTTGGCCAGGCTGGTCTCCAAATCCCAACCTCAGGTGATTCCCCACCTCGGCCTCCCAAAATACTGATATTAAAGGTGTGAGCCTCCACACCCAGCCTACAATACATGTTATGTAATTAAAACATAATAAAAGTTATTTATAAAATTTTTAACATTACGAAAACATAGGGCTACAGGTGGTGGCTCATGCTTGTAGCCCCAGCACTTTGGGAGGCTGAGGCTGGTGAATCACTTGAGGTCAGGAGTTCGAGACTAACTTTGCCAACATAGTGAAACCCTGTCTCTACTAAAAATATAAAAATTAGCTGGGTATGGTGATGCATGCCTATAATCCACCTACTCAGGAGGCTGAGGTGGGATGATCACTTGAACTCAGGAAGCAGAGGTTGCAGTGAGCTGAGATTTTGCCACTGCACTACAGCCTAGGCAACAGAGTGAGACCCTGTCTCAAAAAAGAAAAAGTAATGTACATAGAATAACATAAATACATAAGTGAGCATGCAGAGGCAAGACCAATGCCACAGATAATATTTCAGGAAGTGTGTGTTTTATGGTCAGTTGTGCTTTTTAACAATGAAAGGATCCTTTTATATTTATGAGACAAAGAAGAATGTTGTGTCATATGTCTTTGTTCACAACATGAGGCTAACACGTTTTTCCCCAGAGATTATTTACCAACTGTGGTTTGCATAAACCGTTGGGTAATGGCAAATGGGGAGCTAGCTTCATTTGGTTGTGGGAAGAAGATGAGAAAACTCCTGCATTTTGACAAATTAACAGAAAGCCTACTTAGGCACCAAGAATACTTCAGCCTAAATGCCATTCAGGCATGGCCCATGCAAGAACTCAATAGATAAAGCCCCAAGAAAAATGATCCAGACCCTCATTTCTATAAGGGCAATGTAGGCTCTTGGGACATACTTAAGAGGGCCCCAGGCCAGGCGCGGTGGCTCAAGCCTGTAATCCCAGCACTTTGGGAGGCCGAGGCGGGTGGATAACAAGGTCGAGAGATCGAGACCAACCTGGTCAACATGGTGAAACCCCGTCTCTACTAAAAATACAAAAAAAATTAGCTGGGCATAGTGGCGCGTGCCTATAATCCCAGCTACTCAGGAGGCTGAGGCAGGAGAATTGCCTGAACCCAGGAGGCGGAGGTTGCGGTGAGCCGAGATGGCGCCATTGTACTCCAGCCTGGGTAACAAGAGCGAAACTCCGTCTCAAAAAAAAAAATTAATTAATTAATTAATTAATTAATTTAAAAAAAAAAGAGGGCCCCTAAGTATGTAAAAGAACTTTCATTTATAGCAGCTCAGGGTGAACATTGTACACTTTTTATTTAAATTAAGCCTTCATAGTAGTTTTTACAAACATGAAGGCCTATAAAGAATGCAGAAAAAAAAAGCGCTTATATATCTCTGTGCTGTGGTTAAAATTAAGTCTCAAGAGAGGAAAACAATTCAACCTTGTTTTTTCCCCTAATTTTGGCTTCTAGTTTTCATTTTTCTAAGCAATTATTTTCTAATTCAGTTGCCTAATAAGAATTTTCAGTTCAAAATGATGAAAGGCACTTTGTAAAATGAAGAACTAGCATTGTGTCAAATTAAAGTTTGGCCCTTTGCAGTGAATAAAGTATATTCTATGCAGAAATCCATGGCTATGACCTAGGGGTGATGCAGAGGTTAATATTTTTTTTTCCTTTTTTCCTTTTTGGTTCTTTGTAATGAAACTTTCTGTCTCTTTCTTTTTTTTCTGCTGGCTGTTATTGTGTCTCAGAACTGAATGCAACCCACCATACTTTGCCACTGCTTCTCTCTCTCTCTTTTTTGTTTTTTGTTTTGTTTTGTTTTGTTTTGTTTGCAGTGTATGATAGTAACTACTACACAGTTTGCTCTGTAAAACCACAATTGTGGGAGGCTGGTGTTCACTTGGAATGTTGGTACAGTACATGTCACCATATTTAGGTCCCTGGCCTCCTTTTCTAACTTGGCTTTGAAAAATCTTGTTCAGTCATTACACGAGAGAACAAAATGCCCAGAAAAAATGGGAGAAAATATTGCAGAGAAAGTCGGTTTATCCAAGACACACGGACCAACAGCCAAGATAGCCTAACCAACTTTGTGGTTTAACTTTTCTTAAAGTGGAAACCACAGGACAAAACTCATGGAAAACAATGAGAGAAATAAATGTTGGAAGCATCCTTTCCCTTTTTTTCATTAGTCATACAGAAGAGAGCCATTCAATTTTAAAAGAACAAACACAGCTGGTGGAATCATATCTTTTTCTATGCATTATTAATGAGTGACAATAACTCAGATGGAAAAATGAATTTCCTTCATTCAGTAAAAGCAAACAATGCAGATTTCTGAAATTAGATCCTCACTGTGGTATAGCAGAAGCATGGTCAAGTTTCTGTGTGGGTCTACTAGAAGTTCAATTATTTTAGGTTCTTACAATTAAAGACCTTGCTAATTAATAAAGATCACGACTACATTTGTCACTCTATGACTCTATCAAGAATCATGTCCTTAAATTTGACTTCGGTGTTACCAATCTCAGACCAAAGTATGTTTTGCTTTCATTCAAGCCACCCCCATAGTTCTAATTATATTTTTAAATGCCTAATTTATATACTTGATTTCTTATGGTCTAGCTTAGCCCACACTATACTGATCTTTTTTTATGATTAGACTTACATCATGATGGTCTAGTTGAATTTCTTCCTTTAGCCCTATTTATTGTTCCCTGAGTCCCTGGACCACAGAGTGAGCAGATGCTAAAGCAAGTCCATCCTAACTAACGGAATTTGCTAGCAGATGTAAATAGTAGTACTTGTTTGAATAAAATGTAAAATCCTGGAACAACAGACAAATAAATTGACATTCGTTTCATATAACTTCAATATTTCTTTACTTGTCTCTGTGATGTAACACTTTTATAACACTTAATTGTGGAATAATTTACTTAATCCATCTGGAAAGTGAAACTATTACCCACTCCGGTCGATTAAGTCTTATTTAAAAATCATGTTCAATATTACACCTGTTAAAATCAAGACTAGAAAAACTCCAGAACAAGCTCCCTGAGATGTGTATGCATCCAGAAAAGTATTCATCCATTGTAACTCATTAAGGAATTTGTATATTATAGCATTTATTGATACAAATTTATATTAAGATTGCAAATCTGTAGAGTTGGATTAGTTGGTGCAGAATCCTTCATTCTCATTGATATTGAAAATCAAGTTGTCTTTTTAGTGGGTCAGGTGGCTCACATACCCAACTACCTGCTACCTTAATATTTACTTGTCTTCAGAAATCTATTTTAAGGTCCAACAGAAGCAAAACTATTTTTAAAGAATGAGATTAAATTGCATCCTCCTCTAACTGATTTTTTTAAAAAATCCCTTATCAGAATTAGTTTTCTGTAAGTAATGCAACAAAAATTTTTATTATAAAATTGGAACCAAAAAATGTAGTAGATTCTTAAACTGTGCTTCCACAGAACATTGTTTGATAAACATTGTCCAAAAAGTTTCCACCATTAAAAGTAATATATTTAGGTTTACCAGTTTAGCAAGTAAAAATGCAGGATACCCAGTTAGATTTGAATTTCTGATAAACAATAATTTTTTTTTTTAGTATAAGGATATGTAAGTATGTCCCATTCTCTTCTGAAAATGTCCAAGAACTAACCAAGTGATATGGTTTGTGTCTCCACTCAAATCTTATCTTGAATGTAAACTCCAGGTGTTGAGGGAGACACTTGGTGCAAGGTGCTTGGATTATGGGGGCAGTTTCCCCCATGTTGTTTTCATGATAATGAGTTCTCATGAGAGCTGATGGTTTTATAAGCATCTAGCATTTTCCCTGCTCGCATTTCTCTCTCCTGCCACCATGTGAGAAGGTCCAAGCTTGCTTCTCCTTTGCCTTCTACCATGATTGTAAGTTTCCTGATGCCTTCCCAGCCAGGTAGAATGAGTCAAACCTCTTCCCTTTATAAATTACCCAGTCTTGGGTACTTCTTTATAGCAGTGTGAAAATGGACTAATACACTTAGTCATGAAATTAAGATTCTATTTTTTTATTCACCCTATGTTCCTTGATTGAAGAAGCATCCTTAAGGTTGAAATTAGTAAATCTGGGTATATTGTATCTCACAGATGTCTCAATAAAATAGTGCTCATTATTTTTGTAAAGTATCCTTCCCTATAGAATAATTTAGTTTTGGACTCATATTAAAAATTTTCAGTTAGCTCAAATCTAGAAAATTTGAGTATATTTTGCAGGATGAATTATTAAACTGAAAATTTCAGGAATATATATGTTCCTAAAATTTAAGACAATGTCATAAGTTAATAAATCTCTATCACTGCTGATATTTTGGGATTTATGTATTTTTTTATTTGAAAATTTAGTAGAGTATTGAGTACCTGGTCTATGTTAGGCACTAGAAATACAAATATAAAGTAATATTCCCTCTTTCAGGAATCTCACAGTTAAATAGGCAAAAGCAGAAATAGCTAAGTGCAAGAAAGTGTCAAACTTTAGAAACATCCACACAAATTTGATACTTGTGTTAAGAATACCTATTCTAGAAAACTGAAGTGCTTCTAATACGAAGTGATTAGGTAAAGCATTTTTAAAATTAACTTTTATTGACTGCATACCACAGGCTAGCCACTGGGCTAACTTAGCTTAATTCATAATCTAAATGGATCCTCATAATTCTGTGACATAGGCAATGTTATTATTCCCTTTTCAGGTGAGGGAACTGAGGCAGAGTGAAGCAGAATCACTTGTTCCAGTACACACATCTACTAAAGGGTAGCCCAAGTGATTCCTGCTATGAATAGAAGTAACCAGGATATAGGATTGCGTCAAAGTGGCCCATAGTTTTTGTTTCTTCAGAGAAAAATATAAAAAATATAAAAAATACTGGAATGATCAGAACATTGTTGGAGCAATCCTTGACCATGTCTGAGTTCTTCTCTTCTGGACTGACTCATATACATATATTTTTCATCATCACCATTTTGCTCAAGAAAATTTTCATAGATTATAGTCTAGAAGCCATAACCTGTATATGAAGATTTTCTGAGCACCAGTTAGAACATCTAAAGGGAGTGTATCTTTCAAAGTGATTAACACTGGAAGACACCCAGATGGCTTCACCAATGAATTAATTCACACATTTGTGAATTAGATAATATCGATTCTACACAAACTCTTTCAGAGTATATAAAAGAAAGACAGAATACTTTCCAACACCTTAGGAGGCCTGAATAGCTTCAATTATAAAACTTAAAAGAACATTTCAAGAAAGATAAATTATAGATCAATATCTTTTATAAAAATAGGTATAAAATTATTTTAAAACTAAGTTCAAACATATAAACTGCCATTTGTACATCAAGTATGGTAAAATTTCAGCACAGCAATTTCATATGTTTCAAATCAACATAGCAAATTGGATCTAGCCACCTTTAAGAAAGAAATGAGCTTCAAAAAAAATCAATGTAAATCACACACACAAAAAAATAAACATTTTGATAGATGCAGAAAAAATATCTGATCAGATTTAACACCCAACCATGGTAACAACTCGGGTAACCTAGCTATAGATACATCAGGTTAACAAAGAATATTATGTTAAGCAGATTCTAAGATGATCTCCAAGATTCCCAGGCAATTGCACACCAGCCCTGAACAATTCTCTCTTGTTGAGTAGGCAAAATCTCACACTCAGTCCCAGTATTAAGTAACTAATCACTTGATGTTGTTTAAATTGAAACACAGATTATCCAGGTAGGCCTAACTTAACCAGATGAGTCATTAAAGGGACTGGGACCTCCCTGAAGTCCAAGAAATTTGATGCAGAGGATATCTTCCTTTGCTGGCTTCAAAAATGGAAGAAGCCAAATGGCCAGGAATTGAGAGTGGCTTCTGAAATTGTAGAGAAAACCCCAGTCAAGAGTCAGGAAAACAACAACAGGGACCTCAATCCTACAACTGAAAGAAACTGAATTCTGATAATAAATTCAGTTCCTTTCAGAAAATCAAGAACTCCAGATTAGTAGCTAGCCACAGGTGACACATTAATTTTAACCTTGTGAGACCCTGAGCAAAGTATCCAGTTGAACCCTGCCCAGACTTATGACCTACAAAAGTGAGATAATGACTTTGTATTGTTTTGAGTTGCTGAATTTATAGTAATTTGTTAAACATCAATAGAGAACTAAGGTAAACATGTACCTAAAAATTTATAAAAAACGTCATACTCAGTGGCAAATATTGCAGACTTTCCTGAGATAAGGAATTCATTTTCACTATTTCCACTTATTACTGTACTGACCATCCTAACAAATTAAAAAAATAAGCAAATAAAAAGCACAATATTGAAAAAGTGAATAAAACTGTCATTGTTTACAGACTACATGATTGTGCACCTAGAATAGTAGACTATCCAAAAGAATCTACAAACTTTAAGAATTGACAATGAATATAGCAAGGTTGCTGAGTCCAATGTAAATATACAACAATAATTTTATTTTCTTATATGCAATACAATAATTGTGTTTTGTGGCTAGTAAGCAACAAAAAGTGGAAAATAAAAAATTTTAAATATTATTTATGATAGCATGAAAAAATCAGCCACATATGAAAAGTATAATGAAAAATGTGTAAGACTTTTATACTAAAAGCTATAAAATATTTAAATAAATTAAAGGAGACCTAAATAAATAGCAAGACATATCATGTTCATGAATTGGCTCAGTATTGTAAAACTATCAAATGCCAAGAAACTAACCTATGTACTTAATGCTTTCCCAATATAAATTCCAGCAGTTTTTACATTTTTGGTTACAACTATTTTGAAAACTCATATGAAAATGCAAAAAAGTCCAAAGAACAAAAAAAAAGTTACTGTCACACATTCACACATCAGCTAGGTAGAAAAATAATGGTCTTTTCGATAAATGGTTCTGTATCAATTAAATAGCACTACAGAAAACAAATGTGTCCTAATTCTTACTTTACATCATGTACCAGATTAAATTTCAGCTGTATTGCAGATTTAATTGTGAAGGAAAAATCTACAAAGCATTTGGAGAAAAAAATGCAGCAGAACATCTTTCTCACTTGGGCGTAGCAAATATTTTTAAGATATGACACACAAGGTGCAACGCTAAGAGATAAACACTGTTAAATCAAACTATATTGTAATTAAAACATTGTGTTCTTCAAAAGACATAAATACAGCAGTTAAAAGGCAAACTACTAGTGGGAGAAGGTATTTTCAATGCATATATTCAACAAATAATTCATATTCTAAACATATGAAGAACATCCACAAATCAGTTTTTTAAAAATAGGCATTCCCAATAGAAAAATAAACTAAAAACGTGACCAAATACTTTTTAAAAGAAGATTTTTCTATGGCTAACAACTTTATGCAAAAGTGCTCAAATTCATTTGTAATCAGAGATATTCAAGTTAAAACTAGCACATACCCACTAGGATGACTAAAATAAAAAATAAAGACCAAGTATTTCAAAGGATATAGAACAATTGAAGTTTTAATACAGTAATAGCAAGATGGTAAATTGGTGCAACCATCTTTCAAACTGTTTGGGAGTATCTATAGTATCCAGATATCTACATATTCTCTTACCCAGCACTTCCTCTACTAACTGTATGCCTAACAGAAACTCATACATATATGTACCAGAAAATAAGTACCAGAATATTTTATGGCATCACTATTCATAGTAGTCCAAAACTATAACTTCCAAAATCTCCATCAACAGCAGAATGAATAAGTAAATTGTGGTATATTCATGCAATGCAGTACTAGACTGTAGTAAGATGGAACAGTCTACACAGACATAAAAGAGTGTGGATAAATCTCAGCAAAAATGTATGTGAAGAAAAGAAGCCAGTCCCATGAGTTCAAGCTATATGGTTCCATTTATGTAAAAAGTAAAAAATAGCATAGCTGATTATTGTTGATAAATGCAAAGCTGGTGGCCACCCTTGTAAACAGGGAGTGATTGGATGGGGTATTAAGTTGGAGAGTGAGTTTCTGGGATGCTGGTAAATGCTCTATTTCTTAATGTAAGTACAGGTTATTCAGCTGGGTTTTGTTTGTGAAAATTCATCAAGCTGTGTAATTGTGATATGTCTGCCTGTTTGTTGGAATATTATACTTCAATAAAAAGTAAAACTTAAAAACAAGCAAACAAAAAAACCAACACCTTGGAAGCAGCTCAGGTACCCATCAGCATCATGAATTTACAGAAGAAGGCAGCTCATCCATGCTGGATAAGAGGTTTCATCCTAGTTTTACATTTTATCAAAAAATTTTGCAGAAATCCAAAACACACAAAAAAGTTTCAGCCTAACATGTACTCTGAGAAATGTAAATTAAAAGAAGAAATATCAAGAAGAAGTAACATGGAAAATACTTATGATGGAATGTTGCATGAAAGGAAATATACCAAAATAATAATAGCAACTGTTTTTGGTATAAAAAGGTAGATTCTTTCTCTTTCAACTCATTTATATTTTGCAAATTTTCCATACTGGGGAAAATTACTTTTATGAGGGAATAAAAGAGGAAATTCCATTTTTTGCATATGACAGAAACATTATGCTCTGAAAAACCAAAGAGAAAAAATAATGTTTGACATACTCTTTGCTGGTTAAAAATAACTTTTTTATTTAAATAGTGAGTTCAATTTATGGATTATACATTTTCAGTGGCCTACTGGCTTTTGGCTCTACTTTAATTTTCATGTGTTTGGAGTAAAACACCCTCCTCATACCACTACTACTTGAAAAAAATACTTAGTCCTGTGTATTATCAGTGAACTGGTGCCCAAAGCTGTAAACCTTCCCACTCCTCTCTTCACTGTGGTAAGTCAGTATGAAGCCCACTGCAGAAATTTGCGTGGAACTAGAAATTTAGCTGGAAATGTATCTAATATACCAGTCTTTCTTTTCTATGCTCATGGCCCCTTCCTTAATTTAGGCCCTTTAAGATAATGCTTGGACAATTACCTCCTAAATTATTTTCTTGCCAGTAATTTATCTTTCTCCCAGTGCCATGGCCAAGTCACAGCTCTTGAGTGGAGAATTCCATTTGAACAGGTGGGTTTGGTGGTAGCTGGTATGCATCTCTAATTGGCATGAGACCTCGAGCTGTTGGGAATGTCACATTTTTGTGGTTATTCAATGGGGAAACACAAAGTCTATTTACAAATTTGTTGATTTGGGCCCTCCAATATGTCTTGTATGTAAACTATAAGGCAACTAATAACAAAGACTGCAGAAAAAAACTCGCAATGGTGAGCTGATTCTATGAGCACATAAATGGGTTTCACAGCAGAATAATGATGGGGACACATTGGAGCTGCTGCTCTGTTTGGAAGCCTCGCCCTCTCCCAGAGAGCAAAGTGACTAATTCATGACTAATTCAGATTATTTTAAAGAATTTATTAAGACTACTTGCTAGTGGGTCACCATTTTATGTGTATGTGTGCGTGTGTGTGTGTGTGTGTGTGTGTGTGTGTGTATACATATATTTTCATATACCTATGTCTATACACACTTATACAAGTATATGTATATATGTACATATAGTACAAAATAGTACATATACGTATACCAGTATGTGTATATATACATATATATTGCATTGATCGACTTACGACCTATGCAACTTATGACCATTCGACTTTACGACCACAATCGCTAGCCACGACTGCTCCGCATCTGGCAGTGCAAACGTTGCCCAGCTGGGCATATGACAGTGCGGAGCAGCTTCTGGCAGCACTACCATCTCCGCGTGCACCATTTCAACTGTACATATAGCCTACTCAACTTACGACCACATCGTGTTACCACCATTCCACGGTCCTGACCATGGTCGTAAGTCGAGCGCTAGCTGCATAAAAATTTTACTGTATGAACATGTGTTATTATTTTATATTAATTATGAATAATTATTAATAGCAATTTTTTTTGAGATGGTGTCTCTCTCTGTTGCCCAGGCTGGAGTGCAGTGGTGTGATCTTGGCTCACTGCAATCTCTGCCTCCTAGGTTCAAGTGATTCTCCTGCCTCAGCCTCCCAAGTAGCTGGGATTACAGGTGCATGCCTCCACACTCAGCTAATTTTTGTATCTTTAGCAGAGACAGAGTTTCACCATGTTGGTCAGGCAGGTCTTGAACTCCTGACCTCGTTATATTTTTATTATGTAATGGTATAATTATAATTTATATTCTGTATTTATTCACAGACAAGTGCCTTCTGCCTTCTGGGCAGGTCACATCTGAAAAATTATCCTTTTTGAATCGATTTGAATGTTCTAGTGACCAGGTCACACAGTTTCTCTGGACATTTAAAAATGTAAGTTGTTCCACCAGCCACAGAAGTGTACCTAATGTATGATTCTTATTTAGTTAAAGGTGAAAACAGACCAAATTAATCTATGGTGTTATAACTCAAGAGGGTGGTCTCAATTTGGGGGTGGTAGTGACTGAAAAGGGGCATAAAGGTGGGGGCAGGACTTCACGAGTGCTGTAGTGGACTTCGTTTTCAATGTGGGTGCTGATTGCATGAGTGGATTCTAATTGTAAAAGTTCACCAAGCTGTGTATTTTAATGTGCAATTATGTGAATAAATATTACACTCCAATAAAAAGTGAATTTTTTTTCTTCTAAAAACAAAGGGATACATGTGCAGAATGTGCAGGTTTGTTACACAGGTAAGTGTGTGCCATGGTGGTTTGCTGTACCCATTGACTCATTCTCTAAGTTCCTTTCCCTCATCCCCCAGCCCCCAACAGGCAGTGGTGTGTGTTTCCCCTTCTTTGTGTCCATGTGTTCTCATAGTTCAACTCCTAGTCATGAGTGATAATATGCAGGATTTGGTTCTCTGTTCCTGTGTTAGTTTGCTGAGGATGATGGCTTCCAGCTTTATCCATGAACGACAATATCTCCTTCCTTTTTATGGCTGCAGAGTATCCCATGGTATATATAGAACATATTTTCTTTATCCAGCCTATCATTGATGGGCATTTGGGTTGGTTCCATGTTTTTTGCTATTGTGAATAGTGCTGCAATAAACATATGTGTGCATGTGTCTTTATAGTAGAATGATTTATATTCCTTTGGGTATATACCCAGTAATGGGATTGCTGGGTCAAATGATATTTCAGGTTCTGTATCCTTGAGAAATTGCCACACTGTCTTCCATAAGGGTTGAACTAATTTAAACTCCTACCAACAGTGTAAAAGCCTTCCTATTTCTCCACAGCCTCACCAGCATGTAATGTTGCCTTACCTTTTATAATCACCATTCTGACTGGCATGAGATGGTATATCATTGTAGTTTTGATTTGCATTTCTCTGATAATCAGTGATGTTGAGCTTTTTTTTTTTTTTTTTTTTTTTTTTTTTTTTTTTTTTTTTTGAGACGGAGTTTCGCTCTTGTTACCCAGGCTGGAGTGCAATGGCGCAATCTCGGCTCACCGCAACCTCCGCCTCCTGGGTTCAGGCAATTCTCCTGCCTCAGCCTCCTGAGTAGCTGGGATTACAGGCACGCGCCACCATGCCCAGCTAATTTTTTGTATTTTTAGTAGAGATGGGGTTTCACCATGTTGACCAGGATGGTCTCGATCTCTTGACCTCGTGATCCACCCGCCTCGGCCTCCCAAAGTGCTGGGATTACAGGCTTGAGCCACCGCACCCGGCAAGCTTTTTTAAATATGTTTCCTGGACACATAAATGTCTTCTTTTGAGAAGTGTCTGTTCATATCCTTTGTCCACTTTTTGATGGAGTTTTTTGTTGTTTTTTTTTTTCTTGTAAATATGTTTAAGTTCCCTGTAAATTCTGAATATTATACTTTTGTCAGATGAGTAGATTGCAAAATTTTTCTCCCATTCTGTAAGTTACCTGTTCACTCTGATGATAGTTTATTTTGCTGTGCGGAAGCTCTTTAACTAGATCCCATTTGTCCATTTGGCTTTTGTTGCAATTGCTTTTGATGTTTTTGTCATGAAGTCTTTTCCCATGCCTATGTCCTGAATAGTATTACCCAGGTTTTCTTCTAGGGTTTTTATGGCTTCGGGTTTTACATTTAAGTCTTTAATCCATCTTGAATTAATTTTTGTATCAGGTGTAAGGAATGGGTCCAGTTTCAGTTTTCTGTAAATGGCTAGCCAGTTTTCCCAGAACCATTTACTGATTTGGAGATCCTTTCCCCATTGCTTGTTTTTGGCAGGTTTGTTGAAGATCAAATGATCGTAGATATGTGGTGTTATTTCTGAGGTATCTGAGAAATATTACACTCCAGTAAAAAGTAAAAATTTGTAAAAATATTTTGTTCAAGTTTTTTTCTATAAATGATTTGCATAAACATAACTATATATGTTAAATGATATGGAAATTTAGAAAAAGTAATTTCATACAATTCTGTTATACTCTAAAAGTTTCTGGATTCATTATCACAAAGAAATATTTGCTTGATTGTGATTTCTTTGTTTTAATTTTCACTCTATTATGTTTTAAAAGAGGATATTAAGAAACAGTAAAAAAGTGTTTTCACTCTATGGTAAGGATATCAATCATGAAAATAGCAACTACCAGTTTTTGAATGTTTGTTACATGTCACAAGCATTGCCTGGATTATCTCTGATATTCTCAATGCCTGGTGAGATGAGTTTTATTATTCTCTTGCAGATGAGATAACTGAGGCTCAGACACTTTATTTAATTTTCCCAAGTCCACGTAGATTTATGTCAGGTTTCATTCCCAAACCTGTTTTTTTAGCCCATGCATCTGTTTCTCACGACAGCATCAGTTCATCAAAATATACCATGAAGACAGCTTCTGTGCTGACCACTCAGCACTGTAGTCTAGGGACTAGGAGCACCTTTGCTTCCATTTCTAAGATTTCCTAAGGAATACTTAGGCTGTGGATTTTTAAATTTTTGTTGTTAACCTTATCTTCCTGAGTTAATATCCCTTCTAAGTACTTAGATAGAGCTTGGAGCAGTATGAAAATGTATTGGAGATTCAATTTCATCTTTGGCTTTGTAAAAATTTGAAAAAATGGATTGATAGTCTAGATATCCTAAGCTGATTTTTTACATTAATTACAGGAAATAAAATAAGGAGACATGAGTGAAAGGTGGTAGAAGATACAGTTTTATCTGTTAAGAGAAAAAAAATGATCTTTCATCAATAATCTATCACAAAACATAGATCCTATTTGACTATTATGTGAAACTCTCTGCAAAACTTTTAAACCCTCCTGGTAGAGAAAAGAAAGGATGGATTTATTTGTCTCCTTGCAAGAGGAAAAGGAAGTAAAGCTACTTACATTTATTTCTTTTAAATGTACTCAAAGACTAAAATTAAGCTGATAAAACTGCATTATAGACAGACTTCTCTCCCCACACCTCTTCTTCCCCTTTACCTCTTCCCCACAGTCACATGACTTTTACTTCCACTCCAGTAGTGCATGTCTATAGAGTGAGTTCCTGGGCTAATACTAGTGATGACACAGGTTAATTTAGTTCTTAATCAAAAATTTACTGAGTGGCTGCCATATATGCTAGATGTTCTATGTATTGGATGCTGAGGCTACAAAAATAGGTTGGATGTCTTTCCTGCCTTCAAAAAACTTCCAGTTTTGTTACTAATGGATTTGGGGCCCAGTACCCTTAAAATCACCTTCAAGCTACCTGAATCAATAGACTATTTGGAGAACCACTGGTTTTACTTGGACCAAGCCGTCTGAGAAAAAGTCTGCCTCAACCCAGCCCTCCAACTTCCACCCTCTCTGCACCTTTATTTAACAAGTCACCTGTTTTCTTCAACAAACACCGTTTGCCATTCATTTAATTTACTTTTCATACTCAATTTCACACTCTCCTTTTCTTTTTTTTATTGCATTTTAGGTTTTGGGGTACATGTGAAGAACATGCAAGATTGTTGCATAGGTACACACATGGCAGTGTGATTTGCTGCCTTCCTTCCCCTCAGCTATATCTGTCATTTCTCCCCATGCTATCACACTCTCATTTTCATTGTTCCATTTGTCCCTTCGTTCATGGTCCCCTCCAGTTGTATCCTAGGAACACGTGTGTGCACATGCATCATCTCTCCGACTCTCTGAAGACAGAGACCCCTGACTTTCAGTTAGTGCATGCTTAGAATGCCTTGTTGGGCGTTGGTTTGAATAGTCAATTTAGCTTAGAAAGTATTGTTGGCCAACTGACTATATAACTGAATGACTCTGAGACTCCCTATTCCATGTTTCAAAACAGGTTGGCTAATCCAGAAGTGTTACTCTGGGATGAGGCCAGCTGAGGTGGAACAACAGGGCACACTATTCAATGGAGGTATTTACCTCATTGTGTTTGACATGTAGTCAGAGGCCAAGAGTAACTGATAATGAGCATTGAGCTTTCCTTGCCAAAGTTAATTCAGTGAAAGAAAAAGTCAGATAGAATTAAAAGAAAAATCAATCATTGATTCTCCCTAGAATCTGTCCTGATATTAAAAATTCCAGAGGTTCTACAACAAAGTAGAGTGGAATAATTCCTAGAATCATAGGGAGTTGTATAGAATTGTGTAGAATTCTTGTGAGCAAAACTCTCAAGGGCTATTCCATTCCATTCCTCCTTTCCTAGAAAGTGTCAAGTTCTTCCAGAGGTTAATGTTAAAGGTTTATAAAAGTTACCCTGTGGGGTAGATTAATCCTCCAATGTTCTGTAATACAATTTTCCTCCCAAGTAAAGCAAAGGGTAAGCAGGAGTGGGACATGAAATCACCATTTACAAGGTATGAGATGGATTCCTCAAGGAGAGCCCTCAAGGCTACAGCAAATGGAGGCTCTCTACATTTGCTAATAAAATCCCTTGCTTAGTAGCCACTAAACACTGCAACACCCCAATCTCTAGTTGAATCCTAGACCACACTTCCCAAGACAGACTCCTTCTAAGCTAGCCTTCACAGATGATTTCCATCCTTTTGGGAAAATAAAGTTCTGGAACACAACTAAACTGTGACCCTGGATGAGGCAGCCTATCTAGATATATCAACATGGTGTAGTGGCTAAAATTCAGATTGCCTTACTTTGTTCTGGATTCACTGGATTTGTTTGAGTCCCAGCTTCATCATTCACAGAACAATTACCCTGTGGAGTAATTTGCTTAACTTCAGTTTCCTCAGCTGTGGAATGGTAGAAACAACCGTGATTGAGCTATTTTGAAGACTGAATTAGACAACCTGTGTGAAACATTGAGTGTAACATCTGGCACGCTTGAGTGCTCGATTATTATTTGTCCCACTCCACTGGATCTCAGACGCAAAATGTGTGATGGAGACCATATCCTTCCAAAGTGGGCAGGCTTTCCACTCTTATGATTTCATAAATTCTAACTCTTAGAGTTTCCCCTGGAGATATCCAAGCCTTGAGGAAATTCTTCACTGCTTAATCCTGAAACCCAAACTAGAAAAGGGAACTTAGAACCTCCAAATATTTAATCATTGAAAGGTGGGGATATGTGTTCTTTTAAAGTAATTTGAGGGCATCAGCCTTCTCACTAGCATGTCCCAAAGTGTGTTCTGCCTAGGACTAGTTCTGTAAAATGCTCAAGAAAACTCTCCCATGATTAAATACATTTTTAAAAATTACTGCCTACCATTTCCCTCTCTTGTAGATTTTTATATTCATCAACATATTAAAGGTATGAAAAGATCATGCAGAAAAGAAACCTGTTCAGCATCATCTCACACAGTATTTCTGCCATTATTTCACCACAGATATTTTGTTAATATCTTGGAACTTGTGTTTTTAGAAAAACACATTGGAAATGGAGTCAAGGTCAACAATAAATGATGGTACTGGAAACACCTAGCGTTCCATTCTGCCAAACTCTAAAAAACCAAAAATAAAATCTTAAACATTGTGCTGTAATTAGTACTGGGCACAATTAAGTTCTCCTTTCACAGAGTGATCTTACCTAGATCTGAATACCTGAGGTCTTGATCACACTGCCCTGGTAACCAGGGTCATGTACACAAAGATGATCTGTTTGTCTGTGAAGAACTTTATGTACTTCTTAATAGCTTGAGTTTGATTTTGATTTTTCAGAAGAAAAGTGTCTTTCTTAGAAAACTGATCATCGAACTCCATTCTACACCAGTTTGTTTTCCCTGCTCGCACTCTCTTTGTGTAGTAATCTACTATAGAATCTGTTCCCACAGATTTGGGGAATAAAAAAGAAGCCTACAATCCCCCAGCCCCCCTTCCTTTTCCCCTTCTAATGCCCCAGAGCAGCTGGTAGGGTTTATTGCTCTTCCCCAACATTGGCTCTGTTCTATACATGGAGTAAGATTGATGATCCTCATTCTAAAATGTGAAGATCCAGCATGCGCCTTTGTCCTATGTCCCCTGAGAGTGAATTGGCATCAGCCGAACTGAGTAAAGAGGTGGCACTTTTTGGTCCATCAGGAGTGACAGTGGCAGTATGGAGCAGGCCTGCAGGGGCCTCTCCACCACCCCCATCCTTGTCAACCTCTACCTTGAGCTCAGTACCCACTGGGGCAGACTGCTGCCTCACCAGACAATACCATGGAAAGAGTGCTCAGGTCCAAACCCCCTACAGGGACCACTTTGCACGGTTGGCCTGGGGGAAGCCGTAGCCACAGTTTAATGGTCCTTTATTTAAAGGCACCTTCAATTACAACTGTGAGGCTACATAGATGTCAAGCCAACAAGCCGATGTGTGTGTGTGTATGTGTGTGTGCATGTGTGTGTGCAGGAGCATATGTAAGCACACGTCTGTATGCCCAAGAAGAGAGAAGCCCATTAATAAGTACCCTGTATTTCTTAGCTCTGCTCTTGGAAGTCAACCTGCATGACTCCAAAGACAGGTTGCACAAACCTGGCATCTTACAAGATTCCCACCAGGCTCTCATTTTTTGTGTCACTAGTTTGGCTGAAATAAAAACTCAAAGCCCCTACAGTATTGAACCACCATTCCAGACCCAGCCAAGTGAGCTGAATGAACCAGTCTGTAGGCAACCCAGGGAAAGTAATTGTTCCTCCTAGCAGCACGGCAGCTTTTCTGCTTCACATCTGAACAAGTTAATTTGGAAACATGGCCTTCTGGAAAGAAATGGTGCTTCTCTCAGCATCCCATGGATTCATGAGGAGAGATGCTCTTCCACCGGGTAGAAACAGTAAATTACATTTGAAATCCATTTCCATTGAAGAAGGAAAAATCCTTCTTTTTCCCAGGAGCCCCTCTTTTTGCCTGGTAGCACCATTTAACATCAATTGCCCAACTTCAGAAGTCACTTTTTGCTCACATCAGGGTTTGGCAACGAGAAGAGTTTTACTAGTTGAACAAGGAGAAGTTTAATTAAAGACGAAATCGCATAAAGAGGTTTGCTCTTTGCCAGTCCTGGGCTTCAAGGAACTGATCTCAGCAGCATCTAAATTGGACAAATTGGTTAAATTGATCCTGCTCCATAGAAAAGGTATTTCATCTAGATCCAATCAATGGCAGATTGAGGTGTGATGTGAAGTGAGGGGAAGGAATCAGGCAGCCAACTATTTCTAGGGTAGGGGTCTGGCTTTCAGGAGTAAAAATGCCATTTTGTTTTGGTTTTATTATCCCCTAAACACCAATGCCCTTGAATTTTGTGCTCCAGGACTGCCCTTGTGTTTGAGCTGAGGGCTGGATGGCAGTGGGCTCAGAAAGAGAGAACTAGAGAAATCTAATCTAGACATTGTGTCTTTTGTTCTGTCCACAGTTTGTCAAGTCTGTAATTGACACTTCATTGGCAATTAATTAAACAACAACAGCAGAGAGGACTTTCTACATTCCTAGCACTGAACTAAATCTCTTCCAAACTTATTTTTCATACTACAGGCTTGGAAAGTCAGTTATCAAGTATAACTGAGTAGGTTTGCCTGGATGTTCATCCCAGCCCCCAGTGATTAGCTGTGTGATACAGGGCAAGTCAGTTTAGCTCCCTAAGCCTCAGTTTTCTCATCTGTAAAATTGAGATAGTGAAACTGCCTACTCCATAGGGTCATGGAGGGGATTAAATGTGATAATTATTAGTAAACACTTGTTACAGTGCTTCTTATTCTCATCTGAGGAAAAAGCTTCAGAGAGCTCAAGTTATCCCAGTCCTTACTAATAAGTCACAGAGTTGATGGGGGGTCCAAACTAGATTTACTATACACCAAAGCCCATGAACCTTCCACCAGGTCAAGTTGCAATCATCAGAAGCAATCGTTATATGCCCTGTGCTGTATGCTCTGTGCTAAGATCTGTAAAATAGAAAGGAAAAGGAAATCCAGTATATCATTTCTCTTCTCAAAAGCAACCTAGACAATGAACACCAATGTATGGTGCTGACCATAGTGGAATAAGAGACTCCAAAAGAGGCTCTGTGTTACTTCAGACAACAACAGTCCTATTCGTATCTCCATGTATCCTATGCTACCATGCTTAAGTCTTAGGAAACTTTCAGTAGTCACATCTTGTTCTCTGACATCACAGCTGTTTGTATACTTATAGATTCTCATATCCCCTTTCATAGAAATTATCCACTTATATATGACTCTTTCTTCTTTTGAGCAGCAGCTCCTTGAATGCAAATACTGCCTAACATTTTCATGGTAAGGTCTGAGTAAACAGCTGCTGGACAAATGAATGACTAACTAAACGAGTGTTTCTTTATTTGCCATGCAAGAATTGGGAATTGCTTGCCTTAGCACAGAGGGTGGGTAACAGTATAAGAGACATTGTCCTGAAGAAATTTACATAGCATATCAACATTTTCCAAATAGTCATGCTAATATTTTCAAGTTTGCATTGTTGTTTATTTACTTTTGTAAACCTTTTGTTTTCATCCAGACTCTAAGCTCTTGGAGAGTGAAAACCATGATGAATACTCCTTTATTTATTACATGTAACACCCTGGACAAGAGTAGGCTTTGATTTTGTCATATTGAATTCAATACCTGTTCAGTAGGAGAGACAAGATAAATTGCCAGACAACCCCTGTGTATCAGTATACTCACAAATGTGGAATATTAGGATATTAAGATAAAATATGCTCAGAGTTGAGATAATTTAATGAAAACCATGATACTTAGGTAGTACAAATATTATCAGACAAATTACGATTTACTATCACATATGTGAACCCTGAAAGAGCCGGTCCTTAAAGTTGGATCCTGAGTGGCTAGCTGGGCCTAAATTCAAAATAGAGTGAAATGGCCATTTGCTGTATAGAGATCATATACATACTCTGTGTTCCTGGAAATCCCCCATGCTCACTTACCTTTGGGATTTGTATAGCTGTCTGTTCCTATTTATGCCACCTGAATCAGCCAATGGCCAATGACTCGCACTGGCCAATCAGAACTCAAGAAGCATCAACCATTTAGAACTAAGCAAGTTTGCATTCTTTATGCACATAAGCAAACCAAAGTGGGAACTGGGCAGGAACTTTTCCTATAAAAGACAGGCCTTCTCTTTGTTCTCTTGAAACATAGCTGCATCTCCCAGGTTTGCAAACTGTTAACTGTAATAAAGTCTCTTTTCCCTTTTTAAAAGAAAATTATTTTGGTGGATTCTAGTTCAATTTTCTTCATGATGAAATTTGCCTGTGAAGTGAGGGAGAGGGTTGCAAATATATGCCGAAGATAATACTAGGTCTCAAGGTGGCATATAGAAACAGTGGCAGGTAGAGACTCAAACTCACGTAACTTAGCCAACTAATGTACAATCTCCTTCCTGTTTTTTGTTTTTTTTTTTCTTTAACAAATGCCATTTAAAAATCACACAGGTTAGTCTTTTAACCTATCATGTGCCTGGTACCATATTAAGGGCTGTAGAAATAGCCATAAAGTCAGGCAATATCACTACCCTTAGGAAGCTTATCATCTGAAGACATCAGCATGCACATAAAGAAAGAAACCACAAGCAGTGTGGGTGGGAACATAGGCCGTGAAGTCAGCTTGTCTAGATTTGAATCTCTGCTCTCAGCAAGGACTCTGAGTCCTTGTGCAAGTAATATGAATGTCCCTGTGGCTCATTTTCTCCAGTTACACGGCAAAGAAAATAGGGTCAGGTTTATAGGGTGCTTGTTCTGAATATATAATGAGATAATGGAAGAATTTAGTGAAGCTCCTATTAAATGATAAATGTTAAAAAATTGTTAGCTATTAATGTTATTAAAGAAAGGTGATGTTCTTACTCTGAAGAATGACACACTCTCATAAATAGTTTGTGTATTTTATTTCATTCCACTTGATTTTCATGACAACCTAATGATGTAGGTGTGCATTGTATGGACAAGAAAAATATTTTTAAATAACTTAGTTATAGTCATATAATAAATAGAGTCAGAATTTGAATCCAGGTCTATTTCTTCTCAAAAGGCATGTTCTTTCAGTTAGCCAATCCTGATTTAACAAATTATTGAATTCAAAGGAAATAAACCCTTCTCTTCATTTTTAAAATTCTCACCTGAAATGAGATATTTCATTTCATATTTATCCTTTTCTTTCTTCTTGTGCTGTCTTTGCTCTTTCTCTTCATACCCCTTCAATTTAGTGTTATGATGAGATGGGTAAATATTTTATTCTCAACCTGCAAATTAACTTCTTAAGGCAAAATTTCATCCATCATTTTTTTCCTTAAGTTTCTCTGCAGCACAAACAGCTCAGAAGAGAGCTTGGCGCCTATTAATGGCTCAGAAAATTAGTTTTTATTATAATTGTTATTAGTCTTTATCTTTACCGACTCTTTTAAAACATCTACCTGACAACATTTTGATATTTCTAGTCCTAAGTGAAATTTCTTCTTGCTGTTATCCAAATGTTCATGCCTTTGAAATAAATTGCTCTTCTCACTAGTACATATGGTCTGTGCATCACATCACATCTCAGATCAGACAGGTTTCTCTTACCCTGATAGTCTTAGTGGTTGTGCAATCATGTTCTTCACATCTAGATCCTTCCAGGTGTATGTTCTAGCCTGCTTCAACTTGGCTCAGCTCCAGGTACTATAGACCTTCAAACCCACGTCAGTTTCACCATGGTCCTGTTCCAAAGAGAACCAAGTCTGGCAGGAGATTAGGAGCTGCATCTCCACCAGGAAGTCATGAAGATATTTAGGCTTACTTTCCTAAGCCTGAACCATAGGGTTCCTGGAGATTCACTGGACAATTTTGTATTCCCCCAAATTGAAGCTTCTCCTACTAATCCCCTCAACATGGGCTCAGGCTACAAATCCCTAGTCCTTGGTTTGTATACTAGTCATCTCTCTAAACTGAATCTTTTATTGAACCCACTGAAGCCATATAAATTCCTAGCTCTTAACAGCTCTCTCAACCTGGAGCCCCACCACTGGCTGGGTTACTGTTTCAACCCAGTGGATTTTTTTCCAGGAAAAATATGTTGCTCCTCATTCACTATTGACTAAGATCTCCTGTTGCATCTCTTCCATCCACTGAAAGGGATCTTAACATTTAATTTCAATAACCATTTAGTATGAAGTATCTCTTTAAGCACTTAACAGCACAAAAATAAATGAGATTTATTATTGAGAAACTTTTAAAGTAGTGAGACAAACCAATAGTAAGTGAAAAAAATGTGTTTTAAATGGAGGTAAAAGTAAGCTAGAAACAGAAAAAAAATGTAATAAACTCTAAGGGGTATGTGTGCGTGTGTGTATGTTTGTGTGTGTGTGTGTGTACTGCAAATGCTTAGAAATAGCAATGTCTTCCAACTGAATTCTAAATAATTTCCATGTTTTGAATTGTCTATGTTAATATGTATATGTATCTCTTTATTGGTGAGTAAGGGAGAATGGGAAAAAAAGGAAATGATTACACTATTATGGATACTTTTATTCACCACAATGGAAGTGTTTAAACTTAAGGATGATGTACATTAAGAGGCAAGACCCAGAGTGTATTATCTAAAGAAGATTCCTCCCATTTTTCTTCTGCTTACACCAATCCATCCAACCATCTATTAATTTATATTCCATGTACTCAATTTATTCAGTATATAGTATTACTTTGTGATCTATGGAAAACATAAATATGACTTAGTTTTTCCCCTCAATAACTGACACACTAGTGAAGCTGATAAGATATTTTAGAGCCTGATGATATCTTACATATTATCTACTTCAACTCTTTCAATCAAGAGAGATAAAGTGACCTTCCTGAGGTTGCACTTACTTTTTATGTTATATGCTTCTGCCACATAGATTTCTGTATTGTGTCTAAGATATACCAAGTCCCTTTTCTCCTGGGGCTTCCTAGCTTTTCTAGATAACTCTCATCCCAGATTGTCACCTTTATTTATTGAGACTTCTGCTAATATATCACTAACTCAAAAGGACCACAAATTAGCAGCCATCTCAATGCCATCTATCCACTGACCCTTCACAATCTTTCATTATATCACTTATCAATAACTGAGATTATATAAATACCTGATATATGCTTATTAATTGTTCATTGTCTATCTTCCCTTTGACAGTAAGTTTTATGAGGGCAGAGGCATTGTCTACCTTGTTCACTAAGAGGCCCTCAATAAATATTTGTTGAATAAAAAACTGGATGAGTAAGTGAACGAACAAATGAAGAGGCATGAGAAGTAACTCTTCAAAGTATAAGTAAAGGATGAAATAGAAGGAAGGACTGTTGAGAAGGCATGTTTTCTAACTCTCACAATTGACTGAATCTGAGAAACCAATGAGGAAGGAAGAGTTAAAAAGAGCACCAAGATACTGAATCCCAGGAGCTGGAAGAACAGTATTTTTAAGAAATTGAAGAGTTGGGAAATTTAAGTATTAGAGAAATTAAAGGCATTAGAGAGACAGTGGTATTGAAGAATGGGACTTGGTAAGATTTCAGACTAGGTGAAAAAAAAAAGAGAGAACAAAGATCAAAGATGAAGCCTTGGGGCCCACCTACGCCAAGGTCTGGGGAAGAGGAGAAAAGTCTTCCTTCCCTCTTCTTTGTAATTGGTATTATAGGACTGGAGAATGTACTGGACTGAAGGCGGGTTAGTTAGTGGGATGACAAAGGGAACCCAGTGTCAATGGCACAGAAAGGTTAAAGTGGTTGGGATAACTCAGGGAGAAAATGTAAAAGACCAGTGTCTATATGTTGATCACTGTAGAAACTTGCAATAAGTAAAGGGTTTGTTTGGGAAATCAGAATGAATTAGGTAGGGCACAAGAAAGGGCAGAACGGTGAGTCCAGAGGCAAAAGCCAAGTCCAGTCTGTTTCTAAGAATGGGCACCATTGATACAAGCCTTCATTCATTTCCCAAATTGTAGTCAGGAGGGCGGCTCCTCCTGCCTAAATTCATGAATAAGACAGGTCTCCTGCTTTCATAAATTTCCCAGTCTGTGACAACAGGAAAAACAGGAGAGAGTAATATGCATAAAGGAAAGCAGGAAAGGTGGGGAGCTGAGTGAGTAGAAGAAATAGCCCTAAGGAAGTCTAGCTCATGAGCACATGGTGAAGTAATTAAGTGACAAGATGGGAGTCAGGAAGTTTATGGAATGAGCCAGAGATAAGCAGCCCACAGTTGCAGGACAATTATGATGATACTAATAATTATAATATTTTTACAGAGCTATCAGTTCCCTTTGGTCTGCTTACTTTTTTCCCTTTCTAATATATCTCATTCCTTGTAATGCTATATGACTATATAATACTCCCCTATTATTTATGGATGAGGAAATAGAGTCTCAGAGAAGCAAAAGGCTTGCCTAAAGCACCACACTTCCCAGACCAACTCTAAGTTGGAGGGGAGCTATTTCACTGCAATGCCATGTGGCAAACCCACAAAGTCCTCTGCTGACATCACTGTATTTCCTAATAAATTATACCCAGATTTTATTGGCCTATTTCAAGGATATTTGAAAATATTGCCAGCAGTTTTCGATTTTTTTTCCTAGAATTTTATCCAAAAGAAAACATGGTGTAATAACCCAATACTAAAACTAACACCAGCCTCCTTTGTGCCTAGAATCTGAACTTCATCAAATGTATCTCTTGAACTCGTACCCTAGGAGTTAATAATTAAAGTTTTCACCACATAACCTTCAGAGGTATGTTTGTTTTGTTAGTTTATATTGCCCAATAATTTACCCCCAATGACAAAGCTTCTCCCAAACAAGGTTTTGAAGTGTGTGTCCTCCTCTCTAGGAAAAAAATGTTTTCGGCTGGGGCCGGGGTGGTGGGGGGTGACGGGGGGATGGAAATTAGCACCATAGTGGTTGTTAGAGATAAGCCAGTCCAGGCTCCTTATTTATAGACCAAATCTCCTTAGTTATAAACCAAAGAGTTTAGTGACTTGTTTAGGAGCTCAGAGTTGTTTGTGCATTTTATTAAATCCATGTTATTTATTTTTGCTGGGATCTAAATAGCCTATATATAAAACATGAAATATAATTGATCAGAAAATATCCATTTTAATTTTTTTACTGTATAAATGAAGAAATAGAGGCTCAGAGAGTCTAAGTGATAGTTCTGAGTTCACATGGGAAAGCAGCAGAAAAGTTGGACACCCAATTTCCTACTTGGAGATTTCACATGGGACGATGTTTCTCGAAATAGAGTTCATGAACACCTTCACGTTTTAAAGAAAATGTCAGCCAGGCGCAATGGCTCATGCCTGTAATCCCAGCACTTTGGGAGGCCGAGGCGGGTGGATCACGAGGTCAAGAGATCGAGACCATCCTGGTCAACATGGTGAAACCCTGTCTCTACTAAAATTACAAAAAAATAGCTGGGCATGGTGGCACGCACCTGTAATCCCAGCTACTCGGGAGGCTGAGGCAGGAGAATTGCCTGAACCCATGAGGCGGAGGTTGCGGTGAGCCGACATCACGCCATTGCACTCCAGCCTGGGTAACTAGAGTGAAACTCCATCTCAAAAACAAAAAACAAAAACAAAAATAAAATAAAAAGAAAAAAAAGAAAATCTCCTTCCCATTCTGGACTTCCTAAATCATGATTTCTGGTGTCATCTGAGGAATCTTAAAGCCCCTGCTTGCAGACTTTCTGAGATCTTACCAAGTTTTTCATGCAGGTCTGAGTGCCTCATACTGTAGCAAGATCACCTTTGCCTTTCATTGTATCCTAGACCTTTGTGGAGAAATTCACCACAGGCCCTTTGTAACTTTCATTAGACTTCTACTCCTTATTCTTGTATTAATGCCTTGCATTAAACAAATGTACTCTTCCCTCTTGAAAGTCCTCTCCCTATGATTCTTTCATTTAGTGCGTAGGGTTTGATTCTCACTTCTGTCTCCTGCTTAATGTTGTGGTTCCTTCTCCACTTTTGTCACCCACTCTCTTCTCTCTCATCTTGTTCTACCAAATTCATTTACTGCAGGAACTCAAGCATACCCTGTATTTACTCATATTGCTCTCACTCAAGGTAGTCACAGATTTGGGAAGTGATGATGGAAAGAGAACTATATCCTATGGCATGAAAATTTCTAATCAGTTTTATTCAAAAAATGAAATGGCAGACCAGACTGTTTTCTATATATAATCTCTATAAATGGTCTATGTGATTTCCCTTTTGTTTTCTTAATATTGGTGAGGTGAGATGCAAAGTCACTCTTAGCCCAAGTTATAAATACAAGGTAAAGACAAAATGTATTCATGGGCAAGCCTACTATTTATTCAACATTGTATCTAGTAAACCACAATGAAAGGACAGTTGAACAAGAAAATGTTGCAAAGGTCACCCTAGCCAAGAATTGCCAAACTGGAAGTTTTAAAATTGACATGCTCTAAAAATCTGACATCCATCTTCACCATAGTGAAAATAAAGCCCAAGGGGCTTATGTGCCCTTGACTGACAGAAGGAGTGGCGTGAAGTTCAGGGGTCCACCAAGTTTTAGAATCCAAAAGGGAAAAAAAATGGAATAATTTCCTGTTACGCTCCACTTTCAACCTCTCCAGATGGATTACGAAAATAGGGAGAAACCTAACAAACCATTGCACAACTCTTCAGGCTGTATTTGGGTATATGATAATGAGAGAGAGGTGGCACTTATCAATTGACTCTGCCCTGGAATATTTTCTTAATGCTGATCTCTAGCAAGGTGACCGGGCACCATGACCCAAACCAAGTGGATGATTAAGTCAGCCAATTAGTAAGTACATACTGAGATGAAAGGGAGGACAAAGCAGCCAGGATAAGTACAGCTGGCACATTTCCCCATGATTAAGCTTTGACCTCTTTAGATCAGCACACTGGATGCTGGACACTGGACACCGATCCTCCATCAAGACCATTGAAATGGCTTGCCGCTGCCGCATGCGCCAGATGCCTGTTGTCCTGCAGGCTTCATCAACCATGTGGCACTTATTCTACTTCTTCCTGCCATGCTCTATTCCACTTCCCCCCCATTCAGTACTACCCCTTGGACTGACTTAACTGGCTAATTGTTTTTCTATTCGGTCCCTGATTGGATTAGACACTCTTGGGGACCAGGAAAATAATCTCAAATATACATTGTATGAAAATGTCTGAGCACATGTGTTTTAGAGTCAGACTTCCCACATTTATAGTCCTAATTCTATGAGTTATCACTATCTAGCCCTCTGACCTTGGGCAGGTGGTTGAACTTCTCTATGGCTCAATTTATCATCCTCAAAACAGAGAAAATGACAACTAAATTTTAGGTTTATTGTATAAATGAGATAATAACACATATCGGAATTCCTGGCACACAGGTAAATGTTCAATAATGAATGGAATCCCAGTTTTCTGGCCCAATTTCTAATTTTCTGGTCCCATTCTGTGGTATTATATGTGTCATTTAACTCTCACAACAACCTGTTGTGGTATCACTATTATCCCCATTTTGCAATAAGGAAACTGAGGCACAGAGAGGTGTATCACATGGGTGAGGTACTGAAGACAGTAGTTGCAGAACCAGGATTTGAAGGTAGGCTGTGGGGCTGCAGGATCTGTGCTCTTCCTCTGCATGCTGTACTACCTCAAAACAAAGTCCAATCTGTCAACAACACAGGAAAATCATATGGGATGCTCTCAGAACTTAGGTGCCAATAAGACATTGCGACCATTTGCAGTTGAAAAATATGTCCCCATGAGTAGTTGCTGTTCATTACTTATACTTTAGGTGAAAACAGGTAGACCTGATTTTCTAGTAGGAACCGAGGTCTAATAGAAGCTATGTTTGAGGCCAGCTATTAAAACATTCTCCCCATACTTTCTGTCTGTGACCCTTTCTCCATTTTAGTTCATTATTCAACAGTTTATGAGACTATACCCTGAACTGTAGGATATTCTTCTGTTAGGATAGCACCTGTCTGGACAATAACTGCTGGGTAAAGGCAAATGGAAAAAAAATTCTATTGGAAGGATATTCACACCCTGCTTTACAACAGAATAATGACTCCCAAGAGGAAAACAAATACAGCAGCCTGATCCCTAGAAAATCAGGCCACACTATCTCAGCTTCTGACACAATGGCCCTTGGATGTTTAGTGATGTGACTGAATTTTTGAGGCAAAATGAGCCTTCATAATATAAGAACAAAATGCTCTCCACAATCTAAACTGTGTAAAGGCCTTTGACCAAAAGTTACCGCAAAGTACCTACCTACAGCTACCAAAGGAAGAACCATTCCCTACTCACTGCACTACCCTTTCTGACTTCAGGTTTCCAAAGAGCTAGAGAAAGGTAAGGGCTCCCAAGGAACTAAAACTGCTGGAATAATTTTTTGCGACAAAGCTTGAGAAACAGAAAAGCAGTTCTATAAGGGAGAAAGAAATTGTTGTTAAAGCACAGAGCTGCCACCATGGACCTTCCAAGGACATGGCCAGAAACCCTGCTGAAAAACTGACTTTCTTTTACAAGCAGTCAGATAATAAGACTCTTTTAAGAAGTACAGAATAGTTAAATTCATCACATAATTTAATTGTACAGGTTATTAAAGAGCAGTTTGCCTCCCCTCCTTCTCGGATGCTGCTTTTGTGTATTAAACTCAGACTAATCAAATTGGAGATTCCGAAAGTACTGTATTAGTCATCCTCATTCCCTTTTAATCTGTTTAATGGCACTCTGTGTGTGTGTGTGTGTGTGTGTGTGTGTGTGTGTGTGTGTGTGTCTGCGTTCTAACTTGCTGTGCATCCCTTAGCGGCACGACAACACGTAAATAAAGAATGGATAGGGAAACTTGCAGAAAAGAATAAAGCGTGTTTCCTTTCTGAAGTTACATTTGATGTTTGGGTAATTCATGAAACGTGTACTGCAAGCAATGGTGCTTATTATTTCTTAGTGGTCTCCAGACACAGGAGAAGAGTGAGGGCGAAGAAAGGAAGGAAGGAAGAAAGAAAAGGAGCCTGAATTTACACTCACCGCTTCAAAAGCCCTTTTGTACTAAGCCAACTTCTCCTGGCTGAAGATGCAGTATTTGCCAAAAAGTCGCCTGCAAGAAAGCACACAACACAACAAAAGTGTAAAACAGTCCATTAAAGGACTCCTTTTCTACCCACCCCCACCTTCTTTTAATAATTTTTTCTTTTACATAAAAGACACATTTTCAGAAAGCGGCACTCACGCAGTCCTCTACAATGCTGACTGGGATTATAAAATAAGCCACCTCATTAGTGAAGTTTCGAGTTCAGTTTGGCTGTTTGGGTCAATTGTCTTTTCACCTGGCTCGAGCCACCAAGTCAACGTGAACTAAGAATAGGAGTTATTTAGCATGTAGGACCCGTCGGAGAGCAAGCCTCTCGGAGCAGTGGTCTGAGAGGAGCGAGAATGGCTGTCTTGTTTGGGTGGTTGTTGTTTTGAGCTGCTCTTACACATTCAGACTTTCTGTCCATTCAGCCAGAGAGGCCACGTGTCCAAAACCTGAAAGGGGCTAGTGCTGTAGAGCAACGTGGTTAAACTTGCCTTTTCATATGTGGGATTTTCCATGTGGACAATGTTTGCTCTCTAGGTAGTTTGAGAAGCTTGCTCATATATGAATGTTTTTCTGTGTTTATATTCTCAAGTAGATGTTAAAACACCAGCATAAATTGTGGGGGGTGTAAGAGGGTAGGAAGAAGGAGAAAGTGGAAATAAACAAAGAGTGGTCAGTAACTTCTTCTATCACAGGCTGCGTAGCCACCTGCTGGAAAGCCACAAGTCCTGTGAAATGACTCCCTGAGTGTTTTGATCACCATGATGCCAACTGGCTGACTTTTCCAATGAACTGACCAGTTGTTTTGGCATCTTTCAGGAACAACTCTGCTTCAATCTGAATTATTTAGAAGTAATTACCCCATTGGTGGATAATCAAGGCCTGTGATTTCTTTCTATTTTCTTCCTAAGCACCTGCTTTTTTGAGCCCATTTTAATACTAATTTGTACCCCAAACCTGAAAAGGGGAATTCAGTTTAGTTTAGTGAACATTTTTATTGAAGATCTGTCATGTACCAAGAGCTCTGCTAGTTTCTGGAGAGAGAAAGATAAAATGAGGTGGTTGCTGCTATGAAGAAGTTTGAGATTTCGTGGGAGACAGACAAGATTTAAAGTAATGCCATGAAAAGAAACCCAGAGTAGTTTGGGGTCATTGAGAAGGAGACTTTTAGCCTAATCTGGGACTTTCAGAAATTTTTTTTCAAGGCAGTGAAGAATGCGCTGAAATTTGAAAAATATGGAATAATAAAACAGTTAACGGAATGAGAAAGACATTTCTGGAAGAAGGAGCCATGTAAGAAAAGACAAAGAGGCACAAAAGAAAACACAAAGAGACAAAAAGACAGAGAGATTAGCAGTTCAGTAGGCATGGAGCATAAAACGTGAGGACAGAAAAAGAAGGGATTAGATGAGGAAAAAGAATAGTGGATTGCATTGTGGAGAGTCCAGCCACCATTTTAAAGCATCTGTACTTTGTCTCAAGGGTTCCACACAGGCTGCGGTCCTGTCCCTGTCAAATTCCACAAGCAGCTCTTTCTTCCAGCTTAAATGTCCATGGGGTTCATGGGGCTTCCTGTAGCTAAGATTCCTGAAGTCTGTGGCCAGAGTGTGCTACCTTACACCTGCTTAACTCACCCCTTCCCTGGATTTGCTAGGACTAGGAACAAGTCCTGGTGCTTAGCAATCCCATGCAGGGTTCCCAGCTTCCTCCCCCATGATCCCAGGGTCTACATCTTCCCTCCATTGACTCTCAATGCCTTCCTTCCAAGTATTTACTCAGAATGTTCAAGTCTTCTGGATATAGTCTCCAGGTGGGGGCAGCTCTTCCTGGCTGCTTCTAGTCAGCCAAAGTGCTGCTTCAATAGCAATTTTTAGAGATATACAAGAGACAATATTAGGAGATCCCCCAAATAATCACAGGAATTTTGAGCCATATGAACAAAGCTGGAAACATCACACTATGTGATTTCAAAATATATTATACTACAGTAATCAAAATAGTGTGGCTCTGGGAGAAAAACAGACATATTAACCAATGGGACAGGATAGAGATCACAGGAATAAATCCAGGCATATATGATCAACTGATGTTTCACAAGAATACCAAGAATACATAATGGGGGAAGAATCGTCTCTTTAATAAAGTGTTGGAAAAGGTGGATATCCACATTCAAAGAAATGAAACTGAACCCTCAACTCACACCAGACCTAAAAATCAACTCAAAATGAATAATAATAATAATTCATTATAAACACAATATTTGAAACTACATAATTCCTGAAAATAAACATAAGCAAAAGCTTTTGGACATTGACATTGGCAATAATTTTTTTTGATATGACACAAAAAACAGGCAATATAGGTAAAATTAGATAAGTCAACCTGAAAATCTTTCTTACAGTCAACAAAATGAGAACACATCTGACAGAGAGGGGGAAAATATTTGCAAACCACGTATCTGATAAAGGGTTAATACCCAAAAGAGGTAAAGAAATTCTACAACTCAATAGCAAAAAAAAAAAAAAAAAAAAAAAAAAAAAAATAACCTAATGTTAAAATGGGCAAAGGAACTATGAATAAACAGACATTTCTCTGAAGAAGGCACCCGAATGAAGACCAGATACATAAAAAGGTGCCCAGCATCAGTAATAATCAGAGAAATATAAATCAAAAATACAATGAGGTACCACTCCTGTTAGGATGGCTTTTATTTTAGAAAATTGAAGATAAATACTGGTGAAAATTTGGAGAAAAGAACCTTTTTACAATGTTAATGGGTATATGAATTGGTACAGCCAATTTGGAAAACAGCTTGGAGGTCCTCAAAAAACTAAAAGTAGAACAACTATATGATCCAGGAATTTTATCTTGAGTATGTATGCAAACACATTGAAATCAGGATCTGAAATAGATATCTGCACAATAGCAAAGATATGGAAGCAATCTAAATGTCCCTTAATAGATGAATGGATAAAGAAAATATGGTATGTACATATGTGGAACATTACTCAGGCTTAAAAAAGAAGAAAACCCTGCTTATTTGAAACAAAATGGGTGAACTTAGAGGACACTATGCTAAGTGAAATAAGCCAGACACAGAAGGGAAAATACTATATGATACTTCTTACATAATAAATCTAGAATAGTCAGACTCATAGAAGTAGAAACTGGAATGGTGGTTACCAGTGACTGGGGAAACAGTGAAACAGAGAGATATTAGTCAAAAGTTACACAACTTAATTTAATTACACAGATCTACTGCCATAGTAGTATAGTCATAGTATGTATAGTTAACAATACTATATTGTAGACTTTAAAATATCTACCCTAAAATGGCATATATTATATTATGTTTTTATTACAAAAAATAATTAAAAAGAGCAGGAGGAAACTTTTAGAGGTGATGGATAGGTTTATGGCATACATTGAGGTGATGGCTTCACGGGTGTATACTCAGCTCCAAATTCATCAAGTTGTACACATTAATTATGCATGTTGAATTTGAAAAAAGAACATTATTTAAGGCAGTAAACATTCTCAATAACATCCTTACAATAAGTAGAATTGGTTTCAATAACTTCTCTTAGTGGAAGTGGAAGACGTTACAACTAAACATAGTTAAGTATTAGGTTGGTGCAAAAGCAATTGCAGTTTTAGACTATGAATTTTAAATCATTATAATTAGACTCAAACACATCTTTATTCATCAAAATAGAAACCATTACAAATCAACACATTTTTGCCAATGAGAAATAAGTGTGTTTATTTCTGTAGCATAAAAATCTGTGCTTCAGGATTCAACGATCTCTTGGAAAGCAATTTCTGCATTCTGCTGGTTGTAAAAGCGTTTTTTTCTGCAAAAAGTTATCAAGGTGCTTGACGAAGTGGTAGTCAGTTGGCGAGAGGTCAGGTGAGTAAGGTAGATATATTGAAACTTCATAGTCTAATTTATTCAAATTTTGAAGCATTGATTGTGCAATATGCCATCAGGTGTTGTCATGTAGAGAATCTGGGCCCTTTCTGCTGACCGATGCTGGCTGCAGGAATTGCCTTTTTTGGTGCATCTCATTGATTTGCTGAGCACACTTCTGAGCTATCATGGTTTTGCTGGGATTCAGAAAGCTGTAGTGGATCAGAGCTGCAGCAGACCACCCAACAGTGACCATGACCTTTTGTTCGTTCAAGCTTAGCTTTGTGAAGTGCTTTGGAGCTTTTTCTCGGTCCAGCCACTGAGCTGGGCATTGCCAGTTGTCCTATAAAATTCACTTTTCATCACACGTCATAATGTGATCGAGAAATGGTTTATTGTTGTTGCACAAAGTAAGAGAAGACAACACTTCAAAATAATGTTTTTTTAAAATTTTCACTCAGCTCATGAGGCACCCACTTATTGAGCTTTTTCACCTTTCCAATTTGCTTCAAATGCTGAAAGACTGTGCAATGGACAACGATGAGTTCTTCAGCAACTCCTCACATAGTTGTAAGAGGATCAGCTTCTATGATTGCTCTCACCTGGTCGTTGTCAACTTCTGATGGCTAGCCACTGCACTCCTCGTCTTCAAGGCTCTCATCTTCACAAAACTTCTTGAACCATCACTGTGCTGTACTTTGATTGGCAGTTCCTGGGCCAAACGAGTTGATGTTGTGCGTTGTCTCCGCTGCTTTATGATCCATTTTGAAGTTGAATAAGAAAATCAGTCATCTGGGTGTGGTGGCTCACGCCTGTTATCCTAGCACTTTGGGAGGCCAAGGTGGGCAGATAACGAGGTCAGGAGACTGAGACCATCCTGGCCAACATGGTGAAATATGGTGTCTACTAAAAATACAAAACGTAACTGGGTAGGGTGACACATGTCTGTGCTACTCAGGAGGCTGAGGCAGGAGAATTGCTTGAACCAGGGAGTCAAAGGTTACAGTGAGCCAAGATTGTACCACTGCACTCCAGCCTGGCCATCACACAAATTTTCTTTTTGCTAACATTATTTCCATCGTCTAAAATAAATATAAAATAAGCAAGTAATAAGTCATTAGCAAAAAAAAAAGCAAGAAATGTGCATTAAAATGATGTATAACATTACCATATTTATTTAAGAATATATTCCAATGTCAAATAGCAAACTTCAACCATGCAAAAAACTAGTTACCAAGTAACTCTACCAGGGTCTACAACCACAGACTCTGGGAATCCCGCTTTCTATGTCCCTGGATTAATCCAGCAAACTTTGTTTCTCTAAACTTATGATTTCCTGTGGAGTCCTGGGAGGATCCCAATGATCTCTGGAACTTTCCAGGGCTAGCAAGAATCAGGACAAGTAAAGAGGGATCTGTGTCCCAGAGTTCCACTCCATCTCCAGTCTCTTCTTGGAGCTATTCACATACTTCACTTGAAATAAAGTATTTTACTAAAGAGTGCAAACAAAAGCCTTTTGAGATCCATTTACCCAGAAAAAAGAATGGCTCTACCCATTCTTCATATGAATCTCTGCAAATACTGCTACTTTCCAAGATTTTGTAAGTGTAGAGGGACAAGGATATGAGGTCATGCACCCTTAAAATACCTGTAAGGGAGTTAGTATATGTCTGCTTAACAGAAGACCTTTGAGTATTAACAGTGAGTCTAATTAGAAAATCTGGGAAGAATAAACTGTGTATGCTCGCCTCAGCTCTTCTGTTTTCCCCTTTGGAGAAGCTGTCACAGGAAGATTTCTGCTTTTCTGTGCCACAAGTCTTATTCCAGTTGCCTTTTCCCTGACTCCAATATGAGGAGCATTGCTTCTGCCTGGTGGATAAATCTGTCTCCTTCTAGGGCTCAAGCAGCAAGCTTTTTTGTTTCAAACTAAGCAACTTCCTTCAACTTAGTCCTCACTGATAAGACAGATAGTAAAAACCTTGTATTGACATAGTAAGTTGGTGGGGGGAGGGGGGGGCAAAAAATTCAGTTGTTGGATTTTCAGTCAGTTTATTATGAGATTGATGGAATAATCAGGTACATCTGTATAGCTAGCTGATATTTCAATTTATGATCTAAATTTGTCCTAGCACCTGGTTATGGTGTTCCAATTTGTGATCTAAATCTATTCTGGCACCACGCCATTGAGGATGACTGACTCAAGGTTTTGTGCCTGACTAGGACTTGCAGGGTGGTGGCAGCAACTTCAGGCTCTCCCAGATATCTGATACTTGTTTTGTCATACTGATTCAGGGATATTGGGCCAGGAGAATACCAGGGATATGGAGATCCATCTTTCACTTCCCCATTTGTCAAGATGTGGTTGTCTGAAGTTTCCGCACCTAGCTTTACCCTTCCCTCTGTGTCACTCAACCCTTGCAACTTGAGAGAGGGAGCTGGATGGGGGATTGCCCCTGATCACCAATCCTGCTTTCTCACAGGGCATGTTGTCACAGGATTTTTATCATGGTTCCTTTAGTGTTTTGTTTTACTTTTTCAATTTTGATAAAAACCTATGCAGTGAAAAAGAATAATGTTTACTGGACCCATGCAAAGGAAATACTGATTTTGGGTGTTTATTGAAGCCAAGTAGGTTAACCTATCAAAACTTGGAGACTTGAGCAGTTAAAGCTCATAATTACTTTAAAAAGAACATCGTCTCTGAGTTAATTAATTGGAAGCTATGGTTTGTTCACATCCTTACTGGACATGAAAATGGAAAATTAACTTTTCAGATGGGACCTTTTCCTAGGACAAGGACACACAGATAACACATCACCAATGGCAATACTGCAGTACAATGACAAATTGGGTTTCCCAAACGTAAGAGCATGGCAATTCCCCTTTTGTGGCCAGTCACTAAATAGTACCAAATATCTAGCTAGCAACAAAAGGAGAGGTGTGGTTCCTTGATATCAGAGACTCTCAACTTTGGGGTTTAGCACAGTTATGTGTAACCAAACATCTACTGAAACAACTGAGATGTAATGCTAGGAAAGATGAGCACCCAACCTTTTAGGCCAGAGAATGACAATAATGTAAAGGAGAAGAGCATAAACTTATTTTTGATAGGAAGGACATTATTGAAGAAGCCCAGTCCCAGGACCAGGTTACGTTCCCCTATAAACTCCAGCTTCTATGATGATAAAATGACTTCTTCAGCTGGCAAAACCAGCAAGATATACAAGTCAGACTCCCACTATGCAGGCACAGCTTCAATCTCCACCATCTTAAATTTGTGCCTACATTTTTGGCCCCAGGAGATGCATGTGGGAAAGGGGAATTCACAATTTGAAATATGTTGGGGTCAAATAGCCTTGCTAAAGGCCAATGAGATGGCTTTAAGGAACTGCTGCAAGTCATTCCCCTAAATGACATAGTTCTTAAAAGGTTATGGACAGACCCTAAAACTTTCAACTTCTTTAAATAATCCCATTACCAAACCATCAGTCCATTAACTCACTTAAACCCTTTTCATTTTTCCAGCTTGTACATGACAGATTTTCTTTGCTGTCTCCTGCCAATTCTTTCCTTCAACTACTGCAATGATCATGTCTACTGAAAAGAGGTTGCAACTTTGAAACTTAGCTGACTTTGAATTTGTACATTTTTATATCTTTGCAGGTTGACTTCTGTCTTTCATTTAAATAACTAGCTGCACATCCATGTGTATTCAATGGTCAAAATGAAAGGAACCTGGAGTTAAAATGAAGGTAAATTTATTTTGCAAAGCAAATTGTTTCTCTTTCCAGACACTCAAAATGCTTTTTTAGAAAAAATAGCACAAGATATCTTCTCATCACAGAATTGAATGAGATAGTATATTTCACTGTATCTATATGTTTCAGGGTATCTAAATCCAAACTACTTATACAAACTCAAGGCTACAACATTTCACAAGACAAAAATAGTTGATAAATTTTGGTTACCTTAAAACTTTTGGACATGATAAATATGAAAAGGCAGCCATAACGTAGAATAAAATATATGTAATATTGACCTAATTTATAGTATTTATATATCTAAAATACATAAAGATCTTATTTAATCCACTGAGAAAAAGAGGAAGTGAAAAATGGGCAAACATAAGCTCCTCCACAAAAAGGAAATCTAAAACAAACAAACAAACAAACAAATGTATTTGAAAAGGTGCTCAAATTGACTAGTCATCAGGGAAGTGGAAGATAAAACCATGATGAGACATGGCTGAATAGCTACCACCTGGCTACATTAAAAACAAGCAAACAACAAAAAGGATGACAAGCAAAAATAGTATTAATGAGATGTGGAACCATGGGAACACCAATGCCATTCGTTGGAAAGTAAGCTGTTCAATGTTATCTTAGAAAGTCAAAAGTATGTATAGCCCGAGTACTAGTTTGTTTTCACATTGCTAATAAAGGCATTCCAAAAGCTAGGTGATTTATAAAGGAAAATAGTTTAATGGACTAACGGTTCCACATGGCTGAGGAAGACTCACAGTCATGACAGAAAGTGAAGGAAGAGAAAGTCACATCTTACATGGTGGCAGGCAAGAGAACATGTGCAGAGAAACTCCCCTTTATAAAGCCATCAAATCTCCTGAGACCTATTCACTATCATGAGAACAGCACTAGAAAAATTTGCCCTCATGATTCAATTACCTCCTGCTGGGTCCTTCCCATGTCTTGTAGGGATTATGGGAGCTATAATTCAAGATGAGTTTTGGGTGGCAATACAGTCAAATGATATCAGCCCATATCTCAGCAATGCCACTCCTGCTTATCTACCCAAGACACATACATACACATGTGCACCAAGAGACATTTACAGCAGAATTCACAGCAGAATTGTATATATAGCCAAAGGCAGGACATAGCCCAATGTCTCTCTACAATACACTAGGTGAATTGGGGTATAATCATAAAATAGAATACAATATTGACATGAAAATAAATGTGCATTACAACCACAGACAACAGTGTTGAACCTTAAAAATACAATGTTGAGTAAACAAACCAGATGTTTAAAACATACATAAGAGGCATACTTAAGTGTTCTAATTAAAAAGTGTATAAAAGAAGGAGCTATATAGTCCTATGGATACTATGGTGCCAGGATCTCCTCTTCGCATGCCATGCTCCACTCTCAGCTGCTGAGAATATTCTCTGATGATGGCTTACAGCTGAGTGACAAACTGGGAATTACTCTTGGCCACAGGGAACTTCTTCACCCAAGGCCACACCTCCTCTCAGGTTGGCTAGTAACTAGGGTCCAGTGCCTAGTGATTGGCTGATGTAGGAATATAAAGATCCAGCACTCACTGCCAAAGAGTTGGCTCAACTCAAAGAACCCATGTAGGATTGACACAGCCACTGATGGAACCACTGTGAACCGGCTTCTTCTTCTACTTGTTTTGCCTTTCTAGTGTTCTTACAGTTGTTTCTCCCAAGAATATCCCAGTAAACCGTCTGCCTGCAATTTCCATCTTAGAGTCTGTTTGCAGGAAGCTCTAAGACAACCTTTACTAGTTATCTCTGCAGAAAAATGAGGGAGTTATTACTGGGAAGGGACACTCTGGGGCTTCTGGACTATTGGCAACGTTCTATATTTTCAGCGGTAGTTGTATAAGTTTTATCTCTATAATCACATTAATCTTTTTGGATCTTTTCTTCAAGTTTTATTACACATACACACACACACACACACACACGCACACAAAGTGATTAAAAAGTGACTTTCAGTCCTCTCATAGACAGAGAAACAAATTTAATTAATCAATTAACTTCAGAGATGGGGTTTCACTGTCTCACCCAAGCTAGAGTATAGTGGCACAGAGTTTGCTATTTTTAATTTAAATAAAATGTAAGTAATATTTGAAAACAGTTTCTCCTAGTTTCATTGATTTTTTTCCTTCTTTTTTCCACAACTACTACTCTGCTGTGATACACACAATTTCATTCAGCCAAGTGAGTTTCATATTCACCATCCACATTATGATGGTCCTGGAGTGTTTTCTGCACTGGAGCACCTCCAGCAGATCTTCCGAGCTAAAACAGCTGCCTCACAGTGCCACTAAATGGAATCAGAGACTTTCAACTCCCTCACATTACAGATGCAGAAACTGAGGGCTGTCAGAGATTATGTCACTGTGCCTCCAACCAGTTCTGTTTCCCTCTTGTGGAATTCTTCTCTCTCCCCACCCCAATGATGAAAAAGTAGCTCTGTAACATGTTCTCATTAAGGAAATATGACATATGTCTCTTGTAAGCAGAGGTTTAAGAGTCAATGCAGGATTTGTAATTGTCCCTCTGCCATTAAAGAAATAATGTCCCAGACAAAGGTTGCTCCCTCCACCTGGGTCCTAGAGTTCAGACAAATGGCAGAGAGCATACCTGACCAAGATAGACACATAGCATGATTAACAAATCAACATTTTTTGTTATGATCCACTGAAAATTTAGCGTTGTTTGTTATAAAGACATAACTCAGACTATTCTTACTGAGACAGAGTCCTAACAGGGGATCCTGATACCCAAGCACTGCACAGAAATTTTTGAGTAACTGCCCAGATTCTCATTTAATATGCTCTTCAGAAGCCACGTTGCCTCCTTTCATTTGTATGTTGAAATGTGTGCACACACACACCTTCATGGACATAATAAGCTACTGCTGCTGCTAAGTAGACATCACTTCCAAGTTAAACTTTTCTGGATAAAAGAGAAAAAAAAAACCCAGAAGGGAAAATATATATTTATATATTATGACAGCCATGGATTTGATCTTGCTGAAAAATGACTCTGCTTTGAAAAGCTCATCATAGCCCCTCTGCAACCAAGCTGAGAAATTTTGATTAAACCACATTTCTTGTCCCGACACCTGAAAATTGCCAGTGACTGCTATATAAAGCCAGAGCCTGTCTTTTCATTTGGGCCTACCACTTAAAAGAGTTCCTTGACACATCTGACCCATCTTCTTGAAGATCCTTGTTCTCCACCACTACCACAGTATAAACAGGCTAAGAAAAGAGAATAATTTTCATCACCAGTGCTTACAGGCAAGCTTAATGGAGTACAAAGGAAAGGTTCATGGGCTTCTTTTTTAACTTGCTTAAACTCCCCATGACAGCTGGTAAAAACTTGATTAAATCAAATCTTCAGATGCTGTGACTCTGCCACATCAGGCCAGAATGGAAGAGCTTTTGTTTCAGCCGAATCCACTCCTTATCACCTCATTCTGTCACTCACACTTCCTCGGTCCACCCACAAATCCTCCAGGATTTATTGCAGATGTAGCAAGCTTGCTGGAAATAATGGTACAAGCAAAGAGGCTAGTCGGCTATCGACTCCAAGCTCTGGGTAATACCAATGGGAAATTATTTGCACAAAAGGTGCGTTGGGGTGACAAATGAAGAGGGGCTGGCCCATTGAAGATGCTGGGACTTAGACAAAGCTAACACACTAATACCAAGCCACTAGCTTTATCTGATTACTTCTGGGGCTGATGGCTCCCCGCACTGCCCCCCTTCAGATCTCCCCACCCACCCACACTCTTGCGCGAAAGACACAGGTTGCTTTCTTTGGTGTGCAGTGTACCATGAAATGGTAATCTAGAGAATTACTACATTTATATAAACCGCAAAGTGTTTTTGAGCCCCACAAAAAACAATTTTCGGATCGACAGTAAATTTGTTTTTACGTTGTTGACCAAAGAAAACCCTATCAGAGGAAGCACTACATTATGACAAAGGGAATTAAGACTCATTTTTGCCCAGAAAAAGCAATTTGGGGGCATTATCTTAGAAACATTTTTCTTGGACTCTGGTCAGACTTGATTTAGAAAAACCTGCAGAACAATAGCCATTCCGTTCTTCACCCATATTTTTCTAAGAGAAAATGTGTTGTTATTATTTTCCTCACTTTAATCTTTGTTCAGGCCTGCTTTAGGGTAACTTCTTGCATTCATTTTTGTTACTTTTTCTCAGTTTACTCTCACTCTAAGCAGGTGCAATGTTAAATTCTATGTCATGTAAAATGGGCTTAGTGTTCCTCATTATAAAACCCTCAGCCTTTAAAATGAGAAAGACTTATCCTCATGAACAGTTTCTTCCTTTTCCTAATCTTCTCATTTTCATAGAAACAAAGTCAAATTCTTTTTTATCAGTTTCCCATTTGACTGTTAATGTCTTAAACCAGTTTCATCAAGAAATTTCCCTTCACAGTGCTTCTCCTCAAGTTTGGTAAAAGCACAGTAGAATGAATAAACAATCAAATTTAAGAATCATTAATGCAACTCCAATGTGGTTTGGGAGTGAGGTGTCACCAGCAGAAGGTGAAATGTCAATTTCAGAAAAAAAAAAAAGAAATTTTTTTCTTCAGAATGTACTCTTGACATCTGTATTTATATAATGATGTAATTTAAATAATATCCAATGAGGTATATTTGAATAGGAAAGTTGTTTACCTCACTCACAAAGATTCCCTCAAATGTCAATAGTTTCCAATTTATTGATTATATTATGTGAGAGATACGTATGTCTTAATTGTTACCTGGTTGAGGAGACACAACAGAAAACAGAACAGACTCCTGCTTTGATGTTTAAAATTTACATAATTAATTAGAAAGCTGTATAAGTTTTTCAGCACCTTTTCAGCAAAATTTCCTTCTCTGATCACCCTTTGTTAGTGTGTGTTACACATTTGTTCGAGTATAATATTAATAAAAGGTGATTTGCAAACCAAGGAAACTCTACCAGAGTCATCTATTCTAAAATGCCCGTAGTCTGACTCTTACTCACATAACAGCCAGCATTGAGTCACAGAATTAGGACAGTTTTTCAAGGGACAGCTCTCAAAAGACAATCCTTGAGGAAACTCACTCCTAAAATTATCTCCCAGCAGATTCGAGAGTCTCAACCTTTCAGCTTTTCCCTTGATGATGTCTCCATCTTGGTCTTCCTCACTGTGCATGGCCAGTCAAGCCTTCTGGTCTGGCTTGAACTTTCTGTTCAATACCCACATGTCCATGTATAAGATGGAAAGAAATGTTTTCTCATTTTGATTTTCAGTTTGTATCCTCCAAACAAATTCTATCTTCATGTAATTAAATTTTGCTTTGATCAAAGAACCGCACACACGTAGCTTGATAAGATAAATAGAATAAATGTGTTTAAACAAAACCTGGAAGTTTCCTGCCTTACTGTTCTCAGTCCACTTTTTAAAGACAGTCCTTTCCTGGCCTCTTAGCTCTTTCTTCCATACTTCTAAAAAAAATAAAAATAAAAAGTATCTTATACTATGTCAATTTCAGACATTTTCTATTGTGTTTCTAAAGTGAAAGATGACAATTTTCCACTTTTATGTTCCTCCTGCCTGTTTTTCCTCTCCCATTATTCCAAATTATAATTCTATCACAATTTTTGGTTAAGTTGATATGGAATATTTATACTGTTGTGTCTAGGTAAATGTTCTTTACTGAGTCAAGTTGTTAAATAATTCTATTTTTCTGTTTGCCTAAACTTTACCTTGAAGCAACCATTTCAATTTTCCGTTTGCAAAATTTTTAATATTTCTGTAATTGCAATTCTTCCCAAACTCACACTGAACTGTAAATCGCTTCCTAGTATTCTTTCCCACACAGTCATATACGTACATATTCTACCACTTGCAGCTCTCCTCACCTGGAGGCTGCTTTCTTTTTCATTCTGAGAGGCCATCATCAGGGAACTTCTCATTGCTGTTACCCGAGAAAACCCTTTGCCCGGTTGCCTATTTTTTTTTTTCTTTTTCTTTTTTTATTGCATTTTAGGTTTGGGGGTACATGTGATGAACATGCAAGATTGTTGCATAGGTACACACATGGCAGTGTGCTTTGCTGCCTTCCGTCCCCTCACCTGTATCTGTCATTTCTCCCCATGCTATCTCTTCCCACCTCCCCAACCCCGGCCCCTCCCCCATTTCCCCCCAACAGACCCCAGTGTGTAGTGCTCCCCTCCCTGTGTCCATGTGTTCTCATTGTTCAACACCCGCCTATGAGCGAGAACATACGGTGTTTGATTTTCTGCTCTTGTGTCAGTTTGCTGAGAATGATGGTTTCCAGGTTCATCCATGTCCCTACAAAGGACGTGAACTCATCGTTTTTGATGGCTGCATAATATTCCATGGTGTATATGTACCACATTTTCCCTATCCAGTCTATCATCGTTGGGCATTTGGGTTGGTTCCAGGTCTTTGCTATTGTAAACAGTGCTGCAATGAACATTCGTGTGCACGTGTCCTTGTAGTAGAATGATTTATAATCCTTTGGATATATACCCAGTAATGGGATTGCTGGGTCAAATGGGATTTCCATTTTTAGGTCATTGAGGAATCGCCACACTGTCTTCCACAATGGTTGAATTAATTTACATTCCCACCAACAGTGTAAAAGTGTTCCTATTTCTCCACATCCTCTCCAGCATCTGTTGTTTCCCGATTTTTTAATGATCGCCATTCTAACTGGTGTGAGATGGTATCTCAATGTGGTTTTGATTTGCATTTCTCTGATGACCAGTGATGATGAGCATTTTTTCATATGTTTGTTGGCCTCCTGTATGTCTTCTTTTGTAAAGTATCTGTTCATATCCTTTGCCCATTTTTGAATGGGCTTGTTTGTTTTTTTCTTGTAGATCTGCTTTAGTTCTTTGTAAATTCTGGATATCAGCCCCTTGTCAGATGGGTAGACTGCAAAAATTTTTTCCCATTCTGTTGGTTGCCGATTCACTCTACTGACTGTTTCTTTTGCCGTGCAGAAGCTGTGGAGTTTGATTAGGTCCCATTTGTCTATTTTGGCTTTTGTTGCCATTGCTTTTGGCGTTTTGGTCATGAAGTCCTTGCCTACACCTATGTCCTGAATGGTTTTGCCTAGATTTTCTTGTAAGGTTTCTATGGTATTAGGTCTGATGTTTAAGTCTTTAATCCATCTGGAGTTAATTTTGGTGTAAAGTGTCAGGAAGGGGTCCTGTTTCTGCTTTCTGCACATGGCTAGCCAGTTTTCCCAACACCATTTATTAAACAGGGAGTCCTTTCCCCATTGCTTGTTTCTGTCAGGTTTGTCGAAGATCCGGTTGCCTTTTTTATGGGCTACATCGCATTTTATGAACACAGCTCTTCTGCTACCACTGTTCATTCTCCTCATCTTGGTATAACACCCTCTATTTCTAATAGAAGGTATATAAAAAGCTTTTTTGGGCATGCAGAGATTTTGTTTACCTAAAAATGTTCAACAAACTAATGCAATTTCTGGTGACACTTGCTCTTCTTATAAGGCCACCAATTATGATCTCATTTAACCTTTATTACTTCCTAAAAGCCCTATCCAAATACAGTCACATTTGGAGTCAAGGTTTTAACATATAAATTTTAGAGGAACCCAATTCAACAGCCTGTTAATAATAAGATTAAGTTATGAAAACTATGGCTTCCCTCTTAGATGTTGTCTCTCAAATCACTTGCCATGAGAGAAGCCAGCTGCCAGGCAAACTACGAAGCTGGCCATGTGCTAAGTAATAAAGGCATCCAGCCAACATCCAGAGAGTAACTGAGTCCTGACACCATGCAAGTGAATAGGAAGTTCAGTTCTCCAGCCTTGAGAATCACAAAGCTAAGGCTTGAGAAGTCAACTTGATTGCAATCTTCTGAAAGGCCCCTAAGTCAAAACAATCTAGCTAAATTGTTCCTAGATTCCTGAATCTCAGAAACAAAGGGAGGTAGTGAATGCTTGTTTTAAGCTACTTGTTCTGGAATAATGGTTACACAATAATAGGTAACTAATATACATGGCACTTGTCAGATACAAATTTTGCAAATATTTTTCTCAGTCCCTTTTGCTTCCTCAATATTGTTGTTTGAAAGCAATTTTTAAAATTGCAGAGTACAGTTTACAATTTTTTCTTTCATAGAGCACATTTAATGTCCTATATAAGAAACTTTGCCTAAACAAAGATTTTCTCCTACATTTTCTTCTAGAAGTTTAACAGTTGTAGCTCTTATAATTAAATATTTGATTCATTTTGAACTAAATATTGTGTATGCTGTGAGATAAGGGTTAATGTTTATTACCTATGTTATTCTTTCCATGAAGATAACCATGTGTTACCTTTTTAAAACATAACTTTAATATTCTTATTACCCACCAAAATTAACAATTATTCCTTAATATAATTATTCTTTAATATCATCAAATATCTGGTCAATGTTCGTACTTGATTGTTTTATAAATGTGCTTCTCTTTTTCACAGTCTTTTGTTCACATTGGGATCAAAAGGAGGTCCATACAATGCAGTTAACTGATGTGTTTGTTTCCTCTTTTCATATATATGTTTTTCTTTTACCTTTTTTGTTTAATGTTGTTGAAGAAACAGGTTATTTGTTCTTTAAAGTCTCAAATAGTTATTTGCTGGGTACATCTTGCTGGTGGTATTGAATGTGTTACTCAGTTCCCTATATGTTTAATGAATTTGTTGATGAGATTCAAGTTCAAATTGCGGGGGGGGCAAAATTATTTCATGGGTAGTATTGGGTATAGCCATTAGGAGGCACTTGATGTCTGTTTGTCTGTCTTTTTGAGATGTTAGCAGCTACCAAAAGTCATTGTCTATGTTCATTAAATAGTTAGGAGTTGAGACAAAGTAGGATGTTAATTCTATTATTTTATTATTATTGTCTGGAATACTTCCATAAAAAAAAAAGAAAAAAACATTTGTCCTTACTACCCATCCAATTTGTCTATCCTGAAACACAATGTATGTGATATCATAGGCATCCTCCTGACTTTAACAATAAATATTTGGCCCCAGATATGTTTGAAACACATTGATAATCTACTATTCTGAAGTTAGATACACACACACACACACACACACACACACACTATATGGTATATGTATGCATATATATAATTAAGATAATTATACTACTTTAAGTGATTATATGATTACAGTTATACAGTAATGAAAATACTATGCAAACTGTGGATATTTTTATCAATTCTCATGACAGAGTCACTATTATAAAATGCTGGAATTCAAAAAACATATTAGATCACAATCAAAGGCAGTGCTGCTCAAAGCTGAAGAATCCTTAGGCTTACCGTGTGCCAGGTACTACACTAAGTACTTTGCATAAGACATGTCATCCTCTTAACAATAGTAGACTGCTACTATCATTCCCATTTCACAGAAGAGGACGCTGATACCTGGAGAATTACTTGCTCAAGTTCAAGTAAGTGATAGGATCAGGATTGGAACCCAGGGTGTCTAACTAACTCCAGATCCTACTCAAGATTATCATTGCTTTCAATCACACAAAATTTTTCGTAAATCTCTTTATTGAAAAGAGATTAAACATCTCTCTCCAAATCAGCTAGCTAGACTCAAGAAGGGCTTGAATTAATTTGGGAATATGCATTTTTATGTCCAAAGGGAAGCTTGCATGTCTGAAGCATAAGTGTATATGCTTCACTAGCATAGCAAAGCATATGGCCTCAGTGCCAGCAAAACGGAAGCCATCCCAGGAACACTGGCCAGCACGCCTTCCTCCCCCTTGGATCTTCATGCGGTTGTGCCATCTTTAGTTTTCCTGAGGAGTTTCAACATGCTGGTGCAAAAAATGAAAGTCAAGAATCAAATAGGAAAACCTGTCCAGAGGAATCTAGGGAGCTGAGAAAAACTCACCAGTTTCCAAATGCTGCAGTTTACTGTTTCATTTTGGACCATAAACTGTGAGTCCCCCCAGCTGTCCTTTCCCTATAATTTGTATTTAAAATCTGAGTTCTCTCCCTTTGGACTGAGTCTGGCGTTGTCGATAGGACAGAATTTCATGAATATCATTTTCCATGGATTGGTACACAGCATATGAGCTGAGAAAAAGTGGACCAGTTTATTTTTATGTCCTGTTTGTTCAACAATGATCAGATGAAAGGACAATGATCATGATGAACAATGACAATGATCGCTAATGCTCTTTAAGTACTTCCTTAACGGGGTTTGGCACTTTCCTAATCACTTTATGTGTGGTATCTCATTTAATATTCAGGTGGCTTAATATTGAACTCGAATACTGAACTTGGCCCCATCAACTTCAAACAAGGAGTCTGTTCTCTGAATAGTTACACCATAGCTTCCATGACTGGATGCTTGTGCCTTAGAATATTAGGTTTGTCTGATATCACAGAAGATGAAAAGAAAAATCTCATTTTACAGTCCGTTAGTACAAGTCTGTAGTTTCTCCTTTTCTTTTTGTCCTGTACAGATGTTTTCGGAGCTATTGAGATGTTTCATGAAGGCTTGTTGAATGATGTCTATCTTTGTGAGGGAGAAACTGAGGTACAGAACAATGGTCTGAGCATCCCCCTTTCCCTATTACTGACAAATGCAATTTCTACTGACTGGATCCCACCCCACTTTAGTGGGACCAGCTCAGTTCTCCCTACACAGAGATCTGGTTTATCCAGGAAGTGACATTCTATATTTTAAAAATGGGCCAACAAGCTGATTACTTCAAAAGTGTATTCTGAGTAATAAGATTGCTGATGTAAGAGGAAATCAAGATCATCCCAAGAAGAGCAGGTCCATCCTAGGGAAGATATTTAAGGGAAAACGTCTCCATTGCCATTATTGTTTGTGTGGAAACAACTGTCACAGTTAAGGGAGTCCACTGAAAACCCCAAGAGATTCTTGCCCACTTAGCTGGATGAGTCTTACTGATTGCTTATCACTATGTCTGTTGTATCTCTCCAAGTCTGGCCCATGGAGGGAAGGAGTTTTTGTTTATGTCATGCCACCATCACCATCCCCGGACATCCTGACTTCTTTGCTTATCTCTCCTAGACCAAACCTCACCAAAATTGTCAAACTAGTTTTCCTTCTCTGCAGAAGTCTGCACCACGTTCCCAAGAATAAATCTACTCCGAAACATTCCTCTCGACCAAGAAGCTTCTCTATATACCAAAGACAATACTCTGCAGAGGCAGTTCATTTGATTTAGTAAAATGATTCTTAATAAATATTTATTAAAAGAGAAAGCATCAATCTTTCCCAATAAACAAAAGGGGAAATTTCAATGCAAGGGAAGGAAATAAACATGTCTTGAACTCCTATTTGTGCTAAAACATTATTATAGATGTTTTATTATATTAATGCTAACACTTTATTATATTAAAACTAACACTAACTCTGACACTGATACTGATACTAAATGTGAATAATAATGATTATACCAATACTGATGCAAATATAAATGCATATACTAATGTTAATACCAAAGCTCATATATATGCTAATACAGGTGTTAACACAAATCTGATGCTGACACTGGTACTAATAAAATATTTCTCAGGGTTTTTCTGCACGGAAGGACCTCCACTCGAGTATCCCTCCTGGCCTCTTACCCTGCCCCTTCTGTATCCCTCTCCATGGAGAAGGAATGGGTAACCTCATGGATGGGGGGTAACAGCCTCTGATCAATTAAAAGGCTATAATCCCTGAAGATTTATTCTCTTTTCATCTCTCTCTGCCCAGACACCATCTATAAAAGGCAATAATCCTAGATAAGAGAGTGTTCTTTGTCCTTCACATTCTGTGTAAAGGCCAGGATTTTGGGGCTGGTGCCTTTGAAGGGGAAAGCAAGCCAGCCCATCTGATGATCAGTGAAGTGCACCCTCCAACCTAGCTCTATCACAGCAAAGCTGACGCTGTGATGTCCACTCTCAAACAGACTGAAAATGCCCAGGCCTTGGAACACAATACTCAAAAGGGAAATAGAAATGAGAGTTTCTGAATGTGCTGGATGAGAAAGAAAACCTGGAAATAAGGTTTCCTCTGCTGCAAATTTCTAAATCTTCTAAGAAGACAGAAATATTTCAAATGTCTCCCTCTCAGAGAGGAGATAATGGAGTTCATTCTAATAGAGTTCATTCTCTCATGTCGTGCCAGCCCACCACATCAAATGGCAAAAATGATGTTGAGCTAATTTCTTGAAGCGAGAGTTCTCCCAATTGTGGTCAAAGTCCGGATCACAGACTCAAAGAGAGAAGTTTGGACTAGCTGGTATACCTACTGACCAAAAAAAACAAGACTAATTTTCTCTGTCTTTCCTTCTTCTCTCTAATTCGAGCCTATGGTCTTTGTCAACACGATTATTGGATTCTACTAAAAATGTGATTCTCTCTGAGGTGACAGCTCTAGGGAGTATAGATTGGTTTCTTTGCAGATTTGGGGTCAGACATATAATAAACAGTGTCCTATTATTTCTTTTTACACTTTAAAATGTGAAATTTCAGACCCAGAATTCTCTCTGATAGAAAATAATACTTTTGTAAGATCATTGAAATTTATCTTAACAATATAGAATTCAACAAGGAAGGCAGTGTATGTCATTTTGGTGCCATTTTTCAGATGCAGCAAACCCAGAGATCATGTCCATTACCCAAGGTCACACAGAGGACAAACACCATGTCCTCCATTGTAAGCCAAGACCTCATTTCTTAATTTTTTTTTTTTTTTTTTTAGATGGAGTCTTGCTCTCTGGCTTAGGCTGGAGTGCAGTGGTGCAATCTTGGCTCACTGAAACCTCTGCCTCCCTGTTCAAGTGATTCCCCTGCTTCAACTTCCTGAGTAGCTGGGATTACAGGTGGCTGCCTCAACATCCAGCTGATTTTGGTATTTTTAGTAGAGATGGGGTTTCACAGTGTTGGTGAGGCTGGTCTGAAACTCCTGGTCTTCAAATGATCTTCCCACCTCAGCCTCCCAAAGTGCTGGGATTACAGGCATGAGTCACCACTCTTGGCTGCCAAGACCTATTTCTCTGATTAACATGGTTATAAAATTCTGGTCCAGAACACATTGAAATACTGAAAAATGTTTGTTTAAAAAAGCTGCTTCCTATATGAGTGCAGTCGCTCACACCTGTAATGTCAGCATTTTGGGAGGCCAAGGCAAGAGAATCACTTGAGGCTTGGACAGCATAGCAAGACCCTGTCTCTACACACACACACACACACACACACACACACACACACACACACAAGCAAACAAACAAAAAATTAGTTGAGTGTGGTGGTGCATGCATGTAGTCCTAGCTACCTGAGAGGCTGAGGCAGGAGAATCCCTTGAGCCGAGAAGGTCGAGGCTGCAGTGAGCCATGATCACACCACTGCCCTTCAGCTTGGGGTGACAGAGTTTGACCCTGTCTCAAAAAAAAAAAGAAAGAAGGAAAGAAAGAAAAAGAAGAAAGAAGTTTCTTCCAAAACATTAGATGTAACTCTTTTTACTGCTGTTACTGTTCACTCAGGAATACCCCACAGATCACTGACACATCCCCCATGCTGTGCAGGCCACTTTCCTGCTCAAAATGAGAGACTTGCTGCTTACAAAATTCAGTCTGCAGCTTAGTGTGCAGTGAAATGATTTTCACAAAGAAAGAACTGCTGGTCCTCTTTATATATATTTTTATACATTTGTTCACAGTCTTTCCTTCCTTGGAGAGCGCCCCTTACTTTCATACTGCATCAATCTAGTCCTTCCTGGTGTGATTCCAGGATACCCTTGATAACATTGTTCTTATCAGAGCCCCTGGTTACCTCACTCTCTGCTGAAATCCTGACACATTTCTTGTCTATACCATTCATTTGTCTCTTTGCATATCTCATCATCCTTTTTCACTTATTAAAACGAAATCCTCGGCCAGGCACAGTGGCTCACGCCTGTAACCCCAGCACTTTGGGAGGCTGAGGCAAGTGGATTACCTGAGGTCAAGAGTTCGAGACCAGCCTGGCCAACATGGCAAAACTTTTTGTATTTTAGTGTCTACTAAAAATACAAAAATTAGCTGAGTGTGGTGGTGTGCCCCTAAAATTCCAGCTACTCAAGAGGCTGATGCAGGAGAATCATTTGAACCTGGGAGGTGGAAGTTGCAATGAGCCAAGATCTTGCCACTGAACTTCAGCCTGGGCTACAAGAGCAAACTCTGTTTCCAAAACAAAACGTTTCTATCTCCTCACTAGAATATACTCCTCCTGAGGTCAGGGAAAATAGACTATACCTGTTTTCAGCTACAGACAATAGTTGCACAATGTTGGCACTTAATAAAATAATTTCAAGTTGACAGTGATGGACTCTGAATATTTACTCTCTGTACATTCTTTGACCTCTCTGGTACTGAACATAGGAATTTGAATTGGGACTACTAAAATGCCACTGGCAAATTGCAAAACCCCAGTACTCTGGGAAATGCATCACTGGACTCTTGTGTCTGCCTTAAGTAATTCTGGTACCACCAAGACACAGATTGCAGAGGCAGAGGTGTCTACATTTTATCTGAATTATGGAGTCAGACTGTGGACTGTGACAAGTGGTTCCATTTTTGACTCAAAAGGAGACTATATACAACAATCTCTGTTACATGCACCAATAAAGGAGAAAGATGAAGCACAAAATAAGAAAAGCTACTTGTACTTTCTGATAATTTCCACAGTAGATTGACCTTTCCAATTTACAAAATGAGAATTGAAAAAAAAAAAAACTTAGCAAGAATCTTGTTAACTGCCATTTTACACTTGAATTGTTACCTCAACACTGTTATGCAATCTCTGAACACATAGAAGAGACTCCCTCAGCTATCTACACCACCAGGGACCTAGGTTTCCAGCACAAAACTGGGTGGCCATTTGGGCAGACACTGAGCTAGCGGCAGGAGTTTTTGTTCATACCCCAGTGGCCCTTGGAATGCCAGTGAGGCGGAACTGTTCAGTCACCTGGAAAGGGAGCTGAAGCCAGGAAGTCAAGTGGTCTAGCTCAGTGGATCCCACCCCCAGAGAGGTCTTGACTCTTTATCCAGTTTGACAGTCTGTGTCTTTTAATTGGAGCATTTAGTCCATTCCCATATGCAGAAAACTGAAACTGAACCCCTTTGTTATCCTTATACAAAAATTAACTCAAGATGTATTAAATACTTAAATGTAAGACCTAAAACCATAAAAACCCTAGAAGAAAACCTAGGGAATACCACTCAGGACATAGGTTTGGGCAAAGACTTTATAATTAAAACACAAAAGCAATGACATCTAAAGCCAAAATTGACAAATGAAATCTAATTAAACTAAAGAGCTTCTGCATAGCAAAAGAAGCTATCATCAGAGTGAACAGGCAACCTACAGAATGGGAGACGATTTTTGCAATCTACCCATCTGACAAAGGGCTAATATCTAGAATCTACAAGGAACTGAATCAAATTTACAAGAAAAAAACAAACAAGCCCCTCAAAAAGTGGGTGAAAGATATGAACAGACACTTCTCAAAAGAAGATATCTATGTGGCCAAGAAACATATGAAAAATAACTCATCCTCACTGGTCATTAGAGAAATGCAAATCAAAACCACAATGAGACACCATCTTACGACAGAATGACAATCATTAAAAAGTCAGGAAACAACAGATGCTGGTGAGGATGTGGCTAAACAGGAACACTTTTACACTATTGTTGGGAGTGTAAATTAGTTCAACCATTGTGGAAGACAATGTGGTGATTCTTCATGGATTTAGAACCAGAAATACCATTTGACCCAGCAATCCCATTACTGGGTATGTACCCAAAGGATTATAAATCATTCTACTATAAAGACATATGCACATGTATGTCTGTTGCAGCACTATTCACAATATCAAAGACTTGGAACCAACCCAAATGCCCATCAATGATAGACTGAATAAAGAAAATGTGGTACATATACACCATGGAATACTATGCAGCCATTAAAAAGGATGAGTTCATTTCCTTTGCTGGGACGTGGATGAAGTTGGAAACCATCATTCTCAGCAAACTAACATAGGAACAGAAAACCAAACACCACATATCCTCACAGAGAAGTGGTAGTTGAACAACGAGAACATACGGGCACAGGGAGGGGAACATCACACACCAAGGCCTGTCAGGGGGTGGGGGGCTAGGGAACTAATAGCATTAGGCAAAATGCCTAATGTAGATGACAGGTTGATGGGTGCAGCAAACCACCACGTGTATACCTATGCAACAAACCTGCATGTTCTGCACATATATCCCAAAACTTAACATATAATAAAATAAATAGGTAGAAAAGGGGAAGACTGGCCAATAAAGATAATAGAGCAATAAAAATACGTATTTACCGCCTTTTGCAAGAGACTGTCTTTCATTTGTAGACATATCAGATTATACCAAAGATCTCTCTTTATACATTTTTTAAAAGAGTGGCAGCTTCAGTTCAATAGCGTTCATGAGACAATCCTTTAAGCTGTGTCAAAATGCCAATTATTCTAGATGCCACCCAGATTTGAATAATTTAAAGAGAGACAAAACACACGCAGAAAGAAGGAATCATCTTTTGAGGACCGTTGCTTTTGACGAGTCGGCCTCCCCCTGTTCCCTCCCTCTTTTCTGAAGCATCTTCCTCTCTCTATCAGTGGTGACAACTGCCAATCAAGCCTTCTGCAGCTGAGGGAGGGGGAGAAAGGGCAGAGGAGAAGCCAAGGGCAGAAGAGAGGAGAAAAACATGAAACATTCTTGAACAATTGCTCAAGGAAGATTCCCTGTCAGTGTGTGGTCTGGGGAAAAGAAGTCTTTTCCTTTTTTCATTTCTAATCTCTAACTGACTATTTACCTCTTTTTATAAACTTGAATCTCTCTGTTGCTCCAAAGGCTCCCAAACAAATCACCAGTCAGCCAGGATTAAGCTGCTTTGTTGTTGATGATTAGCAGATTTGCTTGTAGTTCTAACATCTTCAGCAACAGCTGAATGTCAAACGATTCAGGAAATACTTGTCTTATTTTATCCAAAGCCATATAAATGTTTGAAATAAGCTTGGACAAAGGTGCTACACAGGGAGAATTATAGAACATTTCAGAGAGATAGAGTTTAACACAGACAACTCTATCGACATTTGTATTTCTGTCGTTTTTAAAGCCACCATTAATTTTTAAAGTATTGTATTTTAGTAAACCTCCTTTCCCAAAGAAAAATCTATAAATGTCTATTTGAATGCTGAACTCTATGAGATGAGCACATTGTAATTTACAAATCCTCATAACATGCATTTATTGAATATCTAGCAGGTGCTGAGTTCCGTGCCAGAATAAAGCCCAGTCCCAGTTTCAAGAGTCTTCTATTGCATTCACCTATAAGCCCATTTCAGCACTTGATCCTTTTTTAAAAAAGCAATTAAATTACTTAGGACTCTATGTTACTTTCAAGACCCTGAAGGACGAAGACTATGTCTTCCTTCTCTACCATCCCTTATTGTTTCACATCGATCTTCTATATGTTAGCTACTCAAGGGTATCTCTTCCTTTTAAGTATCATGATACAGAGAAATGCATTGTTTTGGAACCAGGGGCTGTGGCTCCAGCTCTACCTCATTTTATGGCTATGGACAAACCCATCTGTCAGTAAGCCTTTGGCTTTCAGCGTTTATAACATGAGGAGAGTTATTTTCCATTGTTCCTTCCAATGCCAGTCTGTGATTCCTTGATCTCAGGGCAAGGAGACAGAATAGCAAATCTGAGGGACCCTTGCCCAATTTACCACCTTGAAGACAGGATTTGTCTTCTTCATTGAATCTTCAACACAGTGTCAACAAACACAGTGCCCTGCAGTAAAGGTTTACACATTTGAAAGGAACTCAGACTAGAAGTTTGTGAAGCAGAAAAGGAACAATTTGATAGGAATCAACATGGTTCTGGGAGATAAGTCATAGGAAGGGCAAGATGAGAGAAGGTCCAAGACGTCATATGGATATTTTTGAGTCACTCAGCAGCCACCAGTGTTCATGGGGTAGACTGATAGGAGTGGACAATTTCATCAGGGCCTTGCAGGTGAGAGTATAGGAAGTGAGACTAGGGATGAAGGGAAGGGTTCTGTCCTGCTGTATTTGAAATACTTGCTATACAAATGAAAATTTACTGCCCTTGTACTGAGTATATTTTGCTATATTTTATCTATAAGGACAATTTCTCCTATCTTTGTATGGATAGATCTACACTCTATCTCTACCCGGATGTCCCATATCAAACCACTAATACAATACTGAGCTCACCCTGTGTAGGGTACAAGAAGTGGGCTAGATCAAGCCCAGAAGATCTTTGCCACTCTCACTTCTCACTTAGGAATCTTGCTCTGTTATTTCTCTCATCTTCTCCTGTACCTTCAGTCTCTTTCTCTTTACTGGCTTCTTCCATTCAATCTACAAACATGCTATAATCTCTTCCATTCATTCATTCATTTCTTCATTCAATCATTCACATTAGTTGAACATCTACTATACACAAGGCATAAAAAATTATTAACCCTCACCCTCAACAACATATGTTTTCATCGCTTTAAGCAGATATCCTCTTCTTCTTTCTCACTGGGATCAAAGCGAATTGATGTGAATACTTCAGTGTCCCTGTCTTCATTATGATTCTCCACATCTGCCTTCCTTCCTGTCTCTTCTCTTTTGTCTTAGAGGACAATATTTCTGGTGTTCACTTATCAGTTTGGATGGTTTCATCATGCCTCTTAATAAGGAAATGTGTTATTTCACATAACAGGAAGCCCAGCGATGGTACGCTCCAGGCAGACTATGACCAAGGCTCTGTTTGCTTTCCTGTGAGATTCTCTCAGCAATTCAAAAACACAAAGGCAAGGCAGTGGTTGTATTTGGGAAGGTGAGGGAAGAGAGAGAATGGAACAGTAAGCAGGGATCTTCATATAAATATATAAATCTTTATATAAATATAAAATATTTATAATTTATTTATTTAAGCTGGTTGTGGGTACTTGGGTATATATTATTTTAGTCTTACCATTTGTTGTGAAAATAAACATAAGATTATATTAATACAATGATCATTCATAACTACACCCATCGTAAGAGTGCTTCTGAAGTCACTTGTGCTTCCCTCCCCATTTTTATTTTCCATCCGGACTCCCAGAGGGAATTACTATATGGAAGTGTGTGAATGTTTGAATTGTATGTAAATTGAATAATTCTGTATCTCATTTTTGACTTCTATTCTTCTATGACTCGACTTGTTTTTTTAGCATGACATTCTGGGATTTATATATGCTAATGCATATAGCTGCAGTTCATTTGTTTTCAGCAATAAACAGTATTTTATTAGACAAATTAGCGACAACTGAACCCTGTAAGAAATGTCAAGAAGCCACCACATCTGAGGAGTAAGAGTTTTGAGGCACATCCATGAAGCTTACCAGAGCTCATGAAAAAGTCTGTAAACCTGACAAGTTGATGAAGTTTGAGTTTATGGAACATATATTACTGTTCTATGCTGTAAAACAAATTGTTGTCTAAGTGTTTAAATTATTAAATATTAATTAAATTGAATTTAAATTATTAAGCATATTGAATTAAAACAACACACAATTATTATCTCACAATTTCTATGAACCAGGAATATAGGCACAGCTTAGCTAGGTTCTCTGCTTGTTTTTCACATGACTGCAAACAGCATGTTAGCAAGGACTAAATTCTCATCTGGTGGCCTGGCAGAGAAAAATACCTGCTTTTGGGCTCCCTTGGGTGGTTGGAAGAATTTTTTTTTGAAAGAATTAATTTTTTTATAGTTGAAGGAGTCGTAAAAGGTTCCTTCTTCAAAGCCAGCAACCAAGCAAAAGAACTACTCTAGAGCAAGCTGGCTACTCTTATTTAACGGAGGAGGCTTATTTAAGGAAATACAGTCATGGATGTGATAGCCCTTTATCTTTGCCGTATTCTATCACTTAGAAAAAAGTATCAGGATCCACTCACACTCAGAGGAGGCAATTGCATAGGGAAATGAAAACTGGGAGGAAAGAATCATAGGGACTATTTTAACATCTGTCCACCACAGAGTAGTCTTCAAAGATGCCACACTTGACAAGGCCTCTCGCCTGACCCCCACTACCACGAGAGAACAATGACCTCTCCTTCATTAATCGTTCCTAAATTATTGAAGTTTTCCTTCTCTGTCTCCATTAATCCTACAAGCTACATAAATGTTAGTCTTCTAAAATAATTAACTTTTACTTTGTTGATTCTCTCAGTTATATGTTGATTTGCTATTTCATTTATTTTTGCTCTTATATTAAATATAATTTTTAAAATATTTCTTTGGACTTATGCTGTTCTTTTTATAATTTGAGTTGGAATTTTAGTTCATAATTTTAACCTTTCTTGTTCTAGATTTAAGCATTCAAGGCCATAAATGTCCCTGTTTTAGCTGTATCCCACAAGTTTTTATAGATACTGTCTTTTATTATTCATATAATATTTACAGTATAATTTCCAGTATATTTTCTTCTATACCCATGAAATATTTAGAAGCATATTTTAAATTTACAACTGTATGGGGTTTTCTAAATTATCCTTTAAAACATTCATTTTTTTTTTGGCTTTCCTTTTTTAAATGATATTTTAAGTTCTAGGGTACAAGTACAGAACGTGCAGGTTTGTTACATAGGTATACATGTGCCATCATGATTTGCTGCACTCATCAGCCCGTCATTTACATTAGGTATTTCTCCTAATGTTATCCGTCCCCTAGTCCCTCACACCCCAACAGGCCCTGGTGTGTGATGTTCCCCTCTCTGTGTTTATCTGTTCTCATGGTTCAACTCCCACTTCTGAGTGAGAACATGTGGTTTGTTTGGTTTTCTGTTCTTGTGTCAGTTTGCTGAGAACGATGGTTTCCAGTTTCATCCATGAGCCTGCAAAGGACATGAACTCATCCTTTTTATGGCTGCATAGTATTCGTTGTGCCTATGTGCCACATTTTCTTTATCCAGTCTATCATTGATGGGCATCTGGGTTGGTTCCAGGTCTTTGGTATTGTGAATAGTGCTGCAATAAACACGTGTGCATGTGTCTTTATAGTAGAATGTTTTATACTCTTTGGGTGTATACCCAGTAATGAGATCGCTGGGTCAAATGGTATTTCTAGTCCTAACAGACTTCACATTTTATAGCAATTTTAGTTTTATAGCAAAATTGAGTGGAAAATGTAGAAGATTTTAGAAGACTAACATTTCCCATACACCCATGCCTTCACACATGCATAGCCTCCACCATTATCAGTATTACTCACCAGAGGGGTACATTTATTACAGCTGATGAGCTGCATTGGTGCATCCTTTCTACCCACAGTCCAGAGTTTGTATTAGGGTTCACTCTTGGTCCTGTACATTTTATGTGTTTGCACAAGTTTGTGATGACCTATATCCACCATTATAGTATCATATAGAGTAGCATGTCCTAAGAATTCATTGTGCTCTGCCTATTCATTTCTTCCTCCTCACTACCCCTCACAACCATTGATAATCTTACTGTCTTCACAGCTTTTGCTTTTCTAGAACATCATATAGTTGGAGTCACATAGTAAGCAGTTTTTCAAACAGCTTTCTTTTACTTAGTAATATGCATTTAAGTTTTTTCCATGTCTTATGATGACTTGGTAGCTCATATCTTTTTAGCACTCAATAATAATCAATCGTCTGGGGGTACCAGTATATCCATTTACCTACTAAAAAATAACTTGGTTTCTTCCATGTTCTGGCAATTATGAATAAAGCTGTTATACACATTCGCGTGCAGATTTTTATGTGGACATAAGTTTTCAACTTTTTTGAGTAAATGTCAAGAAGTGCTGTTGCTGGATCATATGGTAAGAATATTTTTAGTATTGTAGAAAACTGCCAAACTGTCCTCCAAAGTGGCAGTACCATTTTGCATTTCCATGAGAAATGAATGAGAGTTCCTGTTATTCTACATCCTTGTCAGCATTTGCTGTTGTCGTGTTTCAGATTTGGCCATTCTAACAGGTATGTAGTGGTATCTCATTGTTTTAATCTGAATTTCTCTGATGACATATGATGTGAAGCGTATTTTCATATGGTGATTTGCCATGTAGATATCTTTGGTGATATGTCTGTTTGGGTCTTTGGCTAATTTTTAAATCATATTGTTTGGTTTCATATTATTGAGTTTTAAGAATTTTTTCTATATTTTGGATAACAGTCCTTTCTCAGATATGCTTTTATCAAATATTTTCTCCCAGTCTGTGATTTGTCTTTTCATTCTCTTTATAGTGTCTTTAGCAGAGCAGAAATTTTTAATATTAATCAAATCCAGCTAAACAGCCTTTTGTGGATTGCACATTTGAAGTTGTATCTTAAAAGTCATCACTAAATCCAAAGCCATGTACATTTCTCTCATTGTTATTTTTTAAAAGTTTGATAGTTTGTGTTTTATATTTATGCATATGTTACAGTTTTAATTAATGTTACTAAAGGATGTAAGGTCTGTGTCTAGATTAATTCCTTTTGCATTTGAAAACATTTGAGTGTCCAGTTGGTTTGGCATCATTGGTTTCTTAAAAAATATTTTGAATTTTTTTAAAAAGAAAAACTTTAAAAGAAGTTTTGAGTGTTTTTTTAATCATACATAATAGTTGTACCTATCTGAGGGGTACATGTGATATTTTGATATGTGCACATAATGTATAATGATCTAATCTGGTAATTGAAATATCTGTCCCTCAAACATTTGTCTTCCAATCCTGCTGTTCTAGCAACTTTGAACTATGCAATAAATTAACATTACTAACAAGACTAACTCTGCTCCATTGAGTTGCTTTTGCCTCTTTGTCAAAGATCAATTGACTATATTTACATGGCTCTATTTTTTTGTCTCTTTCTTCTATTTCATTGTTTTCTTTGACTTTTATTTTGCCAATATCACACTGTCTTGATTTGTAGCTTTGTAGTAAGTCTTGAGGTCAGATAGTATCAGTCCTCCAACTTTGTTCTTTTCTTTCAGTATCATGTGGGCCATTTTGGGTATTTTGTCTCTCCATATAAACTTTAAAATAAGTTTATCAATATCCACAAAATATTTTTTGAGGACTTAAATTGGGAATGAATTGAATCTATAGATCAAGTTGGAAAGAACTAACATCTTGACAATATTGGGTCTTCCCATCCAAAAACATGGAATATCTCTGTTTATTTCTTTATTTGATTTCCTTCATCTGAGTTTTGTAGTTTTTCTCATAAAGATATTGTGTGTATTTTGTTAGATTTATACCTCAGTATTTAATTTAGGGAGAGTGCTAATGTAAATGATATCATGTTTTTAATTTCAAATTTCATTTATTCATTGCTGGTGTTCAAAAAGGTGATTGACTTTTATGTGTTAACCTCCCACCTTGCAACCTTTTTAGTTCCAGAGGATTTTTTTGCCAGGAGTTTTTGTCCAGGAGCTTTTCAGATTTTTTTTTACAGAAACAATCATGTCACCTACAAAGAAAGATAGATTTATCTCTTAACTTTCAACCTGTATACATTTATTTTTTTCTTATCTTATTGCATTAGCTAGTGCTTTCATTATAATATTGAAAAGCAGTAGCAAAACGAGGGATCCTTGCTTTATTCCTGATATTAGTGGGAAAGCTTTGAGTTTCTCACCATTAGGTACACTGCTAGTTGTAGGTTAAATTGTAGATGTTCTTTAACTAGTTAAAGAAGTTCCTCTCTATTTATAGTTTCAATATAAGTAGAAACTGAGAGTTCTTATCATGAATGAATATTGAATTTTGTCAAATGCTTTTTCTGAACCTATTCATATCTCATGTAGATTTTCTCTTTTAGTCTGTTGATGCAATGGATTACATTAATTGATTTTTGAATGCTAAGCCAGCTTGGCATCCCTGGGATAAATCCACTTGGTCATGAAGTATAATTCTCTTTAAACATTGTCAATATACTAGCTTTTAAAAGTTTGTTGCTTTATTCTTTATGATCTATGATGTCATCCATCTATATAACTATCCTTCATGTGCTTAGGTACAATAATACATTTATGCCTATTAGAATAAGTGTATCAATTTTATTCTTTTCATTTTCTGTATCTTATAATTTTGTATGTGATTACTGTTCTAAAGAGATTTGTCATGGCGATTTTTTGTGAATTGTGGCCACTGAGGGAACAGGAGAACTGAGGAAAGAGTTCTTAGTATGACTGTTACATTCTTTCAAAAAAAGATTGGGTAAGAACAATGCCAAATGCACTCTCACCCTGCTCATACCTACTTCATTGGTACACAGCATATCCCATTTACTGCTTAGTGCACTGGAGGAATATGGCTCTCACTACATCTTACATTAAATTTACTTTCTTAGACTTTTTTCCCAAAATTGTTAATACATTGAACCACTTAACTTGCTTTGTTTTCTAATTCTGTCTTGCTTTTGTTCCGGCAGTTCCCTCTTCTTCTCCTATTAGAATGTCCTTCCCCAGCCCACAGATACATATTAAAATTTGCCAGGTCCTTTATGAGACATTTCAGGTTTCTCCTTCTGAGCATCCATAGCACTTACTTTATTGCTCAATTATGAATTGTCCTATTTTACACCGCATGATAATCTTCACGAACACACTTTCTTTCTCCTACTGGATTATTAAGAACCTTGACGTCTGAAACTTAATCTTGTTCATTTTTGTAGCCCCAACATTACCAAGGAAGAATTTAATATATAAATGTTAAAATAATGTGCAAATTTCCATATTCAAATGCAAAATGTTTCATGGCAAGAATTTCACTATTAAAAATTACTTTGAAAGTGTCTACCAGCCTGAACATCATGAATGTTTTGAGTTATAGAAAACTAATAGTTAACTGTGAATAGGCTTCCATAAATACTTCTGGCATTTTTATACTAATTGTTACACATTTCAAGACCCAGATGTTCCAGAATTGTTGTGCTAAAACAACTTGAATCAATTGGGCAGCTCAGTTTACACCCATGGTAGGCTTTGTGACAAGTGAAATAATTGCATTTCCTTTTCAGTTGGATATACCCCTATTTTCTGTTAACTTGAACTGGCTAAAGGTACAGAAACCAGGAGAGATTCAAAATCAGGGTCAAGAAAACTGTAACCTAATGATTGTTTTAGAAGTTTCTCTCCAACTTAAACTTTTCTTATCCTGCATTTCAATTCTTTTATATGTTTTCAAATGTTGAACCAGCCTTGCATACCTGAGATATTTACCAATAGGTCATGGTATATTTTCTTTTTGTTCATTGTTTGTATACTAATTTTGGAAACTTATTAACATATACTTTATGATTTATAAAATGGTCTATCCATATAACTCCCTCATGTGCTTAGGCATAGTATTATATGTATATATGTAACTTCCCTGCACTTCGACTTACCCATCTCTAAGTGGCTTTAATAATAGTTCGTGTCTGATAGCATTGAAATGAGCATCAGAGGAGTTCATATATGCAGTTTCTAGAGCAATGCCTTTCACATGGTAGCTGTTTAACCACTACCACTGTATCAATATTGTGCTTGGAGATCCAACTATAACTACCTCTTGTTTACATGATGAATCTATGTGTTTTTCAAATAAAGTCACAAAGAAACTTGACCTTAAGACATATGCATGCACTAACTTTGGAATAACTTCGTTTAAGATTCTCGCCAACTATGGTGGTGACTTATGTTGGCATATAGCTCAGAAATGCTCCTTGTGGTTCTGGAAATAAGGTAAGCCATGCAAGATAATTTATCTGCTCTGTCTACAGCCCAGTTGCCACTGTTGTTGAAATGCTCTGAGATTGCACTTTAGGAACTTCTGTATTTCCCAAGCGTTTTATTGTTTTTCTTTGTTTTATGAACAAATGAATTTCATTTAAATACTCTAATGACCTGTCACTTTTCAGAATCTTAGTCATCTATTAAGTGCGTTGTGAACCTGGTGTGTATTCTAAGTCGACAGCTGGTTTTGATCTTACATGTCAGTATGCTATTTTAACACTGAGATGCTTAAGTGTAAAACTGAGATAATAAATTACTGGGTCACATTTTGCCAGATGAATAATTCTTTCAATAACCACAGAAAACCTTGTTCCCTCAATGGCTTGAAAAATTAAACACACCTCTGAAAACACTTACCTTGAACTCAGTGAGCTGTTGATTTACCCCATGTGAGCTGCTCAGTTTTATCACCTGAAAGTGTCTTCTTTAATCATGACTGAAATGTAGGTTTGCACTTGGATGGTATTTGTGATTATCTCAGTTCACTAAACTGCAAACCTGATTATTCTCCCAATTAAAACAGCAGTGGGTGCATATTTCTCAGCAAGACACATGGAGGGTCTTGAATGACCAAGATTTCATTTCTTTCTCAGAATATTTTATACGATTCAGTAATCAGTAAAATTGGTTCCTCTACAATGGGCCTCCTCTGTCATTAGTGAGAATTAGCAAAGTTCTATTGCCTTTAAAAAAAAGTAAAGTGGTACATTACTGTGAATGAACCTGCTTTTTTGTTTGAGGACTTCTTTTAATTTTAAGGGGGCTTTCATGCTTTTGTGTTGTGAATTAAATCACCATTTCATGAGGTTTATCCTTGTCAAGGAAAGAAGGAAATCGATCTTTCATTAAATCTGTGAGACCAAAAATCCTCCTCACAAAAAGGACTACAGACCTGGCAAATTCAGCAGCATATCATAGGTAGGGTGTCTAGGGAAGCATCACATCCTCATCCAAAGTCTGCACTCTGCAAAAGGGGCATTAATATTTCTTTCAAGGAAGCACTATACATTTTTTAAAGTTGTAAATAGTATACAAATGTCAACATTTCTTAAGTAGCTTGTTAGCATGTTGGTTTGGCTATATTTGAGGTTACATCTTGCCTGCTCTGAAACATATCACAGGCAATCTGGCCTAAGAGGTATCACACAACTGTAGAGTTGTTTTACAAAACTCCCTCAATTTAATTGTTGGCTGTTTTTCCTGGTGGACTTGAACTTCTAGTCTTCAACAATAGTATGTGTGGTACGTTAGAGAGATGCTGGGATGAGGATGGAAATAAATGGGGAGATATCAAACCTAACTGAGATGACACACAATATTGACACAGTGACAAGATCCCAAGGTCTGAAGTCGGTTAGAATCCAAGCTTTGCCACTTACTCACTACGTTTCCTTTGACAAGTTTACTAGCTGAACCTTGTCTCATTATTTGTAAAATAGACATAAAACTGAATATAGGGTAGTTCAGAAGACCCTTGATAATCTACCTGTTTATCACATAGTAGGTGTATTGGTTAGCTTTTACTGCATAACAAACCAACCCAAGCTCTGTGACATGAAGTAAAAGCTATTTTGTTTATTCCTGATTCTGAAATTTGGCAATTTAGAGTGGGCTCAGCATGGCAATTCTGGTCTTGGCTGGACTCCCCCATGCATCTGTCAACAGCTCTGCTTCTGCAGTTACTGGGGTGCCTTGTCTCTCCTTGTCCTTTCTCCTCCTTCATTGGTTAGGGCAGACTTGTTCCTTTGGGAGAGAAAGGACTCTGAGAGAGCAGAAGGTAAGAGGCCTCTTGGGGACCAAGCTGGTAACTGGTGCTATGTTACTTCTATTATGTTCCACTGGGCAAAGCAAGTCACAGGGAAACTCTGGATTCAAGTAAAAGAGAAATAGATTCTACCTCTTGAAGAAGAAACATGCAACATCATACTGCAATGGATGTAGATATAGGGAGGCCATCAATACAATTGATATACTGCAGGAAGCATGTGGTAGATTGTGGCTGCCACAACAGAAAGATAAATCTGCTCCCCAGAGTACAGCAGGGAGAGACATGGGATGAATATGGCCATGGCTTGATTTTGTAAGTAAAATCATATTGGAACATGGCTGCATGTTTTTTTGTTTTTTTTGGTTTTTTTTAGCCTACTTTCTGTGGCTGATTTCACACTACAACAGTACAGTTGAGTAGTTGTAACACAGATGACATGGCCAGCAGGGCCTAAAACGCTATGATTCTTTAGAGAAAGAGTTGTCTCTAGAGTTTTGCTACTTCATGTATTGTCTGTGGATCAGCAGCTTTGGCATTGCCAGAAAGCTTACTGGAAATGCAGAATCTCTGGTCTACTGTACCAGAATCTTCATTCTAACAAGAATCCCCCAGATAATGCACACTAGAGTTTGAGCAGCACTGCACCAGAGAGCAGCTACGCTGCTTGGATATAATCTGAGGAGTGGAAGAGTCCCAGTGATAATTCTTGAAAGGATAAACTCCAGCTGGAACACCCAACAACTGTTGTTTCTTTGGAGCCAGCATGACTGCTGTGCTGCTACCAAAAGCTCTGTCCATCCTTGGGAGAGATTATGCCCTTGATCTAGGAAAACAGAGGGGAATGAAGGCCCTATGAGGTGAGAATGAAGCTGTAGGGTGCCCCAGCCGAATCAGTTGGCCAGGACTGAGCTCTAATTCCTGAGAAACTAAAGGAAGTAGGATCAGGGAACAGCCAGGGATATGATTTGAATCAAGGTGGTAGCGGCCAGTTCTATAAGCTCGACAGAGTCAAAAGGGGATAAGGGATTCCAGTTCAAGGATTAACCCTGTTACTGCAGATGTTGACCATAGCTGACAGCTGGGAAGAATTATGGGGCAACTGTGACTGGGCCATTGGGCTTGCACTTAGGAGTATGGCTCAGTCTCTGCTCTAGTTTTCTTCTTGGGCTTTTAGTTGGGGATATCCCCTTTCTCAAGGGTATATGAGTAAGAACAAGTGCATATGGGGAGCTTTTGTAAGGCTACAAATGGGCATTCTACAAAATTTGGATAAAATAAAACCTTCCTCATGGATTTCTTGTGAGCCTTGAGTTAATCCTCATAAAGACTTAAAATATTACCTAAAACACATAAAACGCTCATGGAATGTTACCTATTGTTATAATCATTGTCATCATCATAATCTTCGTTGTCACCATTATGATCACCATCAGAATAAGAATCCAAAGTTATTAGAGTCCCAGGTAGCTCTTGTGCATGGGATCAACATCAGCTCTAGACATAGCTTCTATTGTCATCACCATTAGTAAATGAAGAAACTAAAACACAGAAGGAGAAAGGAGAAACACAGGTTAGCAAGTCATAATGCTGGGCATTTGAGGCCAAACCATCTGGTTTCAGAGTTCTCATGTGCCTACCTACAAACTCCACAGCTCTGAAGAGTCACACTTGTTCCTGAAGTCATGGGAACTAAAGTAATAGTGCACTCATGAGACACGAGAGTAGTTGGATTACGTATAGGCTTATAGTTGGAGTCTTTATTTTTGCCAGGACCATTGTTTCTGTGTCCCAGGCTAACAGAAATGTTAATCAATTCCTACTTTAAAATTTACTCCAATATTATATTTTTTGCAATGTTCCCTAAGTGTTTCTACCCTGCCTGATACACAGACTTGGCATCACACCATCTTTAATACAAAGAGCACTTCACATTGCATTGAAATTATGTGAATGTACATTTCCCCAGGAAAACTGTAAGGTCCTAGAAGTCAGGGACTGTGGCTTTCTTCACTCTGTATCCCAAGCACTTAATATCATATTTAAAGCATGACATGTATTGCTTAATGAATGAAAAGTAAATGAATGGTTGATGAAACAAATTGCTCAGAGCAGAATGCAGTGCTGCAACATCTTTTAATCATTGTAAAGAGATGGTCAGATAAATTTATTGCAAAAGAATTGTAAATGTCTAATTAGATTTCTATTAACCTATATTCCTAGAAAAAGAGGGCATACTTATTGACAAAAAAGTTATAAAAATAATTTGGTCTCAAAATACACAATGGTATTGTTTTCAAACCTCTGTGAAAAGCATAGCTGTTTTGTTTTAAAAAAAATGATTAGATTTTTCTTCCTGAGTCCTCCTTCTCCTGTCCCTGACAGACCCCACCCCATAACAGCATGCAGCTCTAAGATGCCACTTCATTTATTTAGATTCCATTTTAGTGGATTAGTCATTTACCTAATGGAGCTGGCCTCTCTTGTTCAGAAAGCAAACATGTTGAAAGGTAAATACAACTGAACAGATCAAGTAACCACGTCCGGTGGCTGCACCTGCCATTTGGACCACTCTCCATGGGCAATTTGAAAAATATCTGGCAAATTTTTCTATTTACCTTATAAAGGTGGAGTAGAAACAGCACTGCGACATGAGTTAGGAAATTTAGGTCACAGCCATAGCTTTGATCTTAAGTGCAATGTGACCATTGGCTGGTCATTTTCCTCCCTGGGTCTCATTTTCTTGGCTTTTAAAATAAGAGGGTTAGACTAAGCTACTTATAAATGTCCTTCCAACCTTAAAATTTGCCTTCATTCATTTGATAATGAATGTACAATTAATCAAGACCCAGTCTGAGTAAGACACTCTGCAAGGCATCGTGGGAGAGAGAGGGGCAGACAACACGCTTCCTCCGTCTCAGGCTTAAAACAAATAGCAAGTCAAAAGGGAGCCCAAAAACATGTGTGTTACACTCATTTGTTTTAAGACTATCTATTTAGCCTATGTTATTAGTATTTTTCAATGAATGATTTTAAAATAAATGTATAGGTACTAAACCTGGAGATAATAACTAAGACCTCTAGATTTAGTGCTGATACATTTATTTAATTAAACACCTGCTGAATCCTAAGCAATTTGGAAAGCTCTTCCAAGGACAAGGTAAAGTGACAGCTGTGAGAGGAGCATTTTCTCATATTGCATGTGTCTTTTTTTCTCTTTCTTTTCATTCATTGGCTCATGGAGTCAACAACTCTTCCAAGTCTCAGAACATGAATTTCATCTAAGAGAGCCCAGAAAGGAACTAATTGTTAACTTTCTTTTTAAGCACTTTCCAAATTCAGCACCAGAACCCAGCTCTGAGACCCACCTGTTGTAAGACTGAAAAAGACCTTTTCTCTTGAGAGAAAAGGTAAGGACACTCTAGATTGTAGTTGTGTTTGACCTAAATTTATTTTCTTTCAGTTGTGCTATGAAGCATTTTCTCAGATTCAATTCAGCCTTAATTTTTACAATGGAAACTTCTAGAATAATAGCTAAGTTGTGTTTTCTGCACTGGTAAGACCACATCAACATCTTTTATTTTAAATAAATAATGGTTTGCACAGAAAATGTATTAGTCTATGAAATATTGTTTTTAATACTTCAGCCTGTCTTTTTAAAAAGTTGTTTCTTACACTTTCTAAATTATTTTCTACCTAACAAATCTTAAAAGGTCACAAAACACCAAAATTCTAACATCTGAGAAGTCATTTTATCCCACCAACCATCTGCAATAAAATAAGTATCAGATGTGCACTCACAGGATACTGCCACCCTAATATTTGGAATAGAAATAAGTGGCAATCAAGTTGGAATAGGTGATTAAACATGTTTTTTAAGAAAGGAAAAACAATATTTTAATAATTACTTTGAAAAAAGTAGATAGAAATTCAAATCAATGCAAAAATGTATTTTTAGTGATTCACTTTACAAAAATACTCAAAATAAAATAAAATTTATACTGGATTTTCCTAGTACATTGAAAGGAAGTTTACTAATAAAAATTCTATGAAAATCCAATTTCTGTGGCACTTGTGTAATATTGAAGGCACAATCTCCAGCATTATTTTCATGATTGTTACTTCACTACTTGCCATTTACTTTAATATAATTAAACTACGAATGTTACGGGAGATACTTCTTTTAAGAGATGGGGTCTCACTGCATTGCTTAGGCTGGAGTACAGTGGCACAATCATAGTTCGCTGCCATCTTGAAATCCTGCACTCAAGTGATCCTTCTCCCTCAGTGTCCTGAGTAGCTGGGACCACAGGCACATACTATAGATGGGTTCTCACTATATTTCCCAGTCTGATCTCATACTCCTGGGCTCAAGCAGTGCTCCTGCCTCGGCCTCCCAAAGCTCTGGGATTAAAGGTAGTAGCCACTGTTCCTAGCTAGAAAATATTATTATATAATGTATGTGAGAGTAAGTAAAAATGGGAAAATATCAAAATGATATGTAGTTGACAACATTCCAATGCTATATATGCCCCAGAATACAATGTATTTGTATTCACAAATACATTCACAGTATCCATATTCTTATTGTAATTGTTAAAATAATTTTAATTAGATAGGAAGTAATGCCCTGTTTCATTAAGTGCCTTTTGCATTTTAAAAATGCAACCATTTGCATTTTTTAAAATCTTCCTGAAAGGCACATTAATATTATAATTATACATTTAATGATTGATGATGTCTTTCTCATAAATAGAAAATGCTTCTCTTTTTTAGCAAAACTTTATCCACAATAAGTTTAACAGTGTACTGGTAATTATTTGTAGTTGCTACACTTAATTTTATGAAAATGCTCAGGTTTATCCCTTTTTCTCAGCTGTAGAGGACAAAGTCAAGTCACTTGTGCTTTGTCAGAAAAATTTATGTTTGTCCATGGCCATGCCAGCAAGGAAGGAAAACAAAATAAATACATGTTATATCAGGAAGGAAGATGTCCTTTAGGGCAGAGGCTCTCAATGTTGGTTGCCCATTAAAATTACTTGGGGAGATTGTTTAAATTCCATTCTACAGCTATACCCCATTCCAATTGAATCAGAATATCTGGCAGTGTAGCCCAGGCATCCTTATTTGTTAAAATTTCCAAGATTGATTCCAATGTGTAGCCAAGGTTAAAAACTAGAGCAAAACTAGTAGACCTAGTTAAAAACTAGGTCTACTAGGGTAGACCAGAGGAAAATAGGAATCTGATCTCTGACTGCCTTTATATGTCTCATTTCCAGTAGGTCACATTTATGATGTTACCAAAGAAAACATTCTGCCACCTGGATCTTCTGGACATGAACTGTCTAGTCCCATAACAGGCACGGGTCTGAACCCCTGGCCTGCTGGAGGCTTGGGCTGATGTCAACCTCACAAGGGCTCTTGCAGTGAATGGCAAATACCCTCTAAAAAGACAAGAGCTAACTGCTCTAAGCACTCACACTGGTAGCATGGCATCTTTGAAATCACCTGTTCAGGATATTTTGGTCCATGGGTAGGTTGACTCAGGAATAGATGCTTAGACACGGGCAGTGACGGTACTTACTCTAAGTACTCCGTGAACTAGAGGAATCTTCCCCCAGGTTCAGGCTGAGCCCCCAAAGACCTGTTCTGACAGTTCTGTCAACTGGAAATACGCCTCTTTCCCTAAGCAGTGTTCAGCATTCTTTGAAAAAAAAAAAAAGAGAGAGAGAGAGAGAGAAGAAAACTTTCAAAATTGGCATAAAATCTCTAAATTCATAGCAGTCTGATCAACAATGTTCCCATGAACATATACAACTATGCCACAAATAACCACATATGGAATTTCCCCTCTTCTTTATCTTGATTCAAAGGCCATATATCTAACTTATTTTTCACTTGTATACAATGTACTTTTCACTTTCTTTTCTCACTTCCTTCTTGACTCCCTATCTTGTCATTAATGTTCCTTCCATTTCCTCCTTGAAAACTATCCATTGTGTCATGGATACACCATGTTTAAATTAACATTCCTGCTAAACAACTAACGATAATTCCAAAGTACATGGATATCTCTGTAGGTCTTTTTATTTGTGGTGATATCAGAAGCACATATGTTAATTCATCTCTTTAAAGAACATATTTGATGATAAGGAGTCAACAGAAGCAAAGGGGGAAAACAAGGAAAGAGGATATTGTTGTATTATTCTATTTTCACCAAGCATCAGAAACAAATGTAGTAAATAAACATCTAAAATGAATAGAATTGTTTAAATAATCCAAGAGAATATAATAATGTACTTTTCAAAATTTGAGCCCCATTCCAACAGTATGAAAGGTAACTAATACTATCATCTTGAGATAAGAAAATTCAGTTGAAAACAGGCACTGAGAACAACTTACCAAGTGAAGAAAAATGAACCCAAGCTTCAGCAGTGGTTATTTTGTGTATAACCTTAGGCAAGATTATTAAGTTCTCTTAGTTCCAGTTCTCTTATCTGTACAGTAGTAATCATTCTTGAGGGAATTATTTGTTCACAAAATAAGTACAAGCTTTGGAATCGGAGAGATGTGTGATTGAATTCCACTTACCTTGAACACTAGGAGAATAATAATAGGCAAGTCAATTAACCTTTCTGATCTTCACATTTTTCATGTGAAAAAAAGATTGAAAATAAACCCTAACATAGAGAGTTATTTTTGAAATAATGAGATAACATAAATAAAATGCCCTGTTAGATGCCAGGAGCACCCTAAGCACTTGATAATTGATATTGATTATTATTTCTCAGAACACTAGGAGCTGCCACAAAGATGACTAATTAATTGTAAGAGCCAAATACTGGGCCAAAAGATTCTTAATTTTTTCCATAAACATTCATTAAGGCTTGATACATAGAAGTCAATGTGCAGAAATAAACAAATGTATGCAACATTACTTTGCCCTAAATCAGTTATGATTTAGATGAGACACGGGACACATACACACCTAACTATTGGACCAGGTCGCCTGTTGTCTCTCAAGTGCCTGCTAACTGCCCAAACCAAGCCCATTAAGATACTAGAAGGAATGTCTAGCTAGAGCAATACAGAGGCCAGAGGGAAGAGGTGACCTTTCAGCCGGACCTTGAAGGAGCTGGACAGGCCAACATGTGAGTGAAAGACATCCAGGGATGACAGATGTGAATTAGTCAACAAAGTAGCTGAAATAATGGACAAAGTTCATTTAATTTGGCCACATTTTTCACAGAATAGCAGTGACTGGCAGTATTAGCTTGCTAATCAATTATTATGAGTTACTCCAAAGTTGCCAATCTGGTTCTGGCTTACAGATTCAGTCAAAGTAAATGGAAATAAAGTAATATTTTAAAATTCAACACATGGAAGCACTCCATGTAACTTCAAGAAATGTTATCTTTAAATACTTGGAGCAGAAAGATGCCATGTCATTGAGAATATCAACACTCCCAATACCAAATCAAGTTTGTTTGTCAATTTATTTTAAGTAAACCCAACTGGAAATCGAAGTGAGTTTTACTGAGAGAAGTTTTGCTGGATAAACATTTACCATACATTAATTTACCTCTTTGGTAATTAATTCTATTTTAACAGGGCTGGATTTAAATGATTTGGAAGAATACCAAAATATATTTAAATGATCTTATGCCATATGACTTTGTACCATATGTGATCAAACTTAATGAAACTGATTTCAAAAAGAAAAGATGTCACTGTTTGCCTACAGTGTGGATATAACCCTTGGAACCTAAACGTTCTAAATATTGGAAATGAAGTCATAAAAGTAGTTCAACCGTGCAAAGATTTAATATCTTTTTAAAGACATAGACCTGAGTGAAAGGGATTATCTGTTCATATGGTCAGAGTAAACAATCTACTTTGGGGCCCAACAGATGGAGGCCTTGAATTTGGGAAGGAGAAAGCAGAGAAGAATAAAAATGCAGAGCTTAAAATGACCATTTGGACTATGTTTTTAAAAGTGTTCTTCCCTACTCAGTGTGAGCCCAGAGGCTCATTATTTCAGGTAGAAGGAAACATAAAAATCCTCTGGGTGTGAAATTGCTCGTCTGTATTATTTATTCCTAGTTGGTATGCTTGATTTTTAATATGCATAGTTAATTTTTAAAAAACTGAAATAAGATTTTCATATTTTTTCTCTATTTGTAATAATCCATTTCAATTCCTTTAATATTTTATTTTTATAAAACTGTTTTATAAGAAACAAAAAAGTTTTATGATTTTTAAAAAGGAACCAAGAATAAAATCATATTTGATAAGAAATTTCAAGACTATGAATTAAGTTGGTTCTCACTGCAACAAGTACCATTTTTTTCAAAAAAATTATTATCAATAGTCATGTTAATATTTTGAGTTAATATATAATTAAAATCATATTGGGAAAATATAATGAAATGTAAGTATTATAGAAAAACATAAAACAACAAATTTCTTGGCAGTTTCTCAGACTCATTCCTGCTTGAAAAAATAGAGCAGAAACAAACTTTTCATTTGTTCTAGACCTCATAAAACAATATTAAGCCTGGTAAATAAATCTAACATTCTGTGCATTTTATGTCAAAAAATTTTATATGTAATAAGATATTGTTTATGACATCAATATTTTTTACACAGTTTCAAAAATGAAGTAGTCATCATTCTATTTAGGGATAAAATGTTTAAATACTATGAGATTGAAACAAATAAGCAAAAGTAGATCTCTGACCCTCTAGTGCCCAGGAATAGTCCTAGGCCAGCTTGTCCTTCTCACACCCACTCCAATTCTTCTTTTCCTTTCTAATGAGTTATCCTCCCTTTAAGATTCACTTTACTCATTACCCTCTGTATGAGATTCACACTAATTGTCCCTAGTCTAGCTGGGCCAAGCTTCCTGACTCCTCTGTACGTGTCTCTAGTGGTTAGATTTGTCCATCCTGGTTGAGAATTTAAAAATTTTTTTAAATGGTTGAGAAGCTATAACTAACTGTTTAAGACTTAGTTATGAAGATAAACAGTAGTTAACAGCTATTAAATGCTCAATGGGGACCAGGCACTGTGCTCAACCCTTTTACATCGATGCCATTTCATCCTCCCAATAATCCTATAGGGTAGGCACTATTATTATTCCTATTTTACCAATGAGGAAACTGAGGCTTGAATAAGATAAGCAGTCCACCCAAAGTCATGCTGCAAATACTTAGCAGAGAGAGAAAGCACTTTGACTCAGATCTTTCTGCCTTGAGTCTGTTTTTTTAATCACTGTAGTATACTTCTTTTCCTTAGGATCTTATTCTGTGCTTAAGACCTAAAATTTCTTTCAGTTATAAATTTGAAATTCATAAGAAGGATTTATGTGAAGAAAACAACTTCATTTTCTTTGTAAAGCTATGAATCCATTTTTCTTAGCAAATATTTACCATGATACAATGAATTGTCAGCATGCACCACCATTATTTATTTACATCTGTGGAAATCAACATGATTATGTTGTAACACTCACAATGCAAACATTATGACCTGATATTACAGTCAGTCAATAGTAAAGTACTCAAAATAATTTGACATAAACTCTCTAAAGCAGAGTGTTCAGAGACAAAGAATAATTCAGATAGTCTACTCAAGTCAAGGCAATTATGGATTTAAAGGTTTTACGTGAAAAAAATTTTTAATTCAAAAATTAAGTTGTCTTTCAAATGTTTTTAAACATGTATATGTTATATTCATACATATTTATACATATGTTATATTTATACATGTATTTCTGAACCCTTTGGAAAACAGAGAGACATGAGAGTGATTGAAAAAATTCCAAAGTTTAGAGAAGGCATTAAGGAAGTGAATTTGTAGTTTTTTTAAGGCAGGCTTCTGGGAACCAAATAGAAATGGAATAGGATCCTGGTCCAAGACCCTCTAGCTGTGAGACCTTGCACAAACCTCTTAACCTCTTGTGTCTTAATTTCTCCATTTGTAAAAATGGTTTCTGGTAAGTATTAAATGTGATTATGTATGTGAAAGTGCCTTTCATGGTGTTTGGTATATGGTTGACTTTTTTAATGTTAATTCCTTTCCTTTGAAAGTTTTACATGCAATTATTGAACTCCAACTAATGTTCTAGACATGGTTCATTCTCTGGGAATACATAGACTGAAGATACAGTTTAGCCTACAAGTGGATAAGAATGATCAGAAAACCAACAAATAAAACACAACATTAGATGTGCTGCTATAGAGAAGAGCACAGCATGGAGGGAGGAATCAGGCTCGAGTCAGGTCCCTGAAGGAGGCATATTAGAGAGAAAAGCTTAAGAGGAGTCTTCAAAGATCAGAGGATTGGAGTGCGTTTGGGGAAACAAATCCAAGCATGTGAATACTCATGGATATTGGGAGCAAGGTTACTTTACTTATGTTTTTTTAATTTTATTTAAATCTCACAACAACCATTCAAGTTACATATAACTGTTCCTACCTTCCAGATAAAGAGAAGGCAAGACTTAAAGAGTAATTATTAGTATTTATGCATATGCATACCAAAAAATAAATAAAGATGACATTGTTATGCTATCATGAATCAAACAGAGCAAAGGATAACAGTTGACTAACACCAGCTGGGCCAGAATCTCAACATAAGTGAAGGAAGAAACTAAAATAATTTCAGTTTCAACTCTAGACTAAGTCTAGATTTCTAAAGATATCAGAGGTCCTATGGGAAGTCCTTGGAGTGGTGAAAAGTTTGGGAATAAATTTTTTTAAAATCTCCTATTCTTGCACTATCCCATATCTGTTTTCCCTGGTTCAATTTAATCCAAGAGAGAAGGCAGGCACTCACAAGAGGCCACTGAACAAACAGGGACTACCCAGTTTCAGTAAAGCACATATTAAATAAGAGAACAAACTCAAACACACAAGGCTGACAATACCAAGTGATGCAAATCAGTCTGCTTTATGTTATCATGCTGAAAGACTAATATTACCATTCGTTGGGAAACAAAAGCCAGGGTGAGTGAGCAAACCAGTCAATCCTTAGATATTCTAACCTTCCAGGAAAGAGTTACAAATGTCAACATTGACTCACCAGGGCTGGTCGCTATTCAAAAAGAAAGTCATGTTTTTTCCACTAAGGTTTTTGTTCAAGTTATGACAATATTCCCTATAGAACATCAGTTTCTGCAGTTAGACTCATGATCTTGGTTGATACAAACAATTTTTCCACTTTTAAGAAAACAAAGATGTCTATATGCATGTTTAATTTTCTAAAGGAATCTAGCATATTTTATTTCTTGGAATGTCCTTTAGGATGTTTTAGATTGAGATTAAAATGCAAAGAGGTTTATCAGCTCGTATAACTGAGGTAGGCCTTGCTTCAGGAATGCCTTAACTGGAGGGTTCCAATTATATCACAAGACCCTGGTTTTCTTGTCTCTCAGTGTTTCTCTCTTCCATGTTGGCTCCTTTCTCATGTTATGGTTGCAAGATGGCTTTCACAGTCCCAAAGCTTCTTTCACCTTCACATCCAGTAGAAAAGCACAAGCCTTTTCTACAACAACACCTACATTTTAAAGCAGAGATGCAGTACAATTGGTATAGTTTTGAACCTGAATAAGCCAATCATCGTGGCCACAGGAATGCAAAATATTGCTAAGCCAGGGAAGGGCAAGACAATGAATATCCAGTGCTCTTGCTCATGAAACATGTTCAAGAGTTCCCCAAAGGACAGAGGGAGGGAGTAAAAGCAAATCAAATTGATCTTCAAGAAATGTTAGTTGAGAAAAAGTTCACCATTCCTGTAGATATTGACTTAAAGCAGTCACGTGACTGTAATACAACGTTTTATTTTAAAATACTATCTTTCTTGTTTTCCCTAATGCCACTTTTTCTTGGTTCTCTTCTTTCTCTAATTACTTCTCAGAATCCTTCACAAGATTTTTCCCTCCCATCTGTTCCCTTGACTACTGTAAGTCAAGGTTCTGCCCTTGGAATTATTTTATTACTCTCTGTGTGTGTGTGTGTGTGTGTGTGTGTGTGTGTGTGTGTGTGTCCATCTGCTCCCATCACTTCAAACATTACTTAAATCCATATTTCAAATTCAGACCCCTGTTTGGTACTCCCAAAGACCACCCCTTTTCTGGGGCACTTAAGAGACAATCACTCATTCATTCATTCATTCACCTAATATTTATCAAGCAACTATGATATGTCATTACTATTTAATATGCTAGCATGTCAACAAAGCAAACACAAGAAGTGGTTCCTGCCCTCATGGGCTAGTCATTCTGTCATGAAAGGCCAGCATCATCAGACAATTGATTGGAAATTTACAGTCAGTGCCTACAAACAGCAACCAACTTCTACACCATCCCTCTTTCCCAACCCCACTATTGCAGCTAGATGTGCCTAGCTTCCAGAGCTCTCTGCAAGCTTTCATTTGTTCATTGCCATCTTTTCCTCATGATGGCTGGTTAGTGCCTCTTCTTTGATCCTCTAATTCCCTTACACAAACTTTAATGCCCAGCTCTTTCTACATTGAAGAAAGTCCAATTTATATAATACATTCCTTAATCTATATTATTCATATAGCATTCTGCTTCCTTATTTGAACCCTCACCGATAATTGCAGTCCTTGTGCTTAGTCTGTAACCCAAGGATTTTATATATTAGTAGTATGTTTTACATCTCCTACCATACCTTCTATAGAAAGGAAAAGAGATTCCTCAAACAAAGGAAGAGGAACTTGACCATGTACTCTTATTACCTCAACTAATTTTGAATGTGGCCTGCATAGTATGACATCTACTAGGATTTAAAGTACCAGTATTGATCATGACAATCCTTCACATTTACAGTGTTTTATAATTTTTTAAATTCTTTCATATAGATCAATTAATCCTCACAATTGCTACTAGTGATCATTTATTGCTATGTACTGTATACACTGCACTAGACCAGACACTATATATAAGCATATAAGATTATCACTGTATAATAAGATAAAAATACGCATTTTCTTAACAGGGGCCACCAAGGTGCATTTTAAAGACAGCAATTATTTGGGGGCAGAAGGTATATTAATAAACAGTCTTTTTTATTTTATTTTCAGTTCTGAGATACATCTGCTGAATGTGCAGGTTTGTAACATAGGTATACATATGCCATGGTGGTTTGCTGAACCTATCAACCCATCATCTAGATTTTAAGCCCTGCATGCATTAGGTATTTGTTCTAATGCTCTCTGTCCCCCACAAAAAAATTTTTATGGCTGCATAGTATTCCATGGTGTATAGGTGCCACATTGTCTTTATCCAGTCTATCACTGATGGGCATTTGGGTTGGTTCCAAGTCTTTAGTATTGTGACTAGTGCTGCAATAAACATATGCATGCATGTGTCTTTATAGTAGAATGATTTATAATCATTTGGGTATATACCCAGTAATGGGATTGCTGGTCAAATGGTATTTCTAGTTCTATATCCTTGAGGAATTGCCACACTGTCTTCCACAATGGTTGAACTAATTTATACTCCCACCAACAGTGTAAAAGCATTCCTTTTTCTCCACATCCTTGCCAGCTAGCATCTGTTGTTTCCTGACTTTTTAATGATCGCCATTCTAACTAGCATGAGACGGTATCTCATTGTGATTTTGATTAGCATTTATCTAATGACTAGTGATGATGAGCTTTATTTCTTGTTTCTTGGCCACATAGATGCCTTCTTTAGAGAAGTGTCTGTTCATATGCTTTGCCCACTTTTGATGGGGCTGTTTATTTTTTTCTTGTAAATTTGATAAGTTCCTTGTGGATTCTGGATATTAGCCCTTTGTCAGATGGATAGATTGCAAAAATTTTCTCCCATTCTGTAGGTTGTCTGTTCACTCTGATGATAGTTTACTTTGGTGTGTGTAAGCCTTTTAGTTTAATTAGATCCCATTTGTCAATTTTGACTTTTGTTGCCATTGTTTTTGGTGTTTTAGTCATGAAGTCTTTGCCCATCCCTGTGTCCTGAATGGTATTGCCTAGGTTTTCTTCTGGGATTTTTTATGGTTTGCTGTTTGCATTTAAATCTTTAATCCATCTTGAGTTAATTTTTGTATAAGGTGTAAGGAAGGAGTCCAGTTTCTGTTTCTGCATATGGCTAAATAATTTTTGCAGCATGATTTATTAAATATAGAATCATTTCCCCATTTGCCAAGTTTGTCAAAGATCAGATGGTTATAGATGTGTGGTGTTACTTCTGAGGTCTCTGTTCTGTTCCATTGGGCTATATATCTGTTCTGGTACCAATACCATGCTGTTTTTGTTACTGTAGCCTTACAGTATAGTTTGAAGTCCATAGTGTGATGACACCTCCAGTTTTATTCCTTTTGCTTAGGATTGTGTTGGCTATATGGGCTCTTTTTTGGTTCCATATGAAATTTAAAGTAGTTTTTTTCTAGTTCTGTGAAGAAAGTCAACAGCAGCTTGATGGGAATATCATGAAATGTATAAATTACTTCGGGCCGTATGGCCATTTTCATTGTATTGATTCTTTCTATCCGTGAGCATGAAATTTTTACTTTTTTCCATTTGTTTATGTCATCTCTTATTTCCTTGAGCAGTGGTTTGTTGTCATTTTTGAAGAGGTCCTTTATGTCCCTTGTAAGTTGTATTCCTAAGTATTTCATTTTCTTTGGAGCAATTGTGAATGGGAGTTCACTCATGATTTGGCTCTCTGCTTGTCTATTTTTGGTGTATAGGAATGCTTGTGATTTTTGCACATTGATTTTGTATCCTGAGACTCTACTGAAGTTAAATTTTTTAAAATAAACTTTCACTCCTGCTTTAAAACTTGCCCCATTCGTCCCTGTCTTATGCCCCTCAGTCAAATTCTTACCCCATGGTCTCAGCCCAAAAACTCCTTTGGCTGATAAACAACTTTTATCCACTTTGTATTGGGGTTGTTTTTTTCTTGTAAATTTGTTTAATTTCTTTGTAGATTCTGGATACTAGATTTCTATCAGATTGATAGATTGCAAAAATTTTCTCCCACTCTATAGGTTGTCTGTTTCCTCTGATGATAGTTTGTTTTGCTGTAAAGAAGCTCTTTAGTTAATTAAATGCCATTTGTCAATTTTTGCTTTTGTTGCAATTACTTTTGTTGATTTTGTCATGAATTCATGATTTTGTCATGAATTCTTTGCCCATGCATATGTCCTGAATGGTATTGCCTAGATTTTCTTCTAGGGTTTTTGTAGTTTTGGGTTTTACATTCAAGTCTTTAATCCATCTTGAGTTAAGTTTTAAATAAGAAGAAATGAATCCAGTTTCAATTTTCTGCATATGGCTAGCCAGTTCTTCCAGCACTATTTATTAAATAAGGAACACTTTTCCCAGTGCTTTTTTTTTGTTAGGTTTATCAAAGGTCAGCTAACAAACATGCACATTCAGCACATATATCCCAGAACTTAAAGTAGCATGAACTTTTTAAAAAAACAATGTTCATCAGGGATATTGGCTTAAATTTTGCTTTTTTTGTTGCATCTTTGTCAGGTTTTGGAATCAGGATGATGGTGGCCTCTGGAGGCATCATATTACCTCATTTATACTGTGCTACAAGGCTACAGTAACCAAAACAGCATGGTGCTGGTACAAAAACAGACACATAGGCCAGTGAAACAGAATATGGAACTCAGGAATAAGATAGCACATCTACAGCCATCTATGCAGCCATAAAAAACAAGATCATGTGCTTTGCAGGGACGTGGATGGAGCTGGAAGCCATTATCCTCAGCAAACTGTGTCCTGGATGGTATTGCCTAGATTTTCTTCTAGGGTTTTTATAGTTTGGGGTTTTACATTTAAGCCTTGAAGGAGTCCAGTTTCAAGTCCAGCAAATGAATGCAGGAACAGAAAACAAAATACCATATGTTCTCACTTACAAGTGGGAGCTGAACAATGAGGACACATGGACACAGGAAGGGGAACAACACATATGGGGGCCTGTTGGGGGACTGTGTGGGGGAGAGACAGCATTAGGAAAAATAGCTAATGCATTCTGGAATTAATACCTAGGTGATGGTTTGATAGGTACAGCAAATCACCATAGCACATGTTTATCTCCGTAACAAATCTGCGCATCCTGCACATGTATCCTGGGACTTCAAATAAAAATAAAAATTTTTTAAAAATTGTAAATGTTTCATGCACTTTTCAAAAAATATGTATTCTGTTTTTTACGCAAGATTCTATTAATATATTCATTACATCAACTTTGATCATTGTATTGTCGTTTTCTGTTGTCTTATTAATTTTTATCATAAAAAATGTGTGTATGTATATACAATTAAATGAATAGCATGTGAAAACCTCCCATTTAAATTATAGATTTGTTCATTTCTCCTTGAAATTATCCATTTATTGCTCTATATATTTTAAGAACTATTTTCTTAGAAGTATACAAGTTCATGATTATATACACTCAGTGAATTGTTTTCTATGTAATGATACTATTTCTTTTTCTTCCTTTTTTAAAATTACTTGTTGTTTGTTTTAAGGACTATTTAGTCTGAAATTAATATTGTTAAACCATCCATATTTTGATTTAAAATTGCATAGTACATTTTTTTCTATCCCTTTACTTCAAAAGTTTCTACTTAAATATGTCATATTGTATTTCTTATAAAGAATATATAACTAAATTTATTGTAGCAGTTGTAGTTTTTGCATTTTAAGCCCATTCTAGGGATTCTGGGAAGATCGTGATAATAATGAGAGTATAGTTTGCAATCTTTTTGAATCCTCACTTTAAAGGAAATAGAGCAATTAAATAGTAAATCAAAAAAAAGAATCCATGTTTACAACAAAACTAGGCAACAAGGTACGTGCCCTAATACAAACAAATGGAAACAAACCACCAACAGCCCAAGGCCCCACATGGTATTTGCATTTATTCAGGGAGAAAGCAAAGGAAATCAAATGGTACCATATTTAAAGGTGAATGGATCCCCATAAAAGCCAATAGTAATTTACTGAAATTACAGTGGGCTAATTTGAGAACACCTATGAAACTGAAAATGGATTTTTCTCTCCTAATACCATGTAAGTTCAAAGAGCATGAAATAAGGATTTAAGGGGTTGGAGCCGCTTAACTATTGTGAAATCTAAAACTAAAATGGTCTCCCTTCTAATACAGGAAACACCTGTGGAGAAACTACTAGAACTAGAATAAAAAATGAACATATTGGGGAAAACAGAGCCTAAAACAGAAGATTCTTGGTTGGAGAAGATAATCAAGAAATCTCAATAAACAAGCAGTCATTTTTATTTAACACTACATAAAATGTACACTCCTACCAGCAGTATTTAGGCATTCCCTTTTCCTCCACAACCTCACCAGCAACTGTTAGTTATTTTCACTTTTTTTTTTGAGACAGAGTTTCACTCTTGTTACCCAGGCTGGAGTGCAATGGCGTGATCTCAGCGCACCACAACCTCCGCCTCCTAGGTTCAGGCAATTCTCCTGCCTCAGCCTCCTGAGTAGCTGGGATTACAGGCACGCACCACCATGCCCAGCTAATTTTTTGTATTTTTAGTAGAGATGGGGTTTCACCATGGTGACCAGGATGGTCTCGATCTCTTGACCTCGTGATCCACCCGCCTCAGCCTCCCAAAGTGCTGGGATTACAGGTGTGAGTCACCACGCCCGGCCTATTTTCACTTTTTAATAATAGCTTTTCTGGATGCCTTGAACTTATGAGTAAGGGGAAAAAAAATAAAAAAAGCTTTTCTGACTGTGAGATAGTATCTCATCATGGTTTTGATTGGGTTAAAAGAATGTTGTACATATACACCATGAAATACTATACAGCCATAAAAAAGAATTAGAACATGTCCTTCACATTTGCTAAGGCCATTATCCTTAGCAAACTATTGCAGGAACAGAAACCAAATATTGCATATTCCCACTTAAAAGTGGGAACTACATGATAAGAACACATGGACATGTAGAGGGAAACAACACACACTGGGGCTTTTCAAAGGGTGGAGGTAAAAGGAGAGAGAGGATCCGAAAAAAACAGCTAATGGGTACTCAGCTTAATACTTGGGTGATGAAATAATCTGTATAACAAACTCCATGATACAATGACACAAGTTTACTTTAAGAAACCCACACATCTACCCCTGCACTTAAAACAAAAGTTAAAAAAGAAATGAGCCAATAAGGAGCTCAATATTATTTCCAGAGACAAATAAAGCATACTAAAAAGTTATGCTCACGAAACAGATAAAAATCCAACTTGCCATTTCAAAATAAACTCAAAGACATTAAAGAAAATTATACAAGACATGAAGAAACAATATAAATCAGAATCGTCAAAGCTGAGAACTGAAGTGACAGAAAATAATTAGAAATAAAAGAACATATCATTTCAAAAATGAAGACTAAACTAGGCTACAGTGCAGAAAAACAAAAGGCAGAAAGGAGCATTTCTTATAGTCAAATAGGAATAATGAGGTAAAAGGGGTTCAAGAGAATGTAACAAATACAAACATAGCAAAAAATATCTAATATAGAGGTACTAGGAGTCCCTGAAGAACAAAAAGCAAGAAGAAAAAAAATTTAAAAAAACCTTTTCTGATATTTAAAAAAATGATTTAAAACAACATATTGCAACAACATACTACCTGAGAATATTGACCTAGAATAACCAATATCAAAAAATTTATAGTGAAATTAATAAAGATTAAAAAAAAATCCTATGGTCATCTACAAAAAAGGTCATGTAACTTTTAAAGAAAATAAAATTAGATTTCTACCAGACTTTTAACAGCAACATTTTATTTCTGAAGAAAATAGAGTAGTATCAGTAAGCTTTTTAAAACAAAGAAGTATAAGCTGAGGATTTTATATCCATTAAAATAGACTTTAGAGAATACAAAATACACATAACTTTTAAGAACATATGGAATATTATTCCAGTGAGCCCTTCCCAAGTACTTTACTAGGGAACTAAGTTTTAAACAATCAAAATAGAAAACTAAGACTAAATAATAGCTTAAGGAGAGAGTATAGTAGTAGGCAATGGATGAATGTTGTAATCATGTTGATATTGTAAGCTTCTCTTAAAAATGTAATCAGAATAGAAATAGATATGTTGTCTAATAAAATTCTGCCACAAATGTATACTTAATGATGAAGCATTCAATTTAAAGTAATAAGTCAAAGATGCCCCAATACCATACCAACATTATGTCAGTGGCCCAAGCCAGCACAATAGTGCAAAGATCTATATATTGAATTATAATATTTTGTCTTGCTTTTTAATTTTTATATATATATATAGAAAGAGAAAAAATATGGAAAGAGATAAATTAAAAAATGAGAATAAGACATTATAATCCAGGTGGCGCGTGCCTGTAATCCCAGCTACTCAGGAGGCTGAGGCAGGAGAATTGCCTGAACCCAGGAGGCGGAGGTTGCGGTGAGCCGAGATCGCGCCATTGCACTCCAGCCTGGGTAACAAGAGCGAAACTCCGTCTCAAAAAAAAAAAAAAAAAAAAAAAAAAAAGACATTATAATCCAGACATGATAGTCCAAGAAACTACACAAACCGTTAGAACTAACAAACATTCAAAAAGGTTCTGGATATAAGATCAATGAATAAAGAAACATATCTCTCTGTATATCAACAAAAACAATCAGAATATGTTTTCTTTCAAGGTACCTTTGCAAATAGCATCAAAACCTATATGATACCTCGGAACAAATATAACTGAAGTTGTGCAAAATTTTAATAAAGAGAAAAATCAAAAGACACAAAAGAGGACTGAAATAAGTGGAGAATTATACTATGCTCATGGATGGGAAGATTCAACACCATAAAGATATTAGTTCTCTTCAAATATCTGCCAATATGACATAATTTCACATTGAACCCCACTAGCATGCTGATTATAAAATTCACATGAGATACACAATAGCCAAGAAATTTTTAAAAACAAGGTGGTGTTCTTGCACTACAAGGCATAGAGAGTTACAGTAATTAGGATAAGGTGGTCTTCGTACATGGATAAGCAACAGACCAATTGAATAGGGCAAAGAACCTAGAAACAGAGACACATAACTAAAAATTTGAAGCCTAAGCCATAATTGTATTTTAGTAGATTTTGTTTTAGTGTCTGGAATTCAGTGTTTTCTTAGGGCTCAGATTTCACTACATTAAGACTCTGAACTAAAATTGGATTATAACAAGAACTGCTGTCCTGGAGTCAGTTTGTTGTCTTACTCCTATCTTGGTTTTTTGTTGTTGTTGTTGTTTGATGTTGATTGTTTTTTTTGTTTTTGTTTTTTTTGGTTTTTTTTTTTTTTTTTTTTTTTTTTTTTTTTTTTTTTTTTTGAGAGAGAGTTTCACTCTTGTTGCCCAGGCTGGAGTGCAGTGGCGCGATCTCGGCTCACTGTAACCTGTGCCTCCCAGGTTCAAGTAATTCTCCTGCCTCAGGTTCCTGAGTAGCTGCGATTACAGGTACCTTCCACCATGCCCAGCTAGTTTTTGTATTTTTAGTAGAGATGGGGTTTCAGTACATTGGCCAGGCTGGTCTAAAGACTCCTGACCTCAGGTGATCCACCTGCCTCAGCCTCCCAAAGTGCTGGAATTATAGGCGTTAGTTACTGCACCTGATTGTTTTACCTTGTTATTTATTAAAACAAACAAAACAAAACAAAAAAAAAACCTTTAATCTCAGGATGTTCAGTTTTTATATAGGCTTTTGTTTATTCATAAGACAAAGTGAGAAAACTTTGGCATAGCAGGCAGGGAATATTAATGTCAGTGTTGCCTTTTGTCAGTGATTCATTGTGACTCCACTCCTCTTTCCTCATTTAAAGTTGGAATGAATAATGTTCATAAAAGCACTTCAAAAATTCGCACATACCCCTCTACCTTATGGTTGTAAGTAATAATAATAACTGTTATTGGAGCCTTTCTCAAGCTCCAGACACTGGACCAAATCCTTGCAGTGCATGGACTATAGGCGTTAATTCTGGAAGCAACCTTATATAGGCAGGTACAATTTGTTTTATGTCTGGCACATTCTGGTTTAGAACAGTTAAATAACTTTCCCAAGGTTCAGGTCAATCAGAGAGTAAAAAAGAAGCAATGGAGTTGGGATTTATATTTGTGTCTGTTGAATAGCAGCACCTTGGCTCTTAATATCTACTCCACAATGACTCTCTATAAAATATTGTCATTAACCTGTTTGAAATTGAACTAGTAAACATTTTCAGCCTTAAAATAGAAGAAAAAAGTGCAATCCAAATTAATTAAAACCAACTAATTACATTTCTCAGAAACATCTTTATAAAATAAATTGGCTTCTTTTTAATTTAATTTCCCAACAAGAAATATACATGAGGACCAGTAGATACCTCTAAAAAACAACAAATTTGAAAAGTCTGAGAAACTTGGAGAGAATCCTGTTTCCTGAAACAAGAGTAAACTCTTAATGCTCTGTTTATGGAGAAGATCTTGCACTGATACATGAAGAAGCTCTTTTTAATTAACTAGATAGGAATTTAATATCTTCACATACGCAAGGCAAGTCGACTTGCCCGGCAACCAGATACACCAAGCTTTGTATATTAGTTCTGCTCTTTTGGCTTCCAAGTGAACCTTCTAAGTCATGGGCATTAGGGCTAGGTCTTAAGTAATGGTTTTGTACTCAAGTGTTTCTTGGGAAAACTAGGATATGCTAGCCAGTGGCAAAGAGCACAAAGTGACCTAGCAAATTAAAAATTATTAGCAGCAGGAATAAACCACAAGAGCTCAAATTAAAACACCCAGGAGATTAACTTGCTGAATATCATGTTGTTTTCACTGAATGTGGCCAAAGAGATCTTCAGAGCAATGGCAGAATAGGAAACTGACAATCAAGCATTCCATGCAAATGCATATCTGGTTTTTGCATAGTTTATCCCGAAACCATTTCCAAGATACCTGAAATGTGAGTTTTGCCACTTAGTTTTTTCTAAGTGTGAAGGTGTATTTTCCGACTCAGGGGTACTACTAAACTCTGATAGGAACTGTGGCTTTCTTAGTGGTCCCCTGAGTAGTCTAATTACTAAGACTGAGAACAGTGTTTCTGTTATTTTTTCTGATATTTTATCCTGATATTTTGCACTTAGGATAAACAAAACCTCCTACAAATTTCTTAGTTGTATTGTTTAAGACTAAAAATTGTTTAAAATTTTTCTTGATATTTTGTTAGTGCTATTTCATCTGAGTATACAAATTTTGGGTCTGTTTATAAGATCAAACACCTTAAGAGCAATTGGTATAATTCCATTTATTTATAAATTTATTTTTAAATTATATTATCAAAATTAATGTATGGGGCCAGGTGCAGTGGCTCATGCCTGAAATCCTAGCACTTTGAGAAGCCAAGGCAGGTGGATCCCTTAAGCCCAGGAGTTTGAGACCAGCCTGGACAATACAGTGAAATCCCATCTCTACAAAGAAAATACAACAATTAGCTGGGCTATGTGGTATATGCCTGTAGTCCCAGCTACTTGGGAGGCTAAGGCAGGAGGATCACATGACCCAGGGAGGTGACAGTTGCAGTAAGCCAAGATTGTGCCACTGCATACCAGCTGGCTGACAGTGAGACTCTGTCTCAAAAAAAAAAAAAAAAAAAGTATGGTTCTTGTTACAAAAATACTGCAGGGCGGGAACTATCTTTCTGTTTATATTTCTGCCTTCCATAATAGTTAGCATAGATTATTACCCAAAGGATACACTCAGTAAATTATTCTTTGAGTGCAATCGAATTTGTTTAATTACATTTTTTAATATTTAACTTAATTTTATATATTGTATTTTATAATTGTCATTTTCCCTTATTAAACAAGTATTTATTGAGCCTGTAATTTGTTTCAGAAATATATTAACATTGTATTTCTTTTGAAACAATTTTTATCACAAAATTACAAAGAATAAAATAATAGAATTTTACAGTTAGGAGACTTGAGGATTCCTAGTTCAGCACACTTATATTAGAGAAGATGAAGAAATTTTGCAAGAGCTTGAAAAAGTAAGTTTACAAGAGTGAGTAGCTTAGCTGAAGGGAAAATAACTGGTTAGTGCAGAAGGGAAATAACACTAACAGCCAGACCTGTTGACTTTGCTGCCAGGACTTGCTCTGTCATGAGTTATTTTTTTTTATGTTAAGTATGGCTATAGATATGAAGTTCATAAGAATATATCATGGTTTGTACCTGGAAATTGTTACTAGTCACTACTTATCATAATAGTACTACTTTAATAGAAGAGAAATAAATCTGTATTAAGAATGGTTAGGATTACAATTAAAAAACTTAAAATTATTTGTACCTTTTGACTCAATAATTCTACTTTGGGGATTTATCCTAAAGAAACAGAGATACAGACAAAGATTTGTGTACAAAACTGTTTATTGCAGGCTTTTAATCAAAATGTCTAATCATAAATTATGATACACCTCTATGGTAGAATTCTATGCAGTTTCAAAGAATGTGTAATTATGTATCAAAATATACTTAGTATAATTTTGTTTTAAAAAGGTACATTGCCTATGGTTTAATTTCAGTTTTGTAAAATGAAATTGGATGTGTGTATCAGTGGATTCTAACCCAAGGAAAATCAACCAAATTTATAACTCTAGTTATTTCTGAGTACTACAATTATCAGTACTTTGATTTTCTTCTTTTTATTTATTAAGTTTTTGGTATAAATTTATAAAATAAACTTTATAAAATAAACATGTATGCATGTGTAATAAGGGGAGAGAAAGGGAACATTATCTTTAAAAGAATACCTTCTATTTGAGGCAGGAGCAGCAAATGGCCAAGCTAAACAGTCACCCACAAGAAAAAAAGTTTGATTTGAGTGAAGCCATAAACCACCTCCAACCCTGTGCACATTTTAAACATGTAGTGATGGTTTCACTACTGGAGTGCCATTATGTTATCTTTCCTACCTGAACTGTCCTGTCCGGTGAGGAAGGAGTACCCATGAGCCCTGAATGCTCCAAGGAGATAGTGTTTCTGGCAGCCTGGTCACTGGTGGGATGGAGCCCTACACGCTCCATCTGCTCTCCTTCCACACGTGCTCAGCCTTATCACCCTAACCTGCATTTGATACCATAAGGTGAATCCCACCATGCCCCTGCATCCCTATGCGTGATCTCAAGTCATCCCATATAATCTGGACTCTCATATGTAACTGATCCAGCCTCTCACACTCCTTCAGATCCCAAATCCTTTCATTGCAGCCTAGGAAAGTCCGCTTAGTTAGCAGCAAATATCCTACATCATCAACCATCCTGCTCCATCAGTATATACACTGTCAATCATCAATTACTCCCTTCACTTATGTTCTTTAACTGGAACCTGGCTGATGTCTGGGGCCATTCTCAGTAGTTCTTAGTAGAGAATGGCTGTTTTCTCTTCCACCTTTTACCACTGGGCCCAAAATGTAAGTTACATTTCCTCTCTGTTTCTTACTATGACTTACAAAATATTGTCTTCCTCCTCTTCCTTTTTGTCCTGTGACGTTCATGCCATCAGAATATATCCTGTCTTGGAAAATATTTACTTACTGCCTTGCAATATCCGTGTCCAACCTGAGAAAGTAACAATGCTGCTAAAATGTGTATCAGGAGTAATCCTCCACTTAGAGATTGTCCTGGTTTCAGGTCATAGAGCAGTACTGTGGCTGTAAGTGTATTCTGTCATTGGTATGCGTTGTAAAATAAAAGAAATATTCTCCTTAATCACTGTTGAGATGGTTAGAAGAGAAAGAGGTTTAATTCAGAGTGGGCTGCTCATTTGACTGCTGTGTCCCAGAGAATTAAGTAAAAGAAATGAGCTACCAACCAAGTAGGACAACTTCTGATGAGCCAGACAAGTAGCCCTATGGCCTTGGCACCTGCAGTGTCCTCCACAGTCCAGGCACATGATAGGCCCCTGTAAGTATTTATTTGCTAGCGTATTCATGGACTTTAATGCCATGCCACATATACCAAACTTGTTTAGCCAATACATTCCTGCAACCTAACATTTCCCATTCAACAAATAATAAGTTAGCATGTTATTTTATTTTTTGGTTTGAGTGGTTTACTGAAAGACTGGAATTTGTAGGGCCTGTACCATAGAAGAATACAAAACAGATGTAAACAAATGCTAAAAAACAATTATATTTATAACTTCAAAAGTAAACTCTAAAGCTAGTGCACACTCCAGTCATATATGGCACTTTTATTTGAGTGGGCAATCATTTTTACATCTTCTGATTTCTCCTCTTTTCCTTTATTTATCTGGCTACCTATGAGAATGGTCCTAAGTAGCATTATCACTCACTCTGTCTTAGGCAGTTTAGACTCCTGTAGCAAAGCGCCATAGAATGGGTGGCTTATAAACAACAGAAATTTGTTTCTCACAGTTCTGGAGGATGAAAGTGTCTGGGATCAGGGTACCAGCATGGTCAGGTTCTAATAAAGACTATCTTCCAGGTTGCAGACTGCCAACTCCTCATTATATCCTCAAATGACAGAGGGCTAGATGGTCTCTTCTACAAGGGCACTTATCCCATTCATAAAGGCTCCACCCTCATGACCTAATCACCTCCCAAGACCCCACCCCCTAATGCCATCATATTAGGGATTAGAATTTCAACATAAGAATGTTAGAGGGGCACAGACATTCAGTCCATAACATAATGCTTGCAGTACCTGCTCTCTTTCAGCAAGTATTTATTAAATGTCTTCCATATTCTGAGTACTGTGGTAGGTGCTGGGGATGCAACAATAACCATGACTGATTATGTCGTCCCTGACCTGCTTACCTTCTACTCAAATTATAGAAAACTGCTTTACCTATTTTGAATCTATTTCATTCTGTTCTACTTTAATAAAATTAGAATTGTATAATAAAATAATAAAAATAATATTTTAATAGCAATTTAAAATATTAAAGCAGTTTCACATTCAGCTTTTCATTTGATGCTCAGAAAAGCCCCACTGAATAGAAAGGGAAACAAGTTCTAATGTCATCTTACAGATGACAAAGACAAAATGTTCATGGCATTAGCAGAAGCCATTCTAAGGACCCGCAGAAACAAATTCACATGGGTTGGGGGACCTGGAAACCATCAGGGAGAGAAGGCAGGAGCCAGCATCTCATGGGAAAATACAGTTGAGGCACACTGCTCATCACTACTTTGGAAATTTCTTAAGCTGTTTTGTTCTGTGTTTTGTTTTGTTTGCAATGGGCATGTACTGCTGCAAAAACTATTAACTGCCATGCTTGAATCTTTTGTCTAAGGGTTGCGTTGATCAAGTTTCCTTTGATGTTCTTAAATGGATAACCTTCTCATGCGCATTTAGTGGGAAGACCTCTTTCACAGCATAGTCTACCCCTGGAATCGACACCCTTGCAAGGAGAGAAGATGATCATTGCCTGTAAAAGTTTACCAGTGTCACCTGAGGTCATGTTTATGTTCTCTGAGGACAAGCAATGTGTCTTCCTTTTATTAACCACTTCAAATGCTTCTAAAAGCATTTTAAGTGTATTACTGAAGAGGTGTCTTGAACATCAATTATGATAGTCAAAGTATAAGAAAAAGTGTATTTGGAAATGATACCAACACTCCAAGGACTAGATATCCAAAAGAGAAGGAAAAGAGAAAGATACACAAAATAAAAGCTGCAAGACTAGTTGTATTTGTGTCTGTATCTTTATTTTAGAAATGGATGGACCAGCCACGGACTTTCCCGCCGACGGTATTTAGAAAAATGTAGATGAACTTTGTTATCAGAGGAGTCAGAAATGGAGAATTGGAGAATTCATTTTATATTTTTTGATCTAATCAGCCCCCTTTGCAAGACTTTTTTTCTCTACAGTTGGAGTAGCTATGTCTGTACCCCTTGTGGTTTTTAGATTCTGAAGAATTAAAAGAAATAGCAAAAAAAAAAAAAAGAAAGAAAAAAGAAAAGGAGTGTCAACTTGGTCAAGGTAAGCGTATGTAAAAGTGGGAGATAGCTTTTCCATTTTTTTTTTTTTCATATCTAAGGTTGTACAAAAACTCAAACTAGGCAGATGGAGTCCAGGCTAACCTTGAATATTTCTTGCTTAATTTGACTATTTAAACTTTTTAATTTGGTTCCTTTCTGTTCTACATCTTTTTTAAAAAGTAGAGTATTTTTAGATCAAAGAAATAACATATTTTGTGAGCAGGTGGGGAGTTAGAAAATTCCAGTCACCAGGTGTCACACTATCAAACAGCACACCAGGTGTAAAAAGTAGAAAAATAACCTTCTAGGGTAGCTGGGGAAAATTCCAAGAAAGGTCAGACAGTGATTATTTTAACCTATGGCAGCCATTTTTCTTTAAAACTTGACTACAAAAAACTATGAATATTAGGGAGATATGTGCTAATTAGTCACAGCTTCCAAATCCAGAAAGAAGCACAGGCAGTAGAGCAGAAGCAGTGGGCACCTATTTTCACCATCTCTTGCTTTGGCTCACATTATTCCTCAGCATGCAGGGCTGCTCCATTCTTCACCCACCTGTGTAAATCCTTCATGCTCTTCAGATGTCACATAAAAGGTCATCAATTCCAGGAAGCTTTCTCTGGTTCAAGTCAATTCAATCAATAGTTATTGTTCACCAACACGATGCCAGGTATTGAGGGATCAGCAGCAATGAAAAGAGACATTGGCCTCAAGTTGCTGAGGTTCTCATGGAAAGAGAGACCCTACACATTCAACAAATATTGATTGAGTGCTAAGTGTGGACCAGGCACTATTCTGGTAATACCCACTAATCTAGGTAAATATCAAAGGTCAATTCTGAGAAAAACAGACAATTGTAGCATATATGTATTCACACATAAACATATGCAATGTGTGTATATATGGGCAATTATACAAATTACATGTGTATTTCAATTTATGTAAATTAAGCACACAAATAGTATCACAATTGAATATAAATACAATCTGAATTAATAAAATAAAAATAAACCTTTCGAAGTAATTAATTTATAACTTACAAACATTTCATATCAGCCATCTTAGTTGATGCCCAAAAAAAGGTCCATGAGATGCGAAGGACTTCGTTTCTCAGTGAAAGTATCTTACAGATGACAAAGCCAAGAAGTGAGCAAGTGGATAAAACTTATGAACACATAAACAAAAAGGATAAATTTTAAAAATCAAGAAAGGAGTAGCATCTAACAGGGAGAGAGGAAGTAGAATGGGATAGGAAATGGGAACAAAGGTGACTTCAAATTTACCTGTGGTTTTCCAGTTCTTATATTTAAACAAAATCTGAAGCAGAGAAGGCAAAACATAAATTTTCGTTGAGTTATTGTGATGAATAAATAGTCCTTTCTATATTAAACTCTATTTTTTAAATTGTATTAGAATAACAAAGAAGAAAAATGTACAACAAAAAAGAAATGAATAGTATTTTGAAAATACTTACACCTCCCTCTGTCTTTTCACAACATATTGTAAAAATCAACATATTGTTAAAAAAAAAAAGATTGATCATAGAATTGGAAGCTCTAACCTGGCCAGTTGCAATAGGCATCTAATACACTGTCCTTTTTCTTTTTTCTTTTATTTCTTTCCTTTTCTCTGTCTCCTCTTCTTTATCCCCCTATGCAGCAATTAAGTTACTGTTTTGTGTAACAATTAGAGTAAGCTGTTTATACATCTTCTTCCATCAATAGATTATGAGCATCCTGAAGACAGGAGTCTGTCTCAGCCAGCTCTCTATATTCAGGGACTGGCACCATGCCTGGTTAATAGGCATGTGATTTGTATTTGTTACAAAACACACCTACACACACCACAAACAGGGGACTTAATCCTAAGCAGTATTAGCAGAGCCTCTTTTATTTTTCCCCCACAGTGACCTGTTTTTTCATTAGCATCTAGAAATGAATTAATAATTTTTCATTTAAAAAAAAAAACACTACACAGGATCAAGCTCATGACGTCTTTAAAGCGTGGCTGTTGAATCACAAATCCTCTTGAACTTGTAAGCAAGATTTGGCTGCATTATGTACTTGGAAAAAATGAGGACTTAGTATTGATTTTTCTCCCTGATTCAAAGAGAGTGCAGGTGTTTAAGCACTTATGAAATTGATTGACTCCCCTCTATCAGCCAATTGATAATAAGTTTAAGCTTTAGAGTAAGGCTGCAAAAGGTTTGATTATATTAACAATACTAATAGTCATGGGTTCATAAACCTTAAGAGAAAGCATGCTTATGCCACATATAATGCATGAAAAAGTTGTTCTTTTATCATGGATAACTCTCTTTTGTGTGGAGACCCAGTTGATCAGCTATTCCATTATTTGAATAAGTATCTGATGTCTTGTTTTCTTTCAAGAAGGCAGGTGCAGGATGAAGCAGGAAACCTGCCAAGAAAGATGATAAATTACCATTTGGTGCTGGCGACCAGAGCTCTGCAAGTACAGGGCTGCCAGGAACTGGGAGGGAGAGTAACCAGAAACAAGGAGGGAAATAACTTCTGATGACAACTTCAGAGATGTTTACTTTTTGCCTTCATTAGCTTTTTAGTATTTGGAGGATCTCTGTTCATTTTACAACTTACAAAACAAAGTGCTATTTTAAAACAATCATGTACTGCCTCAAAATATTCAATTACACCTGCTGAGGTCAAATTTAAAAATCAGAGTTGAGATGGAGCTGTTCAGAGGAAGGAAGCAAATGATGTAAGTAGACAGATGACATAAAGCAGCGGTGAAATGTGACTGAAGCTTCATTTGAGGGAGCACTGGGGCTCGACTTCGAGGAAGCACTCTGCCCCAGATCAACCACACTGAGGGAGCATACTCATATTGTGTTTCATTTCCCAAAACTCAGAAGAGTAAAAAGAGTAACAATCGTCATGATCATAATAATGGTTTTTGGAATCAGTCTATTTTATTAATTTCTCCTGCCTGCAGGTTGACTTCTGTTATCCTATTACAGATTTATCAATCAGTGTTGAATATTCATCAGTGACTCGATTGCAATCACCATTGGCAATGGACTATTCTTAATTTATTAAATTCAACAAGACTTTCTTAAGCCCCTAAAGTGTACCTGGCACTCAGGGGGATATTTGGGATATAAAGATAAAAGACCCAGTCCCTCCCCTCAAACTCGTGGTCTAGTGGAGAGAGACAAATTCAGCGTTGTGTGCTCAGTGCTATGGTAAGGATGCAACGAGTGTCACAGGAGAGTTTGGAAGACTCACCTGAAGAGTCAGGCAGTGCAAGAAAGGGCTTCCAGGAGTGGTGACATCTGAAATGAAAAAGGATGGAGAAGAGGCATATTCAAGGCACTGGGGAAAGAGTGAACTAGAGATGTAGACATGAATAACACAGCCCTTTACAACCTTCCAGCTTTATGTCTAGAACTCAGGATGAATATGTAGATGGTAAGATACGAAACTGAAAGAGTCTCAAGGTTTATACTACAAAGGATACTGTGTTTCAGACTAAGGAGTTTCGAATTTACTTTGACATTAATGGAAAGTCCCTAAAGAATTTTGAGCAGGGGAGCCATGTGATCAAATAACATCTCGTAGCAAATACTTACAGTACAATATAGTGAACACTGAGCTGAAAACACGACCTAAGTACTACAGAAACACAGAAAAAGAGGTGGGTAAGTCCATGCTTCCAGAGGAAACCACATGTGAGATGAGTTTGAGAGGATCAGTAGGAGCTTCCAGGCACAGAGGGAATGGAGAGCATTTCTACTAGATGGGCTAGGTGGGGAAGGGGAGGCGGGGCGGGACAAGGCGAGGCAAGGCGAGGAAAAAAGATTGTAAACACACTTCAGTAAAGCTGTGAAGATCTAAAGAAAACCTTGATTTGATTTAGATGACTTAGACTAGATTTAGATTTTTATTACTGATTTTTTTGTTGTTAATTATCTGAAACATCTAGGTCTTAAAAAATGGAAAACTTCCAAAATCTGTCTGACTGATAAATAAAGGAGTTGTAATGTATACTCACTTTATCAAAATATAACATAATACCTTTCCTCAGTTACGATAATATCAGAATGGGATAATTTTGACAGGTTCCCAGAACAAGGTATTACAAATTATGAAATAGAGGACAATAACAAGAATCCAGAAATGTGACTTATACGATTTGCTTTGCCAGGGGCAATGCAGTAATTTGGGGAATTTTTTTGTTCCCATCTCTAAAATAGCAGAACAGCACCTTCTTATGTATCAGGCAACAGCTGTGTGACTTTTTGGATGCCGCAGTGGCCCCTGAAAAGTGAGGCACTGGGAGGCCCTCTCGGGTTTTAAGGTTTAACACCTACCTACCTACTTAAGGTGTGTTGTGTGCGCTCTAAGAATCAGTTACTGTTTACTTCAAGTACAACAGCAGCTTAACTACGACAGCCACACAAAGAAAGCGCTATGAAATAATTGTCTTTGGGAGGATTCAATGTTTAGATGCAATTTTCACTTGTGGAAAAGACAATTCTTTGAATTTCCATATGTGGCTGTGTTCAAACAGGGAGCCCTGGACAGTGACTTTCATACAGGGTGAGAGGCAGGGAGGTGCAACAGGAAGGAGTGAGACCCATCAGCTGTGATCCTGATTCTGCCATTCACTACTTGTTTGACTCCAGCAAGATATTGTGACTTAGTTCCCCCACACACACCTCCGCTGTAAAATGGGGACAGTAATGCCAATTTCACTAGGTTTTTATTAGGAGTAAATGGACAGAGTAGGTAAGGCACTTAGCACTGTGATGGAAGCTGAGAAAGTGTTAAGTAAGTGGAAGCTCTAGAAGAATGAGAGCAAGCTATTAAAGGAGCCACTCAGGCAATCTGCTCAGTTGAATATGTTTAGACCAATAAAGGGAGTGATGGGAACACTTAGTGCTTAGCATATGCCAAGCACTGTGCAAAATTATTTACTCCCTACTCAGCACCACTGAGCAAACTGAGGCCCACAAAGCGATTTTACCCCTTGATGAAGATCGCTTGATTTATTACTGATGGGCATCTGCCTCCACAGCTTGAGTGCATGACCATTATGTTGAGCTGCCCCTCGTGAGAAACTGTTTTGAAAAACAGATTTCATTTAATACATTTTCAAGAAAGAGCACCCTTATTTTCTAATGCACTCCCTCTGACACCTGACACAGAGATGGTAGTGGGTTTCTTTTTCAGAGAAAATGAGGTCATGGAAAATAGTGTTAAGACCAAGACTAGACAGAATTTTAGACTTTGAATCACTGAGAGTCTCTTCTTCTAAAGAGAATTTAGAAACCAGCAAATCTGAACATTTCTGAACACGCAGGAGAACACTGGGTCCCAGGGAGGCATGTTAAGTCTATAGGACATCCAGCTAGTTAGAGGCCACAGCAAGAAGGAATGCTCAGGCCTCCTACCACATGATCTGCTTCTGTCTCTTGAATGTCTCCCAAGTGTGTTTTCTCTTCAGTATTTTGCCAGACTCTCCACTTCCAACAAATCGCAAGTTCATTATGTTCACACCAAAGACTAGTTTGTTCATTTGTTCCAGTTATTATTTCTATGCTACCTATGTGTTTCCTAATACACATGAAGTAGAAGAACACTTTTAACAGGTTGTTTTCCTCCCACATCTTCAACACCTGATGACATTTAGCTGTTAGGATATTAGTCATTCTTTCTATGCTGATATGACTCAGTCTGGGACCATCTGGAAGCTAGAATCCATATTTTCAGTCTAGATTCACCAGAAACCTATTAGGTCACCACTGGGAGGCCTTTGCCCAGGTTCAGTTTTAGAAAAGAAGGAATGTGGCCTTCTTTTTTCATGTAGGGTCACTGGGATTTTTTTTTAAAGGCAATAACAAAAATTATAAGAATGTCTTGAGCACACATACATACACTACATAATCAAAACTGCAAAGAAAATTTAAATGGACATAATGATTGCTTTAAATAGTTATTCTAAAAATAAACACAGCATTGTATATTGACCATTTTAGACTGTAGTGGAGGATATATCACTCCAACTACTAGAGGACACATTCAATTTATGTACTTTTACCTCCACCACCAACTCTGTAATCTTGAGCCACCATCTAACTCCCCTGGCATTATCTCACCTGTAAAATGAAAAGTCTGGACTCTTAAATTTCTAATACCATGTCAAGTTTATTAATATACAGGTAGGTTTGTCTAAAGACTCAAGAGGTAAGAATAAGAAGATGGTATGGATATAGTACAATTAAATTACTTCAGGAAACCAGAAATTAGGAAAAAGTAGAAGGAAAAGAGGGAGGAGGAAGAGATGAGACAAAGAAAGAGAAGCCTTTGTCTTGTATTTGATGACTTCATGGGTCTGAGTCAGCATTAATATATCAGCAGTTTCAGCTGATGCACGCACAGTGGGTCTCCTCATAGTGGCTATTCCACTTAGAAAGCCGAAGTCCAAGAAGAGAAAGCAGAAAAGTGCTCAGTGTGCTGTCCAGGGTCAAGAAAAATCCTCCCAAGAGCACTCCTATTGCCTGCCCTGCTTTTTCAGTTCCTCTCTGCCTTTCAGACACTCACTCAATAAGTTATTACTGTGGGCTTACTTAGAGACAGAAACCCCTCTAAGGGCTTTATTATGTATTCATTCATTTAATCCTCATGACACCCTAGGAAATAGGGACCGTTAGTAACCTATTTTACAGGTAAGGAGTTTGAGGCAGAGAGAGGCTAAGTAATACACCCAAGGCAACATAGCCATTAAGGGGCAGAGCAGGATTCAAACTCAAGACAGTGTGAGATGTCTGTGCTTTTAAACATGGAATTGGAACTCTGAAATCAGATGCTCCTGTGTCCCTCCCAGATGAAACGGTTAACTGTTGGTACATCTTTAAACTCAGAACAGTAAACCCTACCTCCCTGGGTTGTAGTGAGTGTTAAATAGGTATGATACTTAGTATATATGGAGGGCTTAATAGTTCTATTCTTTCTATTAGAAGTCTCCATTTAAATCTCTCCATTTCTCAGCCTACAGAGCTAGAATTCTTCTTACAGATGATTCCTCATTTGTTACCCTTTCTCACTGTGGCTGATTTTGGGAACCTAGTTTATTATACATTGATTCATATGGGCATAGAAAAAGTCACTTTGCTTTTCTAGTGTTTGTGTCTGCCTGTGTGTGTGTCTGTGTGTGTAATGTACATGTGCATATGAACATGCTCTTGTTTTAAACTTTATTTCCATATTTACTGAATAAATGAATCCTTCTCAAGGTTCAGCGTTTGTTGCCTGAAAAAAAAAAAAAAAGTAGAAATACAGCTTGTTCAAATTTGATAAACGAAAGTTTCCAGCTGCTATGCTTTCAATCTGGCCAAACACTTTATGCTCAGTTTAAATTTGGTTTTCTTTAGTTTTCAAGCTCCTAGCTGATATGCCAGAATTGAATTATCTTTCCTCCTGATATCTTCACTGCTTGGTTCTATCTATATTTAGCAATTGTAAAGCTTCATTCATGAGAAAAGAGATGACCTTTGGAGAAAAAAAAAAAAACCACAACTCTTTTTATTCATTGATATTTTATTTATAAACCTTATAGTAAATGCATTGCCTAAATCCAGTTGAATTTCAATCCTTAAATACTAAATTTATATTTTTATTAACATATCCTACAACTGACCTGAGATTGATAACTCAAAAAGCAGAACCTTATTCCTATGAGTAAATAATCTTCAAAAGCTTCAGGGATACTGATTTTGCTGAAAAATCTTACAAAAAGGAAAAATAAATGATAGAATTAGTTTAAAAAATGGAATACAAATGTTTTTAAAATTATAAAAGTATCACGAACAGTCATACACCAGTAATTCTGAAACCTATAATAAACACATTAATTTTGGGGAAAAAATGTAAAAAGCCAATATTGACACAAGAAGCAAAAAACGTTAAGTGCACAAAGCTATGAAATACACGGAAATTAAATACATAATGTCCTCTTTTTCCCCTCCATGAACTAGACTGAGATAGTTTATGCCAAACTTCAAAGGAACAAGTAATCTTGACCTTAGCGAAATTGCTCTACAACACAGAAAAATAAGAAAAGCAGCCCAATTCATTTTATGAGGCTATAATTTTATACCAAAAATCAAGGAAGGGCATACAAATAGAGAAAACTTATAGGCCAATTTCATTTAATAAATAGGCATACAATCCTAAACACAATATTAGCTAGCACAATTCAATAGAATATTCATCAAGTAGTTGATCAGATTGATTGAAATATTGATCAATTCAATGGAATACTGATCAAGTATTATGACCAGGTAGGGGTGTTGTTTTTTTTTCTTTTAACTCAGAAAACAAGACAGACAAGACAGACAAACTTTTTAAAAATCCATTTCATTGGCTGGGCACAGTGGCTCACACCTGCAATCCCAGTGACCCGGGAGGTTGAGATAAGAGTTCAAGACCAGCCTGGGCAAAATAGAGAGACATTGTCTCTACTAACAATAAAAATACATTAGCTGGACATGGTGGCATGCTTCTGTAATCCCTACTAAGGAGGCTGAGGTGAGAGAATCTCTTGAGCCCAGGAGTTCAAGGTTACAGTGTGGTATGATGGTGCCTCTGCATTCCAGCCTAGGTGACAGAGCAAGCCTCTGTCTCTAGAAAGCAAAATTCCATTTAATTCATGTTAATGTACTAAAAAAGAAAAATTGCATAGTAAGCTTAGTAGATATACGGGGGGAAAACTTCTAATAAATTTTATTGTCAAGGTACTATGTGTTTTAAAAAGTTAAAACTACAAATAGTAGGTCTGTAACATGATAATAAGCAAGCTACCAAAAACCTGCAGCAAGCATTAAATTTAAAATTTTTTCACTCATTTTCTTTAAGGATGGAAACAAAGTTGATGACTCCCATAATTATTGTTCTTCCTAGTGTTTGTGAAAGATTCTAATGTCCTTCCTAATTATTTACCACCCTCTGCACTCAGCCCACCTCTAGAGAACTCTTCCCTGGTACTCTGGCAAGAGTGAACTTACCATCCCATTGTTCGCAAATATGATCATCCCATCTCTATGGAGGAGCATTAACAATTATCCTGTGGTTCTGCCATTGTGCTTTTTCCTCTGCCATAAGAAAGCCATGTCTCAGCTAGAGGTTGCTTCTGGAAAATGAGAATAAAAGGTTAAATAATTTCTTAAGTTAAATAGGAAAATTATTTTTATCTTACAGATGCCTCAGAGGGGTATTAGGGATCTCTGGTAGTTTCTGAATTACACTTGAAAACCACTGATATATAATAGAAATTCATCTGACTTTGAAGAGCACAATTTTTTAACTCTATTAAGGGACATAGAAAAGACCTGAATAAGTTGAAGAATAAATTACATTCATGGATAGACTAATGTAATATATTTAAAAGTAAATTTCTTCTGAATATCGCTCAATATATTAAAAAAGAAATTGCAATCAGAATTCCAGCAAGATTTTTTATTGAGAACAATGAGTGGATGGGAGGAAGAGAACTTGACAAACATTCAAAAATGAAAACCTTAGAAAAAATGTACTCAAATAACAAATACGGTGTGGGAGCAAAAATGGGGGAGCTATGTCTACCAGATATCAAGGTTTTTTTTAATAACTCACTTTAGCCATGTGTGTTTTCTGTGAAAACCAAACTAGCTAATTTCAAAAGATGCTTTTAGAAATCATTTTTTCCTCCACTGAACCAAAATACACTTTAAAAAATTATCTCTGTTTTTTCTCCACTAAAAGAGAACAAAAGAGTAAAAACAAAAACAAAAACAAAAGCCCAAGAGTGTAATATTGCAGACCGGACATTCAGTAATTTGTAGAGCTGGGGTCTGCCCAGTCATATGGACGGAGATGGCAGGAGCCTTAGAAGGGTCTGCGTTGTAGAGAGTTGCTGGGATAAAATGGGGGCGGCTCATCTGTACTCCTCCACTGGGCTCTGGATGGGCATGTGGCACCTGCCAGTCAGCACAGGTGAGCTGAGTGAGCAGTCTCATTGCCATTTGCTATGTGCTGACACAAAACAGCAGGCAGGAGACATGAACAAGACAGGCTCTTCTTTCATTGCTCATGTATTCATAGCAATGTGGGCATTTCACAGGGGCTCTAAGTGGGAAAATTCACTCAGTATTTTCAGCTTGTTCCTTCCAAAGAATGTAATAGCAATTCCTCCGAAATAAATCCAATGGTTTCTCTCTGTACGACCACCATGCGTGCACTCTACAGCCAGGCTTTGATAAACAGGCATGTAGAGACCCCACATTGTCCCCTCCTGCATGCTCCTGGTAGCCGTATTCTCCCTGCCTCTGAGTTTAACTGCTTTAGATACTTCATATAAGTGGAAGGTGGCTTCTCTGTCTTGTCCTTTTCTGTCTGGCTTATTTCACTTAACCTAATCTCCTCTGGGTTCATCTGCATTGTTGCCAAAGGCAAAATTTCCTTCTTTTTTAAGGCTGAAGAATATTCCATCATCAATAGGTATAAAATTTCAATGATGCAAGACAAAATAAGATCCAGAGATCTTCTGTACCATATTGTCCCTATAGTTCATAGTACTTTGTTGTATGTTTAAAATGTTCTTAAGAATGTAGATCTCAAGTTAATTGTTCTTACTGTCCCCCGACCCACACACACCAAGTGGGCAGAAGAAAACTTGGAGGTGATGGATGTTTATTACACTGATTTTGCTAATGCTTCCACAGATGTATACATGTATTCAAACTCATCAAAATGTATACATTAAATATATTCAAGGTTTCTATTAGAATTATATCTCAATAAAGCTATTATATATGTATATATGTATTTATATACTTATTAATATATACATTGTGTTATGTTTGTTTAAAATAAATATAGAAATAAAAGCCAAAATATAGGCAATGTTTGGAAGCTACAGCTGGCAGAAAGAGAAATTGCTAACAAAATTGGTTTCCCCAGGAGCTTGCCTTCCATACGTGCTAGCTCACTGCTCCTATCAGAAATCACTGACAGAGAAAAATCAGTGTCATGAGAGAGCAGGGAATGAGATGTTAGCATAATGACTAGGTATGTGGTTAAAGATGATTTTACTCTTCCTGAAATGTTAGCTTGAAATGTTAAAGCTGATGCCTCTTATGGGTTTGAATACAGGCAGAAGCAAAAGGCCAGCTTTCTCTCTGTTGTATTGAAAATATATACTTGTCCCTCTTTTACAAGTTCTGACATAAAGATAAAATGAAATGGATCATAGAATATGGAAGCATATTGGAGTAAGTTGATATATCCTAAGAATTAGCAAAAAGAGGATGGTCATGAATAAATGAAAGCAGACTAAACAGGAATGAGTTGGGTACAGTAAATGGAGGTTGGTAAATCTGGGAAAAGTGCAGAATCATACAAGATCATCTCTAGAAGTCCTTCTCATTATGTAAGTGAGAAAAGAAGGGCTCAGAGAAGTTAAATAACTTACTTATGATAACACAGAACTTCAATTAGAACTTAGGTCTCCTAAAGCCCATGTCAGATTTTTAAAAATCGTTGTTACAAAACTTCATGCTAAGGATAATGGGGACTGAAATACCTAAAATAGTCTATAATTATTTGTGAAATCAGTTACTGTGCATTCACCATGTATGTGTCCTTCCATCTTGGCATAAAAACAGTTACTAAATAAAAGTTTTTTGGTATTAACAAAGAATTCCAAAGCTTCTTGGTTAGTTGAACGGCACAAATGCCTGATGGACATACATTGCTTACAAAAGCCTTCATTACCTTTAGGATGAACTCAGTCACAAACTGAACTCTTGATTCCTTGCCCCTGATGACAAAAGAGAATCTCTAATTCAGTAAATACTCAGGCGATCTGGGCTCAAATCATGACTTGTTTCCACTTGAAAAAGCCCAGTTTCTTTTCCCCTGGAAACAGAAACAACTACTGTATTAGTCCATTCTCACACTGCTATGAAGAAATACCTGAGACTGGGTAATTTATAAAGGAAAGAGATTTAATTGATACACAGATCCATATTTCTGGGGAGGCTTCAGGAAACTTATAATCATGGCAGAAGGCAAAGGAGAAGCAGTCACCTTCTTCACAGGGTGGCAAAACGAAGTAAGTGCAAGCAGGGGTATTGCCAGACGCTTATAAAACCATCAGATCTCGTGAGACTCACTCATGATCACCAGAACAGCATGGGAGAAAGAGCCCCTATAATCCAATTACCTCCACCTGGTCCCACCCTTGACATGTGGGGATTATTACAATTCAAGGTGGGATTTGCAGGGGGAACACAGAGCCAAACCATATCAACTCCTCAGAGATTATAATCCAATATTTAGTAGTTTAGATGTGACTTTGTGTCTTTGATTTAGCAATTTGTCCATGGACTAGGTATATATGTAATAGGTGGGAGATAAGTGATGTGTTAAATGCTTCCCAACACAAATACATAAATATATGATCATCTTTCAGGTCCTAAAATGATGGAATTAACTTGAACGTTAGAGAGGGACAAGACACAGTGGCATGTCAGAGGCAATAGCTACCAGAACTGAAACCCTAATAATAATAATAATAATAATAATACATATTGAGACCTTTGGAGTGTCAGATCTTATTATAAGATCTCAGTATGCATTGTCTATTTCACTTCATTCTCACAACTATCCTTTGAGCTCGGGACAGTGATTTTCAACCTCACTTGGTGGATGCAGAAACTGAGGTTCAGAGAGTATCAGACGAGTGGAAATGTCGGAGAAAGTATCATTCAAGTGGAACAGGGTCAATCAGGGCTACATCAACTATATGTAATAGAAATCAGATTTCAGTGGCTTAACCAAATGTAAGGGTTTTTTTCGTACATAACAAGAAATTAAAGAGTAATCAGGACTGTGCATCAGCTCAGGAAGTCATGGGAGACCCAGTTTCCATCCGGCTTCCAGTTGCACCGTCCATAGCATATGGTTGTTATCCTCATGGTCAGGTAATAGCTGCTCCACATCTGACCATTGCATCTGTCATGGCAGGAAGAAGAGAAAAAACAAGGGACAAAGAACAAACCAGCTGAATTCATTCCTTTTAATCAGGAAAAAGAGAGCTTTTCCAGTAGAGCTCAGTTTACATCCAGTTGACTAGAACAGGTTAATAAGTGACTCTAGCTATAAAAAAAGTGTGACAAGGAGAATGTTTTAAACCTGGTACATTGTTGCCCCAAATAAAACTGAAATTCTGTTAATAATAAGAGAAGAATAGATATTGGATAAAAAACAAAACAGTGCCTGTCATGAACTTAGGTGGCTACTGAATACTAAAACTCAATAAATAAATGTGCTTATAACCTCTATCCCATACAAAAATCAGAAATTCTAACCCTACACACACCAACACACCAACACACACACAGAGAGAGAGAGAGAGAGAGAGAGAGAGAGAGAGAGACAGAGACAGAGACAGAGACAGAGACAAAGTTTGAGACCAACTTGCCACTGGAGTGATAGTTTTTGTTACATTGCTTCTTATGAAAGCCTGGAGGCGGAGCAAAGAGGAAGGAAGCCTAAATGACGTCCCTGCTTTCTAGTGGCCACTTGCCTCCCCTACCATTTTTCAATGCTGTAAATGACCATCAAGCCTTCTGCTCCCTGATAACCAAACAGTAAAAATAATTTCTTTGAGAAGACTTTGTTCAACCTAATTTGTGAGTAAAATTTTCTAAGGGCAGCAGTGAAAGGACCAAGCTAATGAGGAAGGCTTCAAATTCACAGGAACTGATGAGATATTCTCTCAAAGTTACCATACACCATTAATCAGTTGTTACTAGGCAGAATCACAGAACTCAGATAGAGGTCAGTGGATCACATGACCCACAGCACTCCAAGCTCCTGGTGTCCTGCTGCTTAAACTAAAGCATAAGGAATTTTGTAACTTAACAGAAGTCACGATCTCAGTTGATTTTTCATAAGAAGGGTTCAATGCAAATTGTGTAGAGCCTGAGTAAAATAAAGAAAATCTAGAGGGTATTGGTAAAGGAAGGGTAGTACCTACCAAATAAACGGGATAAACTGATCATAGAGTTTACAATAAACAACTAAGTTAGAAATAAAAATTACATTGAGCACCTTACCTCATTTGACGTGTCCTTGTTTGAAAACTGCAAGTACTTTAAACTGTCATTTTTAATAAATATTTAAATATAATTTCACCCTTTTAAATCCAAAACACAGATGTTAACATTCCATCATTTTCCACAGAACCCAATATTTTTATTTTTTTCAGATGCTTTGTAAACCACATCAATCTATGTTAGACTTGTAAAAGGTTTTGCCCTTCATTTACTTCCTTATACTGCTTACATGGTAAGATACTTGATTTATAAGTCAGAGTGTCTTTAGAAGGCTCTGAATGATGGATAAACATCTCAAAATCTCCTCTAACTACTTTTTATTAGCAAAAACCCCAAATCCTGAACTCCCTATTCATTAGTTCATTCTTTGCCAGATTCTAGAAATTTTTATTACTAAAAAAAAAATATAAACTTGAACAGAAAAAAGTAAAACCACTTATTACAAAGAGTAGGGCTATTTTTATTCATAACAATTTCTTCATACCTTAGTTCAGCCTGTTGTTTTTAGACATCATTCAAACAAGAAATACACAAAAGGTCACTCGGAAAAACAAATTGGGCAATGTTAAGGTTCTACTTTCTTATTAGTTTAGATATAGAACAGGTAGTACGAATCTATTATAGATTTGGAAGCCCCCAGGCTTACTTAGTGCCTGAAGAGAAGTCCTCTAATTTGTCAGATAAAAATTCTCCCACTTTATACCAAAGCAGAAAAATCTATGTAGATCTAATTCATCATGACAAAACAAAGAGGCAAAATCATGTTATTTAGGATCTCTGATGTTCATTTTTGTTTCAGACCAAATATTTTCTAACTAATATCATTTTTTAAAGTTCTGTGAGTCAGAGAACATAATAGACATAATACTTTGGAATATATTTGGACAGAAAAGATACCAAAAGTTAAACCTTGCATGCATTTTGCAATTTTACTTTTAGGAATTCACATTATAAAAATAATTAGAAAAGTAGACAACAATTATACATAAAATATATTCATCACACTCTTCATAAAAATAGCTACTATAGTGAAATTTACAAATAACTAAAATGTTCAAAATACTAAATTGGTTAATTAAATTATACTACAATGATGCAATACAAGTTTCTGTAGGTGTTTGAAATGCTAATGTTTAGCACTGTTAGCTGATATTACAAAGATGTCAATAGTTCATTGTGATGAGGAAAAAAACAGCTTATGGAACAATGTGTGTAGTAAGAGCTCATTCTTACACAAATAGTTCTATATGTGAATATGCTAAGAAAAATGTATGAAAGGATATGCTCCAAAATGTAAACAGTGGTTGTCATTGGGTTATTAAGTTATAAATAACTTCTGCTTCTTCTTAATGCCTTTTGGGAATTTCTTTTTTTTTCCTCTTTCTTTCTGTAAACAATGAAAAAACTATGTAAAAAGTTATTTCCATTTTGAGAGAAAAATGGAGAAGGAAGGATAGGGGAAAGATTTCTGCATTAATGCCTTCCTCCCCATCTGGGTTAGTGACATGCACGCAGAGGGTCTAAAGAGAGAAGTGAAGGGAAAGCAAGAAGGACGGCTTCACCAAACTAAATGAAAAGCAAACAATATGCATATCAGCATCCTAAGATGTACCACTCTGCTGGGAAAACCCAAGACAAAAGAATTATCAGACACAACAGTTCAAAGCATATTGCACCTGTCAAAACGTCTGTCATCTTCTATAGAAATGCACCATTCTAAGAGAGAAAAGGGAAACTTTAGCAAAGTCACTCAGGAACAACAGCTTACTTTGTCTCCTTCCTCTAGCCAACTCCTCCATCTGAAAGCCATTGAGCTCCATGCTAAAGATTGCCTGGAAGGACCAGACAATAGGAAGGTCTCTTTCATTGTCAAGGACAGTTACACTTTGAAGATGACGCTCAAAAGAGGTTAAAATGGGTCAACAAGCAATTGTTGGGCCTATGCAAGGACATGTGAAGAGAACATTGTTAAAGTCGCACACACAAAAAATCTTGATCTCAAAGAATTCAACTTTAACCTAGAGGAGGTGTGGGAAGGAAGAAACTAACACACAATACTGATTTCTTATTTCATCCCAAAGAATTAAGTGGGGAGGGAACCTACCCCAAGACGATGAATTAATAGACAGTTTGGGGATGGGCTTTGCCATTCTAACATCCATCCACACAGTACAGAAACAGAAGTGCAATTTAGGGTAAAATAAGAAAATATGATTTTTAAAAAAAGATGTAAAATATCTAAGTGGTGCTAATTCCATGCAGGTCATACATTTTTAAGAATTCTATTTTCTGGATGTGCTTTAGAAAGTATGTCTAGAATGGACATACAAAATGGAATAATGAACACTGGAGATGCTAAAAGGAGGAAGGGTGGGAAGGAGGTGAGGGATGAATTACTACCTATTGCATTCAATGCACACTACTCGGGTGATGGATGTGCTAAAAGCCCAGACTTCACCACTATGCTATATATGCATTGAACACAACTGCACTTATACCCTTAAATTTATAAAATTTTTTTTTAAAGAAAATATAGTATTTAGTCAGATAACTGGTAAATGGCTAGAGGTGGGTGGGTATATTTAAACAGTAAATTTTTGTGCAATTTCTTGGAAAGCCTAAGAAAAGAAAACTTATAATAAGCCCATCTGAGAAATTCTGATACAGATAAAAGGTGCATGGCAAATTCTGGTCAGCCTGCCTAGGCTTACAGTCCAGCTCTGCCTTCAACAGACTGCGTGACTTTGGACAAGTAACCTCTTTATTCTGAGTTTCCTGTTCTGTAGAAGAGGATCACAACAATACACCTTGGATGCATTGAGAAAATTAAAGGAGATACCAATGGAGGGGAATGCCAGAATTGGGCCTCAGCCCAGGACAGTTGTTGGCTTAATGCAGGAAAGAATTCGAGAACAAGCTGACAGAGCAGCGAACCAAAGCAAGCTTATTAGAGCAACAGAGCACAGGAAAATGGTGGCTCCACAGGCAGAGCAAGGCTACCCCATAGGCAGAGTAGCACTAATACTTCTGGCTAGCTATATTTATAGCTACTTCTTAATCATATGCTAAATAAGGGGCAAATTATTCACAAGTTTTCTAGAAAAGGAGTGTGGAGTTCCCAAACTTGAGGTTTTCCCCCCTTTTAAGCCATATAAGGTAACTTCTGGGTATTTCCATGACATTTGTAAACTGTCATGGCACCAGTGGGAGTGTCTTTTACCATTTCACCTTTTGACTATTATGAATAATGCTGCTGTCAACACTCAAGTACAAGTTTTTGTGTGGACATATGTTTTCCTTTCTCTTTGCATGCAGTACTGAGGTAGGAGATCAGCAGGACTTGTTTTCCAAGCACCTGTCATGGCCCCATTGATCAAAACAAGGTCTGGTTAAAACAGGATGCAGCAAAGAAAACAGCTAAAACTAAGATAGTAACCTCTAGTTGCTCTCACTGCTCATTATATGCTAATTATAATACGTTAACATGGTAAAAGACACTCCCACTGGTGCCATGACAGCCCTAATGTCCATCAACAAATGTGGTATGTTCATACAGTAGAATATTATTTGGCCATTAAAATTAAGGAAGTACCGGCACACAATATGATATGAATGAACCTTAAAAAGTCATGTTAAGTGAAAGAAGCCAGTCACAAAAGACCACATATTATACGATTTCATTCATATTAAATGTCCAGAATGGTGACATCTAGAGAGACAAAGTAGAATAGTGGTTGCTTGGGTCTGGGTGTTGCAGAGGAAAGCAGGGTATCAGCTAAAGGATACAGGGTTTCTATTCAAATTTACGTAACTGTGAATATACCAAAAACTCATGAACTGTAGACTTAAGATGGGTGAATTATATGAAATACAAATATCGCTCAATAAAGATGTTAAATAAAATAAAAGTAATGAAGCAAGAATAATGATCAAAACCTTGTGGCTTTAAAAAACAAGACCAAAAAAGGAGGAAGCAAGCAAGATTTCTGTAATAAAGAAACCAAAATAGTGCTTGACATACAGTAAGGACACACTCAACACTATCAGTATTATTTAGTTACTTTTATTGATTCTTAACACCACTCAATGATGTCACTTTATTTTTGAGTAAATATAAATTATTGTGTATAGTTTTGGAAATGCTTTGGAAAAGAGTAATGCTGGGTATACTGACTAATAATAAGAATTAAATGTCCATTTTAATTTTAAAGTATTCATCTTTAAATGTATTTTAAAATTCATGCATTTAACCTGAAATCTAAAAAAAAAAACTATTTCTAAATAGTCTATTAAAAAGGTAAACTTCAAAATGAAATGCAGCTTTTTCTCTTCTTTGAAGAGTTTTCCATTTAACTATATTAAAATAATTATGATTGTCAAATATTTACATTTTAGCAATTGACTAGTTATAGAGTCAAATGTGAAAAAACTGAAGAAGGTCATACACTCTGAAAAAGACCAAAGAATTCACTGAAATGAATTCAATGAAAAATTGATTCATTCTTTAAAATCTCTTTGGACTATTTTCCAAAAGTCACATATACTATCCCCAATTTTTTTTTTAAATTCTTCTTTTGGCTATCAATTTCCAAAATCTCAAACAATTCAAATATAAAATAAAGAAGATTAATTCCCCTTCCTCTCAGGAATCCATCTCTGGTCTCCTCTTTCTCTCCTCCAGGAATCAACATATATCTGCAGGTATATTTCACTTTATAATGTAAATCCCCATGTCTTTTGCCTTGCTTAGAGATGGATTTACTAAAAATCAAATAAATGGGCCAAAGGGTCCTTTATTTGTAAGAACCCTTCCATCTAACTATATTTATAATGTTGTATTCTATTCCTGAAAGAGTTCCCCTCAAAACATATGAGTTTCAGGCACCATAAAAGTCCCTGGTTGCAACTTCCATTTTATCTGCTACTTGTCCCTTTAAATCCTCCAGGTTTCAAAATCAAGTTCAAATTCTTCTAGAGGAAGCCTTCGACGATTATTCCAAGAACTGATCTCTCCCTCCTCTAAGATTCCACTGCACTTATTCACTTTAAAACTTCAAAATCCCTTTTTCAAAGCCGTCCATACTAGTTGAATTTAGAATTTAGAATTCTTTCTATCTTATGGCCATAAGCTACATATTATGGAATGGTACATAAATTATGTATTGTTTAACACTATCCATGGGGGTTCAAGGCAGTACTACATAATCAGATATATTACTATGTCTTCATTGAAATACATGAATATTCCCACAAAGTAAGAATACTCATGTGTTCAGTTTGGCTCATAATTGACAGAAAAATGAACTTTTAATTTTCAGAGATTTGGGTCTCACAATTGTGGCTAAAGGATTATCATCAAAGGACCTAAATATCATTGTGCCATTATTTCATGTTTCACTATCTAGGTCTCACTTCATTAAAATGGCACTTCACTATTCTGTCTCCAGTAAAGCACATCCAGCACATAGCAGATATTCAGTAAATATTTTAGAATGAATAAATGAAAGAAC